>NC_056742.1:76943897-77133897 GCF_019279795.1 Protopterus annectens
GGCTTTGGTAGGTTTGGTATGAATGGCAGTGGAGTAAATTTTTCCTTTTCCAGTGGTGGCTACCGTGGTGTGGCACATAAATTTGTAATGAGAATGCAAGATCAAAGTTCGTTTCGGACTTAGGTTATGGAAATTATGATGTTTTTCATATTTGGGTAAATACCTTTGCAAGGGAGGATCTGAATGTGCTAAGTAATACCTAATTTTGAAGACAGTATTACTGGTTCCAACATGGTAAAAGAATTGTGCCATGATGTTGTACACGTGCAGATATCAAAGTTTTTTTCGGACTTAGGTTATGGTAATTATATTTTTTTTCATATTTTTGGTAAATAACTTTGCAAGGGAACATCTGACTATGCTAATACCTTATTTTGAAAACAGTATTGATAGTTCTAACATGGGAAAAGAATGGTGTCTGTAGGTTGTACTGATATGCAGATATGAAAGTTTGTTTCGGACATGGGTTATGAAAATTATGATTGTTTTTCTTATTTTGGTAAATAACTTTACAAGGGAGCATCTGAATGTGCCAAGTAATACCTCATTGTGAAAACAGTATTGATAGTTCTAACATGAGAAAAGAATAGTGCCTGTATGTTGTACTCATGTGCAGATATCAAAGTTTGTTTCGGACTTAGGTTATGGAAATTATGATTTTTTCATATTTTGGTAGATAACTTTGCAGGGGTAGCATCTGAATGTGCCAAGTAATACCTCATTTTGAAGACAGTATTGCTGTTTCCAACATGGTAAAAGAATTGTGCCTGTATGTTGGGCACGTGTAGATATCAGTTTGCTTGGAATTAGGTTACGGAAATTATGATTTTTTTTTTCATATTTTGGTAAATAACTTTGCAAGGGAGCATGTCATTGTGCCTAGTAATACCTCATTTTGAAGAGTGTTACTTCTTACAACATGGTAAAAGAACTGTCTGTGCACTCTACACATGTACAGATATCACAGTTTGTTTTGTCTTGTACGATTATGAAAATTATACATTTACAATACTTTTCATTATTATGCCCTTATCTTTGCAAGGGAGCATGGTGATCACACAAATTGTGCATCATTTTGAAGCTGACGTTCAGATGCACAACTTCTACACTGATATGTAGGCTCTGTCTGTTACAGGTGATGAGATATTATGCTTTGTTTATTTATCAATTATGAAAAATATATTAATCATATTTCTGTGAATATCTCAAGAAAGGAATATCACACAGTAATGGTTAAGGTATCATTTTAAAGCTGACATTCATAACTAACAAATTACATTCAAGTTGTATGGGTCTGCATGGTACATTGACAAAGATATTATGCTTTGCTTTTCCATAAAGGTAAAAAATATACACAATATTAGCATTCCTTGCCAAATATTTAATAATGACTTTGATATACACGATCAACATTTACATTGTTGGAAAGGTCAGTGTCTGCTGAACAGCTTTCGCGTTTACATTTTTAGTCTAGCTCTTATGGTTAAGAGTTATGAACATTTGTTTTCTGTATGGTATTACAAATGGATTTTCTGAAAATGAGCTTAGGCTGCACTGTTGTTCCTATGGTGGAATTAAGCAGGCAGCTTTTCCTGAGCTGCTCCGGAGTGAATGAGTTAAATATAATTTTCCAAGGATACAGACTCCACTTCCACACCTTACCAACTCCAAACGGTTGGCCAGACCTACCCCCAAATCAGTGGGCAGTGGCTCAACAGCAGGTTCTCTCTCTTCTAAGTATCAGGGCTATTCAACCGGGCAAGGTTTTTACTCAAGACTTTTCCTGGTACCCAGAAAAGACGGCTCCTGGTGTCCTATCCTGGACCTCTCTATTCCAAACACCTTTTTGGTAATCCCAAAATTCAAAATGCTAACACCAACAGCTGCCTCCTATGCTAGGCAAAGATGCCTGGTTGGCAACCTTTGACTTAAAGGAAACTTACCTGCACATTCCAATAAGGGAATCTTGCAGGAAATACCGATGCTTCAGAGAGGGCTCCATGCACTATCAGTTCTCTGCACTTCCGTTTGGCTTATCTACTGCGCCCAGGGTATTCACAAAGTGTCTAGCTCCAGCCATTGCATTTTGCAGGCAGAAAAATATTCAAATATACCCATACCTGGATGACTGTCTGATGCAGGCAGAAAGCCAGGACATGCTATTAAAACATCTGGCATTTGTAAAGAAACTTCTAATCTCACTGGGGTACACCGTAAACGAAAATAAATCTCATCTAGTACCCAGCCAACAGATTGTATTCCTGGGGGCAAGCATGAACACAACTTCCCAGATGGCTTACCTCATGCCAGAGAAACAAGTTTGACAGCCTACTTCAAACTACTGGCCACAAAGACCCAGCTGTCTGCAATGAAAATCCTGCAAGCCCTGAATTTCATGGCCTCTTGCATTCTGCTAATTCCATATGCAAGACTGCATATGAGGAAACTACAATGGTATCTAAAAAGCCTATGGTGTCAACATTCTAAGGACTTTGAATCAATGATTTCTATCATTCCTTGTATAAAGACAGTTCCTTTGGTGGGCAGAGGCCTGCCACCTCAACAAGGGTCTCCCTTTCAATCTACTCCCTGCTGCCCAAACCTTGACTACAGACGCATCAGACTATGCATGGGGGGGCTCACTTGGCAGGGTGGTGCATTCAGGGCGGATGGAACCTGAGTCAGATGCACCTGCATATCAACCAAAAAGAAATGTTAGCTGTACAGAATTCCCTGACAGCCTTCAAAGACCACACCCTTCCAGGACAATTATTGGTAAAGACAGACAACACTACAGTTATGTGGTACATAAACAGGCGGTGGGGAACCCACTCGTACCCTCTCTGCAGACTATGGCTCTGTGGAACACAGCCTTGAGCTACCAAGTGCACCTACAAGCTCAATTCCTGCCAGGCAAGCTAAATTCACTGGCAGATGACCTAAGCAGAAATCTCATGGACCCACATGAATGGAAACTGGAACCAAAAATATTCAACCTTTTGAGGAACAAATGGTTGACTCCAGAGATAGACCTGTTTGCTTTCCCTCTGAGCTACCAATTGGATAAATTCTGCACAAGGACTCCCCACAGTCAAGCTTGGAAAGTTGATGCCTTGTCCTTTACCTGGGAAAGCCTCAGTTTATGCCTTTCCCCCTCAGCCTCTCCTCTCAAAGGTTCTGCTAAAGATCAAACAGGGCAAACCAAGGACAATACTGACTGCACCAGACTGGCCTCACCAACACTGGTACCCCCTCTTGTGCATTATGATACTGCTGGACCCATGGTATCTACCTCAGACACCTTCCCTGCTGTCCCAGCAAGCAGGAAAATTCTGCACCCTCCGCTTCAAACTGAGTCTTGCAGCCTGACTAATTCCTTGAGCTCTCCAATAGCATCCTTCAGTAAGCAGGTGCTAGATGTCATTCTGGAAGCAAGGAGAACCTAGTACTAGAAAATCCTTTGCTGAAAAGTGGAAAAGGTACTGTTCCTGGAGCCAGACTCGGGATGGGCACTACGGTGCCTAGCTTATCTCATATTCTTCAGTACTTAACATAAATGCTCCACAAGGGCCTATCCTTCTCGTCAATTAAAATTCATGCCTTTGCCATTTCAGCACATTATAATACTGAACCATCCCTCTTTTCTCACCCCCTGTTAAAGCAATTCCTCAGAGGGGCAAAAAATTTAAGAACCCCCCCCCCCCAGGCAAGCCCCTACTCCAGCCTGGGACCTTACCTTAACTTTGTATTGGAAAAGCTCACTCTCCCTTCATTTGAACCAGCTGCAGAGTTGAAATTCCTTTCTTGGAAAACAGCCTTCCTTCTAGCCATCACTTCAGCAAGAAGAGTGTCTGAATTACAGGCACTCATGGCAGTGGAGTCCTTCATTATCTTCAATGCAGACAGGGTTTCCCTCAGGACCAGCCCTTCCTTTATGCCCAAGGTGGTGTCTAGTGTGGCCCTAAATCAGTCCATTCATTTGCCTACCTTTTTTCTGAGTCCACAAAACAAAGGAGAAAGAATATTGCACTCTTTGGATGTGCACATACAACTTAGATTTTATTTGGACAGGACTAAGCCTCTCAAAATCCGAACAGCTGCTAGTTGCCTTTGCTGCAGGGGCAGAGGGGAAGGCCATTTCAAAGCAAACCATTTGTAAATGGATAGCCCATTGCATTAATTTCTGCTATAAGCACCATGGAAAACCTACCCCACAGGAGATTAGATCATATTCTACCAGGGCTGCATCTACCTTTACAGCCTTTCTCAGAGGAGTCCCTACCAGGGACATCCTAGAAGCTGCTACCTGGAGCTCTGTACATATCTTCACCAAGCATTGCCACATGCCTATTTTTTCTAAATCCAGAGCTGGTTTTGCCACTGCAGTTTTGCAGGGCTTAATAGCTGGTCCTAATGCTTTCTAACTTCCTCCTCCCTTTCTTAGCTTTGGGAATCAACCCAAATGTAATGACTGCAACAGTGAAACGCAAAGAACATAGTACAGCTGTGTACACTTACCATAAATGTAGATTTTAGAGTGTATTCACTGTTGCAGTCCTGGTTAACCCTCCCTCCAGCCTCCTAACTTCTATTGGCTCTACCTATCCTTCTTGTTTTAAGCTTTCTGGTGTATTTGTTTTTTGTTGGAGGTGTAACATAGCATATATTTGCTCCTCATTGTGGGGGCACCTGACATCTGGGGCAAGAAAAACTGATGTAATAGTGTCCAGCTGCATGTTTTATACCCCTGATGACCTGACGCCATGGAAGAAGAGAGAGCATCCGATGCAGGAATCCAAGACTTTGATATTCAGGCCAGCTGAGGGCTACCTGCAGGTAGATAACCCAAATGTAATGACTGCAACAGTGAATACACTCTTAACATCTACATTTATGGCTAGTGTACACAACTGTACTTTCTCTCTCTTCCCTTTCCAGCAGCCCAGAACATGGAGTCTTTTCTGGTGATAATTTTAAGTCAGCCAGTCCAACAGTGCAGTGGTCACTGAATACAAATTACTTTTGGTAATCGGAGCACCTTTGTCCTTGAAACACAATAGTAAATGGATTTCAGAAATTACCCAGTCATATTCATTGCCCTTATTAAAGTCCAAATTATATGATCCAGCTATGTGACGTCACACCAGCATTTAAAGATGCATTCTTTAAAAAAAAAAAAAAAAAAAAAACTGTGTAATGTTTACCATGATTATATAATAAAACAATTCATAAAATATTCAAAATCTGTATTTGAGCAGCCTTCATGTATAAAACACTGTTTATACACAGTGATATAATTTAGATCAGGCTTATGGCTGGCATTAAATCTGATCTGCTAATACTTATGTTTGTGTTTCACTGTTGCAGTCCTAACAATTGGAGTTATCCGGCTCCTGGTAGCCCTCAGTTGGCCCGAATACCAGAGTCCTCAGTATATGATGTCAGCTGACGTCACAACGTCTTGCATAAAGGGAGGCAGCCAACGCCATTTCCTCAGTCTTTCTTGCTGCAGAGCCCAAAGCAGATGCAATTTGCACTAGTGCCGCTTGGCCATTTACCTTTTTGCATTCAGACTACTAAGTTGAAGAAGCCGTCAGATAAGTACCCCATTGGGGACCCTCTTTTCTTGCTTTAACGAATGTCAGTTAACTGTCTTGCCTGTGGAAAACAGATTTCGCACTGTGATTTTCATTCCTATTGTATAACTTGTTTGGGCCTTGAGCACGACGTCCCAGATTGTGATCTCTGTGCTTCCTTCAACCTGCGTACCATACGCAGTAGAGCTCAAATTTTGTATAAGCATTTTGGAGTCTGGCCTTAGTTCATCTGTATGGCGTCTTCTGGTCTCCCGACTTCAGATGTACCTAGGAAACGTAAGGTTAAAGACTGCGACAGGCCTAGTGTTAAATCCGCTGATGATGCACCAATGAACATGGTAGTCAGTGAAGCGCTTTCGCAGCCCCTGCACTCTGCAGATTTTCAGCCGCAGGCCTCTGTCGAGACCTTTTTGGAGTCCTCCATGCCACAGGCTGCTATTTCATCTTCTTCTTGCCACTTTGCAGGCACCAGCTTTTGACGTCTCTTCTCCTCGACATGAGACCAGAGCCAGACCGACTACCTTAACTCAGACTTCTGCAGTTGCTAGGCCTCCCGAGTCCCTCCGGTTTACCAGCAAACCTTCCAGCCGCAAATCTACTCATAACCAGGCATCAACCTCCCCTCCTTTGCCTCAGTCCCAGTTTGTAAAGATGGCTAGTGATCTTCTTTCCCTTATTAGGGGTTCTCACTCTCCCCCTTCCAAGAGGACTAGGGAATTCTCTCCTGATGATGTTCATGCTGTTTCACTGTTGCAGTCATTACACTCTGGTTTATCCTGCTGGCAGGCTACCTGCAGTTGGCCTGAATTCCAAAGTCCTGGTCCGGTGTCAGTTGCTGTCACCTCTTCCTTGACGTCAGTGTGCCAGGGGTATTTAAGATGCAGCTGATGCCATTTTCGTCAGTCTTTCTTGCCGCACGGTGCCCGAAGCAAAAGCAGTTGGCAAGTACCGGTTGGTCGACGCCTGAGATTTTCAAAATTGAATTTTAGATCCTTAGCCTTCAATAAAGCTAAGTACCCCATTGGGGAAACTTTTTCTTGCTCCAGACCGATGTCAGTAAAAGTTAATTGTATTTCTTGTGGGAAGCAAATACCTCATAAGGATTTTTATTCTTACTGTATTCCTTGCCTAGGCCCTGACCACAACGTTGCTAGTTGTCGGTTTTGTGCTAGATTCAACCAACACACTATTAAGCGTCGGTTCGATTTTGCTTTACATTGCTTTACATTACTTTGGCCGAAGGTTTAACTATATAATGCCGTTGGAACAACCGACAACTGGAGTTAAAAAGCACAAGGACAAAGAAAAGGACAGGCATCCGAGGTCCAAAACCGACGACTAAGCCTCTTCTAGGCCAGTCGCCGGTTCTCTGTGAGGCACTTTCGCAGCCCCTGACACCTGCTACCTCAGAGCCACAGGCTGCCTCCGACTCCCACGTGGAGACAACTAGGCCTCTGGAAACTCAAGGTATTAGGCCTACGGAAAATATTCCCTCAGATGGTTCCAGAGCCGCTGAGCAGACATTGGCTTCTGAGAGTGTTTTCAGACCTACACAGCTTACTATCAAGACCACTTCAGCAGCCAAGGCAAAGTCTAAAACACCTTTAAAGACAAAGAAACAAGTACAGCATTCTCCTGTACAGTCATCCATGCCTAAGAAACAGATGCTTAAAATGACTGAGGACCTAATTACTTTGATCAGGGGTTCCCATCCCCCTCCTGATAAAAGGCCTAGGCAAGACACTGACTATGACTCCTGACCAGGTTTCTATTTCTTCTGATTCTTCTTCAGAACAGGGATATTCTCTTCCTCCTTATGAGGACTCTGATGCTGAAGAATCTATCCCTTCAGCCTCTCCTCCTGAGGACTACTCTTTTTGGGAAACCCTGCACTCCATGAGGGAGCATTTCCGTTGGGAGAGCCAGGATTATTCAGAATCCAAGAAAAGGCTCAGAGACTTGCTTTTATTGCCTCAGCACACGCCTCTTGCTATCCCTCCGGTGCTAGATATTGTTGATGTATTTTCTGAATCCAGTTTGTCTCCTGATTCTTTACCCCCTGCACCAGTTAAGCCAGATAGGTACTACAGGGTTCCAGATTCACATACATTTCTGTATAAAAACCCTGCTGCTGATCCAGAAACAATTTCTCAGGGTCCCAAAGGGGTCAAGGCTTCCACTGCAAAAAAACCCTGTTCCCTCTGATAGGGATTCTAGAGCACTGGACAGATGGGGGAAAAAAGTTTACACCTCTGCTACTTTAGCTATAAGGGCTTTAAACTGCCAGTTTCACATGCTTAAATATCAACAATACCTAATGTCTCCGTTAAAACAGAAAATGCTTACAAACTCTGAATGTCCTGAAAACAAGGAAATGCAGGATTTATTGCATGCAGCTGAACAAGTGGGAAAGCATACTTTGCAATGTGGTTTTGATTCACTAGTGGCTTCTTGCAGAGCCACAGTTACAGGTTCTGTCATTTGAAGGCATGCTTGGTTAAAAGAACAGAGTTTACCTGATCATGTTAAAACAAAATTATTGGATACTCCATTACAGCTTGATACTCTGGTGTTAAGGCAGAAGAGGTGTTAAAGAAAATGGAGGATAAAGCAAAATCAACGTAGACAGTAAAGGATTTCTTACAGGTTCAGCCACCCAGATTTAGCAGGAACTGGCCTTCTAATAATTGGTCCTTTCCAGTGTCAGACAGGCCACAAATAGGCAGATACAGATGCCCAAGAGGCAGATCTCAGCCCCAAGGCGCATACAGACCTAAACAATGGGATGCTTCAGCCTCCAAAGGGAGGAGAAGACAAATCACATCCTTATAGGAAACGGTCCCAATGAGTTTCCTCTACTAATGCCAAGCACTTACCTTTTGACAGCACCCTTAGGGGGAAAACTAGCACTTTTCTCACAAAATTGGCACATGATCACCCAGGAAAAATGGGCACTTAATATTGTTTCTCAGGGTTACAGGTTCCACTTTCATACCCTCCCAAGGCCAAAAGGTATGCCAGACCTGCCACACAATCAATGGGCAGAAGCACAAAAGCAAATTTCTGCCCTCATGGACATGAGGGCTATTCAAAAAGTACCACAGCAAGAGCAGGGGCAAGGATTTTACTCAAGACTTTTTTTGGTACCCAGAAAGGACAAAGCCTGGAGACCAATACTGGACCTGTCTACTCTAAATATTTTCCTGGACGTTCCAAAATTAAAAATGTTGACACTGCAGCAACCTTTACCCATGCTGGGCAAGAAGGCTTGGTTAGTTACTTTGGATCTCAAAGAGGCATACCTGCATGTCCCAATCAGACAGTCGTGCAGAAGATACCTCAGATTCATAGCTGGCTCAATGCATTACCAATTCTCTGCACTGCCCTTTGGCTTATCTACTGCACCCAGGGTCTTCACAAAATGCCTGGCACCAGTAATTGCATTTTGCAGACAAAAAGGAATTCAAATATATCCCTACTTGGACGACTGCCATATTCAAGCAGAGAGCAAGGACATTTTACTAAAGCATCTGGTGTTTGTAAAAAGATTACTAATTTGCCTAGAGTAGACAGTAAATGAAAAATCAAAACTAGTGCCCTCTCAAGAGATAATATTCCTGGGTGCAAGCTTAAATACAACTGCCCAGATGGCTTATCTCACGCCAGACAAACAAAAGGCAACTGACTCATTACTTCCAAATGATGGCAACAAAGACCTAGCTACCTGCAAGAAAAATTCTGCAGGCTTTGGGCTTCATGGCATCCTGCATCCTGCTAATCCATATGCAAGACTGCATATGAGGAAGCTACAATTGTATCTAAAAAGTGTTTGGACTCAACATTGCCACAGCCTGGAAACAATAATTACTCTCATTCTCTGCCTGCAACAAGAGTTTTGATGGTGGGCACTGGCCTGTCACCACAACAAGGGACAGCCTTTCACTTTACCCACAGCCAGGCAGACACTAACAACAGATGCATCGGATTATGCCTGGGGGGGCACACATGGCGGAAAAATGTGTTCAGGGCATGTGGCCCACAGACCAAATGCATCTTCATATCAATCAAAAAGAGATGCTAGCTGTACAGAATGCCCTGACAGCCTTCAAGGATCTACTACATCCAGGACAACTATTGCTAAAAACGGGCAATGCTACAGTCATGTGGTACATAAACAAGCAAGGGGGCACACATTCCTACCCCCTCTGCAGGCAAGCCATAACTTTGTGGAACACAGCCCTGACCTATCAAGTACATTTGCAGGCACAATTCCTGCCAGGAAAGAAAAATACTCTGGCAGACGAACTAAGCAGAAACCTCATGGACCCTAATGAGTGGAAACTAGATCCACAAGTCTTCAGCATGATAACAAGGAAATGGGGATGCCCAGACATAGATCTGTGTGCCTCCCCTCACAACTGCCAACTACAGAGATTCTGCACAAGGACTTATCACTCTCAAGCATAGAAGGCAGATGCTCTATTATTCAGCTGGAAAACCCTGACAGTTTATGCCTTTCCTCTACTGCCTCTCCCCCCCAAGGTGCTCCTAAAAGTCAGACGAGAGGCCAAAAATGATTCTGATTTCCCCAGACTAGCCATGCCAGCACTGGTACCCAATCCTAAAGAGCTTGTCTCAAGGCCCAGCCTGGACTTTACCTCAAATTCCTCATCTTCTGACCCAACAAAACAATCAGATCCTGCACAGCCAACTCAGAACCTTAAATCTGGCTGCATGGCGAATAATAATAACCACTCAGAACACACCTCTCTCTAAAGCAGTTATGGGATGTCATTTTGGAAGCCAGGAGGCCCAGCACCAGGAAATCTTATGCAGAAAAATGGAAGAGATTCTGTGCTTGGAACCAGGCACAAGGACTTGAACCGCTTGCTCCAAATATTCCTCAGATTTTACAATACCTAACTGAGATGCTGGACAAAGGCCTATCCTTCTCATCAATTAAGATCCATGCCTCTGCCATTTCAGCTCATTACAATACGGAACCCCCTATTTTCTCACATCCACTGATAAGACAGTATCTCAGAGGGGCCAAAAACATAAGACCCCCAAGGAGAGCACCAATGCCTACATGAGACCTCAACTTTGTCTTGGAAAAGCTCACACTGCCTCCTTTTGAGCCAGCCAATACAGCTGAGATAAAATTCTTATCATGGAAAACTGCTCTGCTCCTAGCAATAACTTTAGCAAGAAGAGTCTGAGTTACAGGCATTAATGGCAGAGGAACCTTTTATCATTTTCCATCTGGACAGGGTTTCTCTAAGGACAGACCCAACATTTATGCCAAAGGTGTAGTATCCAGTGTGGATCTTAACCAAACCATTAATTTGCCAACTTTTTATCCAAATCCCCAGAATAAAGGGGAAAGACTTCTGCATTCTTTGGACATACACAGGCAGCTACGCTTCTACTTGGACAAAACAAAAGCTTTCAGAAAGACTGAGCAATTTTTTGTGGCATATGCTGCAGGATCACAAGGAAAGGCTATTTCAAAGCAGACTATTTCAAAATGGATAGGACACTGCATTAGTTTCTGCTATGCACAGCATGGCAAGTCAGTGCCTAAGAATATTAGGCCACATTCTACCAAGGCAGCAGCCACATCAGCAGCCTTTCTCAGAGGAGTACCAACCAAGGAAATTTTGGAGGCTGCAACTTTCTAGTTCAGTGCACACTTTTACCAAGCATTGTCACTTATCGCTTTACTCTAAATCCAGAGCAGGCTTTGTCACTGCAGTTATGCAGGACCTCATAGCCACTCCTAATCCTATTTAGACCCAGCCGCCCAACCTCAGCTTTGGGATTCAACCCAAGTGTAATGACTGCAACAGTGAAACACTATGAACATGGTACAGTTGTGTACCTACCATAAATGTAGATGTTCAAGTGTATTCACTGTTGCAGTCCAGGTTACCCACCCACCACCCCCCTTTCTTTGCTGGGACTTATCTATACTTCTCTATCCTATACAACCTATGTGGTGTATTTGCTTGTAGATGAAGGTATTGTTTATTTTAGTGTATGTTTTTTATAAACAATATGTATTGCCTATCTTCTTGGGGGCACCTGACATCTGGGTCAAGAAAAACTGAAGAAAATGGCGTCGGCTGCATCTTGTATATCCCTGGCGCACTGACATCGGGGAAGAGGCGACAGCTACTGACGTCGGACCAGGACTTTGGAATTCAGGCCGACTGCGGGTAGCCTGCCAGCAGGATAACCCCGAGTGTAATGACTGCAACAGTGAATACACTTAAGCATCTACATTTATGGTAGGTACACAACTGTACTTTTTGTCTGTCTCAGATTGCGAGTTTTCCAGTACCTCTGCTGATGAAGAAGAAAACTCTCAACTTTTTTCTGGCTTTGAGGATTCCAGTGCTGAAAACTCTGTCCCTTCTGCCTCCCCTCCAGAAGATTTTTCCTTTGGGGCTACTTTAAATACTCTTGGAGACCATTTTAAATGGGAAAGTCAAGATTTTCCTCCGTCTAAGAAAAGAATTGGGGACTCTCTGGATTTGCCATAGCATAAGCCTCTGGCTATACCTCCAGTTTTGGAAATTGTGGATGATGTTTTCATGGAAAATTCTTTAACTCCTAATTCTGTTCCTCCTGCCCCAGAAAACCTGATAGGTGTTGTAGGGTTCCTGATTCTCATCAATTCCTTTTCAAAAATCCAACTGCTGATCCAGAGATTATTTCTCAAGGCCCCAAGGGTGTTAAAGTTGCTATTGCTAAAAACGCTGTCCTTTCGGATAAGGAATCTAGGGCATTGGACAGATGGGGTAAAAAAGTTTACACCTCTGCAACTCTTGCCATTAGATCTGTGAATTGTCTTTTTCACATGCTTAAGTATCAGCAACATATTTTGGCGGTTATCAAGGCTAAACTTGGGGATGTTCCCCCTCTGTCGGAGAACAAAGACTTGCAGGATTTACTAAATTCTGCCACTCTTGTCACTAAGCATTCCCTACATTGTGGTTTTGACACTTTGGAGGCTTCCTGCAGAGAAGCAGCCACTGGTTCTGTTATTAGAAGGCATGCTTGGCTTAGGGAGCAGCCTCTTTCTGAACCTGTTAAATCTATATTGCTGGATGTGCCTTTGCACAAAGACGCCCTTTTTGGCAGCAAGGCTGAAGAGGTACTGAAGAAGTTAGAGGATAAGGCGAAATGTATGCAAGCTGTTAAGGATTTCCTTCAAGTTCAGCCTCCTCTGTTTAGTAGGCATTACCCTTCCAAGAATTGGTCTTTTCCTGATCCCAGCAAGCAAGGTCGTTCTTGGCCTAGGGGTTTCAGGTCTTCCAGAGGGCAGGCTTCTGCACCTCAAAAGGCTAAACAGTGGCATCCTTCTTCCAGATCGGGGAGTTCTAAGCCAGTTTCCCAAAGCAAGTATTCTCAATGGCTCCGGCCTTCTTGTGCCTACCTCTGTGGACCCAAGGTTCCCTTTGGGGGGAAGGATAGCCAGGTTCGCAGAGGTGTGGTCTACTATCACAGACGAATGGGTGCTAAATGTAGTAAACCAAGGTTACAAGTTTGATTTTCACACCTTCCCTGTTCTACGAGGGTACCCAGACATACCCAAAATTTACAGGGCAGAGGTAGAACACCAGATTTCTTCTCTACTGACTCTGGGGGCTATAGAGTCAGTTCCTGCAATTCATGCAGGTCTAGATTTTTATTCAAGGCTTTTTCTGGTGCCCAAAAAAGGGGGAACCTGGTGCCCTATTCGGGATTTGTCTATTCTAAACACTTTTCTGGTGATTCCCAAATTCAGGATGCTCACTCTTCAACAGTTACTGCCAATGCTGGTCAAGGATTCATGGCTGGTAACCTTGTATCTCAGAGGCTTATCTGCACATCCCTATAAGGGAAAGTTGCAGGCAGTTCCTTCGTTTCAGGGCTGGAAAGCAACACTTGCAATTCTCTGCATTGCCCTTTGGCTAATCTACTGCTCCCAGAGTTTTCATGAAGTGTCTGGCGCCAGTCATTGCTTTTTGCAGGCAGAGAAACATTCAAATTTATCCATACCTGGATGACTGTCTCATTCAAGCAAATTCCCCAGAACAACTAAAAAAGGATTTGGACTTTGTGAAAAACATTCTGAACTCTTTGGGTTGCACTCTCAACGAAAAGAAGTCAAAATTGGTTCCTACAAGGGAGATTGTTTTCCTGAGAGCAAGTCTGAATACAGCCACCCAGATAGTATTCCTCCCTCAAGAGAAACAAGATCTTTCGACTTGCTTCAAGAACTTGGCAAGCATGACCCAGCTGTCTGCATGGCAATTCCTGCAAGCTCTGGGGTTCATTGCTTCATGTATTCTGATGATCCCATATGCAAGGTTGCATATGAGAAATTTCAATGGTACCTCAACCTTTGGTGTCAGCACACACTCACAGGAGGTAGACTTGTTTTTTCCTCTGATTCCCTGTCTACAACTGGAGTTTCTCTGGGTGGGGGGGGGGGGTGACACCCTTTTCTCAGAACAAGTGGCTGCCTTTTCACCCACCTCCTGCCATCCAGACGCTGCAGATTATGCATGGGGAAGCGCATCTGGAGGGCAGGTGCATACAGGGGACTTGGGACACTCAACAGCTTCATCTGCGCATAAACTTAAAGGAATTATTGGCAGTGCAGCAGGCATTGCTGGCTTTCAAGGACCTACTCTACCCTGGGACCCTTTTTTTTTTTTATATTAGTACAGACAATACCACAGTTGTACATCAACAAGCAGGCGGGAACTCACTCATACACCCTGTGCAGACCAAGCATGAGACTATGGTCCATAGCAGCTTCCATGGGCATACATCTAATAGCCCAGTTTCTTCCAGGGAGGCTAAACTCCTTGGCAGACCAATTGAGCAGACAAATTCTGGATCCTCATGAGAGGCAACTCAACAAGATCATCTTCCATCACACCATTCAGCATTGGGGCACTCCACAAGTGGATCTTTTCTCCTCTCCAGCCAACCATCTCCTTCCAACCTTCTGCACCAGGGAGTTTCACAACAAAGCTTGGGAGAGTGGATGATTTGTCCTTCCAATGGACACAACTTTCGATTTATGCATTCCCTTCTCTGCCTCTTCTTCCCAGAGTGCTGCTAAAGATAAGGGACGAAAAACCAAAGGCTATTCTCATAGCACCAGACTGGCCCAGGCAGCATTGGTATCCACTTCGCAGCCTTTCCCAGGCTCAGCCTTGGCATCTTTCCCCTGATACCAGATCTTTTGATTCAGGAGGGGGAAAGTTTCTTCATCCTCATTTACAAACTCTGCATTTAACAGCCTGGCTAATAATTTAAACCTTTCACAACAGGTGGTTGAGGTTCTTCATGAGGCCAGAAGGCATAGCACCAGGAAGTCTTTGCTCTTGGATGCAGGCTAAAGGGGAAGACTCTTCTCATCCCTCTCTTTCCCTCATTCTTGATTGTCTAGCAGGCTTACTTAATGGTGGGCTTTCTTTTTCTTCAGTCAAGATTTATGACTCTGCAATTTCTGCTCATTGTTCTTTTGAACAACCCATTTTTTTTTCTCACCCCTTGATGAAGCAGTTCCTCAGGGGAGCTTGCAATCTTAGACCTCCCAGAAGAGCTCCTACTCCTGCTTGGGATCTTGATTTTGTCCTGGAGAAACTTACTCTGCCTCCGTTTGAATCAGCTGCCTCTGCAGATTTAAAGTTTCTCTCCTGGAAGACTGCTTTTCCCTTGGCTATTACTTCAGCCAGAAGGGTTTCTGAGCTGCAAGCCTTAATGGCAGTAGAACCTTTCATTATTTTTCATTCAGATCAGGTTTCTCTGAGAACTAATCCCTCCTTTATGCCCAAAGTGGTTTCTAGTTTGACTCTTAACCAGTCTATTCACCTTGCCTACCTTCAATAATCCCCAGAATAAAGGGGAAATGATTCTGTACTCTTGATATTCATAGACAGTTGAGATTATATTTAGACAGGACTAAACCCTATCGGAAGTCTGATCACTTGCTGCTTAGTTTTGCTCCTGGGTCTCTAGGTAAAGCTATTTCTAAGCAAACCATTTCCAAATGGATTGCTCATTGATTGTTGTATTCATTTTTGTTACCTACAGCATGGAAAGGTTCCTCCTCAGACTATTAGGGACCCGTTCTACTTGAGCAGCCTCTACCTCTACAGTTTTTTTGAGAGGTGTCTTTACTTAGGGCATTCTAGAAGCAGCTACTTGGTCTTCTGTCCATACTTTCACAAAGCATTACAATCTACCTTTGTTTTCTAAATTTAGGCTGGTTTTGCTACTGCTGTATTGCAGGGCCTCCTTACCAAACTTTAATCTGTGGTTATTCCTCCTCCTCCCTTTGTTTTTTTTCCTGGGCTTTGGGAATCAACCCAATTGTTAGGACTGCAACAGTGAAACACAAAGAACATAGTACAGTTGTGTACACTTACCATAAATGTAGATGTTTGAGTGTATTCACTGTTGTAGTCCTGGTTTTCCACCCTCCATTCCCCCTTTTTCCGGAGGCACAGACTAGATCTAAAATTTTTTGGATGCTATGTTTCCAGGATATTTCCTTCCTGGTCTAGCATTCTTTTCGGGGCTCTTGACAGTTAAGGCAAGAAAAACTGAGGAAATGGTGTCTGCTGCCTCCCTTTATACCCAACATCCTGATGTCAGGTTTACAGCCAATGGCAGACGATATCCTATACTGAGGACTCTGGTATTCGGGCCGACTGAGGTCTACCGGGAGCTGGATAACCCCATTTGTTAGGACTGCAACAGTGAATACTCTAACATCTACATTTATGGTAAGTGTACACAATTGTACTTTGTGTAGTTTATCATTCTCCCACCATCCACCCGTAGGTTTTCTGTTCATGTTTTTAAGAACCAAAAAAAATTCCCACAAAGTTTGAACACTGAATGCTATGTCTAAAAGCATTATAAGTGTTCATAAGTCCTCTTTTTTAGTCTGTTTTGCTGACATAAAATGCCTGACAAGTTTTATATGTTGATGTGTAACACTTGAGGTGTAACAGTTATAACCTCCTTTACATGGAATATTTATTGCAATTATAAACACTTAACTGTTGCACCTGCCAATATGTGACTACACAACATGCAACTGCCACATTTAAACATTCCAGACCTTCAGCCATCAGACCAATCATGGAGTAAAACGCTGCCTTTGGGGTATGTACTTGGCCAGGCACATGCAACAATGGGAACACCCAGAGGTTCTTCAAAAAAAAGGATGTCATAAATGTGTCCTACGTGGATCCCCTTAAAGCCCTATCCCTGTACTCTCTTCTATAAACTGTTGAGGGGTGAGCTATGCCAGGTGTACAGTGCATCTTTGGCTCCTGCTCTGGAATTTCTGCATGTCTGCAAAGCAAATAGCATCAGCAATACCTGAACAAGGACCTTGCTTGTGCCACAAATAAGACATGGTAAAGAGATTGGTATGTTTCTCAGAGAATACCCTTTCAATAGAACAAACTTACCTAATTCAAGTGCAATTTGGACCAGCAGATGGGAATCAGACATTCACCCCTGCTCTGGCACCTATGTCCGTAATGGGCATTGGCAGCCTGTAAATGCCTGCCTACCCAAGCCTCAGTACCCTTTAGAATAATGTTAAGGTTCTTAAACTTGTCAGATTCCCTTATAAATCTAAAATTGGCATTGGAAGAAAGCTGTTGTGGGTTAAGACCCATTTCAGTTTAAGCCATGATTATAAAGTGGCTAAGATGATACATGGATCAGTGTATTTTGTGAAGAGAATGCAATCATTTGACAGCTTTAATCAAAGGATGATCTTGATGGAAACTGAATGCAAATAAACACCAGTGGGGATTAGTCTTGATGCAGAGAAAGTATTCAGTATTGTCAGCTGTGGTTTTGATTAGGGCAATAGCATTTGCATTCTCTAACCGAATAGAGTGAATTAGAAGGAGATATGAAGGGTTAGATGAAACAATTGCGGTAGGATGGTCTGTCTTCAAGCTGTTTGAACAGAGGAACAAGGCAGGGGTGCCTTTACCTTTTATTCACTCTATATTTAGAGCCATTGGCAATGAAAATAAGTGATGACTTTGTCATATTTCCTTGAATTTGAGAAAAGTTAACCTTGTTTGCATATGTGGTATTTTTATTCGAAAGCCCAGAAAAGGAGAGTTTGGTGTTGAGCTACAGCTTCAAGTCTTTGGGATACAAAATACATGTAGATGAAACAAAGGCTGTAGTGGTTAACTGTGTACCTATGCATGAATTTAGTTCAGCAGTGTCTATATTTGTGGAGACAAAAGATGAAGTATTACACGTGTGGTTTTAAAAGTATTCTGTTATAGCAGCTAAGGATAGGTGGGTAGAGACTAAGCAAAAGTTAATGCAAAAACTGAGAAACTTGGAAGCTCTTGATTATGGATAATGAGTAGCAAGATTTAAGCAATGAAAATGTTTTTAGCCCCGTTAATTTTGTATACAAGGTAGGCATATTTTTTTATCAGCCAGAAAAGTTGTGGACAGTTATGAGCTGAAGGAATTTTATGTGGCAAAAGAAGAGGGCAAGAGTTAAGTGGGATAAGGTAATCCTTTTCCATAGAAAAACAGCAAATTATAAGTCAAAGTAGAAAGGGATTAGGAAACTGGAAAGTTTGATAAATAAGGAGAGAAAATAGGATTTTGAGTGCAGGTTTTTAAGGAGCATAACAAACCACCATATAGAATACCCTATTCAAAATTACTGGCAAGTATTTTAAGAACTAAGCCAATATAAGAATGGAAATTTACCCAGTAGGAGTGAGTGTAATTAGGGCTAAAGAAACCAGTGAAGGAGAACAGAATTTACTGGAGAGAATTGGCAAAGGACCCAAGGTATTAGGGGCAAGTCACCAGAGAGGGAAATGTAATAGAGTGGGATGAGGCCAAACAGAAGTTTGGATTTCATGGTTCAGACTGCCTTTATCATTGGTACAAGTATAGGCGTAAAGAGAGGGATACAGGAGTACTAAGTGAAAGACTAGCTCCGGTAAGTTTTAGTTGAGTCTAAAACAGACATGCTCTTGTATGCCTAACTAATGTCAATTTATAAAACATTTCATCATAACTGTAAGAATCATTTGGAGGATAAAGATTGGGAGGAGAACTGAAAAGGCAATTTACAAAAGAATAATGGGAAGCCATTGTATGGCTCCCAAATATGCATACAAGTCTAGAAGGTTTAGGATTTTTGCTTGAAAGTGTTTGCATAGGTATGTTTATACTTCAGGCAGACTTCAGAGAATTTTTCCTCTGGTAGAAAGCAAATGCTGGAGTTGTGAGGGGAAAACGAGGTAACTGAGAATGTGAGTGTAACTAGTTGGCTGATTGTAAAAATTCCCTACAGTTGTCAGAAATGTTGAGGCCACAAATGGTTGTAACTAAGGAAGTGATTTTTCTGAGCTGGGACACTGGATCTGGGACACTGGATCTGAATTGCCTAAACTTAGGCCCTACTACATTTATTGCTGCCAAAAGAGCAATTACTAGAAAATGGAAATCAAAACCTAAACTAATGGAAGTGCTAAATATTATGAAGACGATAAAATAACTGGCGATGGACAGGAGCAAGTAACAGAAGTAAATGGAATTTGTGGGAGCAGTACATGAAGGCTTCTAGTTCAGTAGGAGGAGTGAGGTTTAAGGGAAGGCAGAAACTGAGCAAGTTGTGTAATGTTGGAGTAAATGATTGCTAAAAATAAAACCTATGTATACAGCATGGAAATAAAAATGCACATTGCTTTTTATTAATGTATGTGTACCTGTGTCATTATGTAGATTTATAATTTAATAAAGATGCTAAGTTTACTAATGGTGGGGGAGCATAGCTCTCACCCAATCATGGGCAGACAAGAAATATAGTCTGAGTCACTTAAACTGTTAATACTATTGACTTCAGACAATGACAGAATATGAATGTGAATTAATATACATTTTCTGAAGTAAAAATATTGCATAATTAAGTGTAATTCACCAGCTTTTTTCCAAAAAATCACTTTTTTTGAGGGACTGAGGGGCAGAACTAAAATCTGATAAAAAAATCAGGGATTTCCCTGAAAATCGGTAACAGTTGACAGGTATGCAGGACAATTAAAATAAACCATGCCATGGTTTTAGGTCCAATTGTTTTAGGAAGAGACAACAAAAGCCTGCTTCTAAAGTTGTGAAATTGTGTTGTTGGAAAGCCAGACAATATAAAATTGAATTATATGCTGTTTCTACAAGATAAACGGTCATCTTCATGGGGGGAGGGAAGGGGACACATCACTTACAATTTGCTCAAGTACCTTTTCTAAAAACTTGAAATAATGACGTGTTCTGCATTGTCCCTCACTGATGAGTCATGGATCTGATCCTTGGATCTGACTCAGCTGCATTTTCCAGATTTCAGCCCCTAATCTTGAGCACCTCTGTCTCCCCATAATGCAATACATGACCTTCAACTCCTCGGATCTTGTTTGCCACTGAACTAGTAAGAAGTTCCCAGTTCTCAAGCTGTAAGGAAGTATATTTTGCTTAATTTTCCTTCTCTTCTTTTCTTTGAATTTTAGTTGATATAGTTTTTATTCTATTTCCTTCCTCCATTGGTAGCCACTTGTGGCTGTTCGCTGTGATTTAATTTACTTGTGGACTTTCTTTGACATTGTAAGGTTGCTGGTTCTGCCTTTTACAGTCTCATGATTTGTCTTGCTTGTCTATTCCTTTGTAGTGCTTCCTTCTGTGCAGGAATCCATTATTTTGTGTGCTGGATCTTGTCTTCTCTAGTGGTTTATCCCATGGGTGGTAGAGTGTCTTCCCGCCTTCAGCGGTTTGCTGTTCCCTTCTATCTGTGCAGCATGTACAACTTATTTTCTCTACTGCTTTTCTGTGGCCTGGGTAACTGTCAGCTGGCTTGGTCTTGGTGCTGCCGTCCGTTCAACTGGCTCTTTGCTTAAGTGTGAGATTGGACAGTCTACCGGATTTAGTTCACCCTGTACTATTACCTGTCTGCTCCTTTCTAGTTGTAGAAGCATTTTTTTTACGAATTGTCTTTTTTTTTGGACCTCCCCTCTGAGTTTTTATCTTTACTCTAATAAGGTGAAGGTTTGGTTCCCGCCATACTTTTCTCAGTGAGCAGTGTTTTTTTAATCTGGAGTTTAACTTTTTCTCTCCTCTTTTTTTTTTTGTGGGTTGGTCAGAGCATTTCCTTCTGCCTTGCAACTGCTGAGGGAAGTTGCAGCTCGGTTGGTCCCCTTCTCAAGTTCTGCTCTCCCTTTCCTTTGTTTGTCTTCTGTTTTCCTTCCATAAGTGACTGTCATGTGTGGGCCAATGAAGTTATTTTCCTTCCAGTGCTTTTTGTACAAACTCTGGGGTTTGGGCTGATGAGGTATGAGGCAACACATCAAATTTCTAACATCAGAGCAGTGCCTCGCTGATGGTTCCTTTAGGGGGCTCAACCTCCCTTAAAAAAAAAATTGGAACCATTATTAGTAATTTGGATTCCACTCCCCTCACCTCCAAAATTACTAACACTTCCTTCAGATCCAAAGTTCCCCTTCGGATCTGACAGGTTTGATAAGTCTTCCAGAAGAAAACCAGTAAAGCACTCAATATGTGTAAAAACTACTAAGCCAGTGGATAAAGCTGCAACCGCAGAGAAAGTAGCAAAACTTTAATAAAATCACTCTGGCGCCTCAGCAGAAAAGCCTACCAGGAGTCTAAGTTGATAATTCTGCCATTTTCTTGCTTCAGTTATTGGATCCTAGGTCTCTGGATCTGTCTGACTCCAATCCTTCAGAAGCATTTTCAAAAGAAGAGGAGGACAACAGCCCTTGGTCTGCCTTGGTTCTTCCTATTCTAGGATCTGGTAGTTGACTAGCTAACACAGCTCAGATCTAACAGGTTTGCTCTAGGAAGGGTTTTTCTTTGCTCTGTTGGAGGTCTTTGGATCCTAAGCAGCCAGATTCGACTGACACGAGCCTTACTGTGAGCCATCAGTATCGTAGCCCAAGGAGATCATTGGATCCTAATCCTTAGTTCCGTATTAGAGGACCTTTACTGTGGGACACATTTTTGCACACCAACCATACATTGGAGATATTTAGAGCATTACCTGTGTCCTAGGTTGTCTTTTCTTCAAATCTGAAGGTTTCTTGGATCCAACATCTCTGGGTTTGGAGCAGTGAGTTTAGCATGCTGCTGTTCAGGTTGGATGTGCTTCACAGACCTGATGACTTCTTTATTTGTAGTCTCTTGTACTTTGTTTTTTCTCTACAAAGTTGTGGTTTTCTGTCAGTTCAGTGGCAACCGATCACATCAAAGATATCATGAGACTTCCTCGGATCCTTGGTTATCTCACCTTCGACTTGAACTTTTCTTGGATCTGACATCTTCAGGTTCTCAGATGCAACTCTAGTGTGCCATTGTTTGGATCTGTTGTGCTGATGGACTCCAAAGGCTTATTTGTGGTATCTGGTACTGTTCATTATCTCTAGTGCACAAAATTGTGAGTTTCCTGTCAGTTTTATGTCCGATAATTAAAGATCGATGTTAGAAAACGACAGGCATTTGAGTTTCAGACTTCATGCTAAACCTGTTATTCTGCTGAATTTCTAAGTTTAGAGGAGCAGTATCTAACATTTGTTACTATTTTTGAGCCTTTGTCCCCCCTTTTATTTATGGGTTGTTAAGATCTCTTGCCCTGAGAGGCTGAGAAGTATCAATACTGCTTAATACAGGTCAGATCCAGTTATCCTGGCCATTTTCCATCTTCAGTTCTTGATCTTTATGCACAAAGTCCTATGTATGTACTGCATACCTGTCCATGGTGTACATACCACATTTTTAAAATATAGGTGTTCCGGGCTGCATTTACTTTTCCACTGTAAACCAGCCTCTCCCTAATCGCACGGCTCCCATGGTGTTTGTCTTTGCAGGACTATTGTAGTACTCGCAGGCTACTAGGGTCCTGGCAGTTTCTTGTAAATTTGGCTGGGTTCTCCTGTTCCAATCAGGTTTGAACTGCTGCAGAATATTAAGAATGCAAAGGAAGCCTAATACTCTTGCCATTTATCTCTTATTTGGCTTATTGCCTTCGCTACTTCAGGGGCTCTCCTAATGTAGCTAGGTTTCAGGACAACCTCCGGTATACCAATCTTCTGTCTTCCATTGATCTTAATTTTTTCTGCATAAGCCAACAGGTTGGAAGACCTGGGGTTTACTTGTAGTTCTTTTTGTCTTTAATTATCACCCTTCTTTCACCCTTCTGTTTTTCATCTGAACACACCCACCAGAGATTTTGGTCTTCTAGCAAGATCCCTTATCGCCCATGGGAGATTAGGTAGCTCTTTCTCCATACCTGTAGCCAACTGCTTGGTTTCCCCTATTACTGTGATTCTGCTAGGCCCCAGCCTTGCTTCCCCTGTCCAGGACCTTATCTGGTTTCCCACGGGTATTCTAATAAGATAGCCCATAGAAGCCAATGGAAGACGTTTCCTAAATAAGTTTCCTATCAGAATATTATTCCTTTATCAGTTCTATTAACCACTGTATCACTTTTCACTCTGGAAATGAATTGATTATGTAAAGCTTCCCTTTGGGGAAATGTACTGGTTAGACTTTCTCTGTAAGATCCCTTGGGTACTATTACAGTACTCAATTGCATCATGTCTCTAGTTAATATATTAAGCAGGAACACATTCTTACCCCTTCTACAGTGAGGCTATGGGGGTTTCAGAATTGGTGTTTGCTTCAGACCGCTTTATAATTGCAACTTTCATACTGGAGAAGTCCAACCTTTTACTGACTCGTCATGAGTAATCCCTCAATTGTGCATCCGATCTTAGTCTTTGGGGCCAGTCTTGCTAAACCCTCTTTGCTTTCCCCTTAGCAACAAATGTTGAGATACTTTGTTCTAATCCCCCCTCTGTGGGAGTTGCCTGGAGATACTTGAGTTCAAGATTACCCCCCCCCCCCCGTCTCTTTTATGCTTATTCCCCTCTAATTTTGAGATAGCTCTGTCTTACTAATTCCCTTTGTTTTTTGGTCTAAAGTGTGGTTTCTCTTCACTTGGCTCACATCTGAGGGTTTTCGCAGGTTGTTGGTTCATTCCTTTCAGTCTGTCTGTTACTGTAGAATTGACTCAAAGCCATCTATGTCAACCCCCTTCATGTCTAGCCATTTTGCCTCCTCCTCCTTAGGCACAGTGACAACAGAAGTCTCCCGCTGGGGTGGGAGGGCATTTCTAGGGAAAGTGAGACCAATTTATGTGATCTTTCCTGGAAACCAAGTGACATTTGTATCCTACAGATAGACTATCCCTTTCCCTTCTCCTAAGGACTATTATTGTGCATACTGTGACAGTAGGTCAGTAGTTTGGCATACCTACTAGTTAGGGGGAATCCATTCCTCCCCTCAGTACAGACAGACCATGAGTGTCTAGGAACAGGCTATATCTGATCCTTGCTGGTGGTGGTCAGCACTCTAGCATATAGATTCAACCAGTCCACTCTGATCAGTTACGTTTGATTCCTCTGCCAAACTATCTGAATCTGTTTTAGCAGTAGGGGCCAACTTCACTGTGTCATCTCAGCTTCTCTATTAGACAGCTAGTGCAGTAGGTACTCTTTCTCATCTCCTATAGATTCTGGGGCATGTTTGGGGTTTCCCATCTGGGATCCAATATCCAAACCTTTATGCTGTCACCACATCACTCTCCAATTGTGATAGTATGAATATCCACCCTTGCCTCCCTGTTCATATTATGTTTAACCTTCCACAAGACTCCTTAGAAAGCATTTGGGAGTAAATGTGGAAGTTTCTCCATTAGAGGCCTCAAAGAGATCTTTGACTGTTCCCTTTATGCCAATGTTGCAGTTCCCTTTTTATCTCCACTCCCATTTGGAAGAAATTTCTTTTCCTTTCTTTGATAAAATTGATTACCTGCTATACCGAATTTTCTTCTGGCTATGCATCACCTCTGTTGCCTATTCCAAGGTAGGCATAGACCTTTGAGAGGAATTTTTCTGTTCAGATCCCCTGTAAGACCCTGTTCCACCTTGGGATCTCTGAGTTAATTTGTAGGAGCCTATCCAGAAACTAACTAATCTAACCTTGCATTCCAAGTCACCTTATTTGTCTTAAGATTGGGTGTCTCCTGTACCGATTCTTCCTTTATGCCTTGAGTAACAACAGGAATCATCATTGTTTTATCCACACAGTTATCTATCCTGTGCTCAGACTCTGAGCAAGGACATATATATGTTCTTCCCTTTGACACACACCGACATTTGCTGGCAGTTTTATCTTAGCGGTTCCCAATAGTAAAGTGACCAGATAGCTTACTGACTAGTTTTGGGTGATTTTATACTGGGAACAGTCTAGAAATGTTTGGCCCTTCCAGAGCCATTCTGCCAGATCAATGGATATCTTCTCTGATCTTCCACCAAAATTTCTACTGTGGATGTCTATGCTGAAGTAACTTGATCAAAGACTTCTCTTTGTGATGCCTTTTGCAAATGTATGTTGTCTCCAGGAGTAGAGCTTCCTTGGTTTGATAGTGTTCTGGCATATCCTTCCTTGAGGGCCTCCCAAGAATTATGTAGCTCGAGACTCTACCCATCAGTGAGGGAGACCAAAGAGGACATCATATTTAGGAGCTGTGTACTTACCATAACTTGGTCTATCTTCATTCTTCCTCACCTTCTCTGCCAGCTGTCGCCCGGCCTTATATGTCTAAAAGGATATTGGATACTATGGGAACCTTGGGTTCCTAGGGGTTTTAGTCATAATTCTTTTCTGTCCTGTCTTTATAAATCAGTAGACATAGGCTGCAACTCTATCTGAGGAGTTATAGGGTCATGTGTTGCATAATGGGAAGAGGGAGGAACTCGAGATTAGGGGCTGAAGTCTGGAAAATGCGGCTGGTCAGATCTGAGGATCAGATGTATGACCATTCAGTGAGGAAGAATGAAGGACGACACATATACCAAGTTATAGCAAGTACATAACTCCTAATTTTATTTTTGGGACATAGGTGTGGTATAAAGAGTTGTTCTGGAGTACTGAGATGGTTAGAAGTCAGTATTGGTTAAACTACCTGTGGAGATGGTAATGGTGCCATTTTTTAAAGGGAATGTAGCCCGTTATTTCGTTGACTTGTTTCCAAGATGTTAATATGCAGTGTATTTCTTTAAGAATTTAGTTAGGTCCCCTTCAGCTTTGGATAGACGCAAAGTTTTAGCTCTTCCTTCAATACTAATATTAGTGGTATATGACTACTGTATTTACTCTCCTATTGTCCCCCAAAGTGAAGCCAGTTCCGAAAAGAAACTGGAATGAAATTTCTTACTGTTCTCTCCAGACACACACTGCACTTGTGATAACTAGTAGTTACCAGTATGATTATATATGCAAACATCATTACCACATATTTTACCACTACTTGTGATCCTGCTATTAGGAAAAACAAAGCAATAAGATAATTGTTTAACATCAGTTGTAACACTGATGCTGATTAACTATAGTGGGCATTAACCAGAAAATTCCTGGTCCCTACTGTAAGTTCTTCTCATTCACTAATGAGCAGCTGTCAATACTGCTCATCCAAACATAATCATTCCCTCTCCTACAGAATCCCTGCTGGGCAAATGTTAAGGGTCTGAAACTGGACTGGTCTTCCTTGGCAAAACTTTTTTCACTTCAGTGTTTTGTTGCAGATTAAGTACCATTTATTAAGGATAGTAATGCATGAGACCTCTGCCTGGCTAGGGGTCTGTCTCATGAAAGTTTTGATTTTTGTTAGTGATTAGGGAAATGGCAAGCAATACATTTCTGAGGAAGGACATCAAAGCCAGCAGAACCCTTGCACTTCATTTTGGCTCGTAAGTTCAACAAGTTTAAACTTTTTTCAACATGAAATTGTGCAAGGCATCAACTGTAATTTTAGCAGCCTTACATGTAATTTAGGAATTAACAGGCTTTTTAAATATTTTCTGAATAACTATACCATAGCTCTCTTACTTTTAAGGAATGGGAAAGAGATGCTGCCCAGATGAAGTTTTGATTACTCTCTTCCAAAATATTTCTGGAGATTTAACATACTGCTCCTTCACAAATAATACCTTTTTGTGGTTTTATAGCTTTATTACAGATATTTCTAAGTCCACAGAGGCAGAGTATGAGTGGCTTTTGTCCCTGATGATATACCCATGCTTTGTCTTTTATCCTTTTTCAAGTTTGAGAGCCAGTGCCCAGGATGTTGGTAACAGTGTTTATCAAACTACTTAACTGCATCATCAAATGAGGAGAGGTAGTTTAAGAACTTCTGTTTGCCACTGAATAAGATGATTGTGTCTTGTTTTATTTTGTTGAAGTTATGGACCCAGGGAAGTTTATGGGATAAGGGGGTTTTACCTGAAAAGGTGGCATGGTGATCCCCAAGAGTTGGCTAGTGTCCCTGCTATACTAACATTAGACTGAGTTGGTAGAATAGAATTGAGTATACTTTACTTTCTGTTAACTTTAATTGGACAGAAGGTCATCTGGGTAAATCTTTGGAAATCTATGAAACCAGGAGAATTAAGTTGGGATCAGACAAGGTTAATGTCCTTAAAACATCCAAACCACTTAAAATCAGTTGACTAGTACCTCATGAAATAACCAATTCCTTAGGCAGCGACTCCTTTAGAAATGCTGTCAGTTATGGAACATGCCCTCTGAAGGTAAAATCAGTCAGCAGTGTAATCTACTTGTTAAAAAATTCATCTCCTTGCTTACATCACTAGATTAAACATGAGCAATATTCATGTTATAAGGATGAAGAAAACTTTAAATGTGAAGTGGATAGAGAATACACAACAGCAATCAGGTGCTTGGTCTCTCCTTTTTCATAGTAATAATGTAAATTAGTATATATATATATATATATATATATATATATATATATATATATATATATATATATATATATATATATTCCTTATGTTAATAAATACATGTAACGTTTCTTTCTAATATTGCTCTGTTATTAGTTGTATTTTGAATCTTGTTGCCATCCCGAGGACTCTAAAATTGCTTTTTTGCAATTTTTGTTGCTAAGGTACAGATAATATATGGACTCTCTTCACCAGCACAAAGCCACTGTCCTATTCTAACACTGTTTTAAGTGTGTAACGTATGTTGCGTAAGTATGATAGACATGTCCAGTATTTGACCAGTATAGTTATGTTTATATGTGATGCTAACACTTCTGTAAACTCCACGGAAAGTGGTGTACAGACCAACTAGCGGTCACTAACACAATGTTTTATAAGCTTGTATGTATTGATAACTTAGGATCTTATAGTTTCGATAATGGCACTTATAATTTAATATTGAAATGTACTTGAGATACCATTGTATTGAATTTGATTAGACTTGAGTGGTTTTGTATGGTTCTTGTTGGGCTAGTGATACTACTGTAATATTATATTCTTTGTTGCAAGCACATGCACACATTTATATGTGTGTGTGTATAATATATGTAATGTGTGTGTGGCCTGTTCTTTTGTATTAAATTTGCTGCCCCCTCACATTGAGTATTTTTAGATGTAAACTACTATAAATGCAGTTCTCGAAAGGTTATTTTTTGAATTTGTCAATCAGGGTAATGCACTGATCCAAAAGGCCAATGTCCAGTTAAGCCTAGAGAGGAGTAAATATGGAAATCAAAGAAACAAAATCCTCTATGTGCATTTCAGTATGGTAAAAACTAATTATGATGAATGTACAATATAGAAAGAAGCAATCGTATACAGTATGGAGAGGCTCAGTCAAGTGTAGGACTATACGTGTGTGTGTGTAAAATTTAAGTGCAGTGATTCTTGAGTTAGCTGCATTTGCAAGTGATATGGTACAAATAGTTGCATAGAGTAAGATTCTGTTAGGTGTGCCTTTCAACTACTATGAATTATGCAGAGCACATTGATTTTTTTTTGCCTTAGTCTACTATATGAAAGCCACTTTTTGTAAAAAAAAAAAAAAATTGTGCCACTTTCTATGTGCTATTTTGTATTGTGCTTCAGTGGTTGTGTGGTATGCCGTTAAGTAATGTGTCCTGAAATGGTGGTAATTTAAAGAAGCATGCAAAGTGCTTTTGCCTTTTCATAGGCATTTGCCTTACTCTGCAGTTGTTTGACTGTGGAGTCTTGCGTTGTAGGAAAGGACATTTGGGGTGCAGGGAGCGTTTCCTTCTGCAAAAACATTGGTTTTGTTTTTTAGCGTTTTCTATATCTTTGGTTTTCGATGTTATGGAACTGATGTAGTGAATTCATCTTGTAGTACAATGCCATTAACTGACATGAAATTGATGTCTCATTTCTCCCACTATAAGGGAACTTAAGGTCATCAATATGCATTGTAACTTGAAGCTGTGGTATATCCATCAACAATCTTTCATAAAGAGTGAAAGAGTAAACCCTGCCAAATCCAGTAGGAGTTCAAACTGAAGACATCCAGATCAGAATATGGAATGTCTGTAAATGTTCTTCCATTTCACTGTTGCAGTATTCATTGCATTAGGGATCCCCTACCAAGGGTGGACTGATATCGATGTCCAGCCAGTATACCAAAGCCTTGGGTTGCTTTAAGGCACTATGTACGTCACACATATGCTGCTTGCATAATGTAGGGCATAAAGGTGACATCTGGACATACCATCCTCTGAACAACTTTGCTGTCAGTCCGAACTCCAATGCTTTATCGTTTATCTGAATGCCTGTTCTGTTGCTGGTTCACCAACCATTGCAGGTAAGTGCCCCATTGGGGTTCTTTTTGTACTTAATCGTTTTTATTGCTGCTTGTGTGGTTTCATGTTCTTCAAGAAGGGCAATTGCCAGTATGGGAGACAGAATATCCATAAAGACCGCCATGAACAGTGTCTGTTTTGCCTTGGTGCATTGCGCAACCATACATTCTGTTCCGTCTCTCAGGCCTTTGTTCTAAAACCCTTCATAGTAGACTTTCTTCTTTGATGCTGTATCTTGAAAACCAGCATCTTGAGCTTCTTGCGAAAGACATGATGGAGGGAACTTCCCACTCCAAGGGATATCTATCAGTGAAGAAGGCCAAGAAACCTAGGTCGGAATCTTCTGCTGTTCAGTCTCCACCAGATGTCTCTCCTGAGGCAAGTGAATGCCCAGAGGTTCATCTGGCCTTATCTTTGGCTTCCTCTGTTGTAATCAGGTTAGAGGCTGGCAGGGATCCGCTTTAAGCACATCCAAGGAGGTATTGTAGACATCCATTTAGAATATTCTAGGGGATCACTGGGTGGTTATCTCTAAGGGACCTAGGGGTGTTGCTCAAATATTAGTCCGAGAAGAAGTCCCTACTACCATTATTGAATGCCGTCCTGTGTCAGAGTCTTCCATATTTTATAAGCTGGATGTCCCATTGAAGAAAAAGTAAAAGACTAAACATATTACTCCTGCTTTCAGGGATCCACAAAGTGAATAGCAGGCCTTCACTCAGGGCTTGTGTAGTGCTTTGATGACATTGAAACCTCCTCAGTGTGTTTCTTCCAGACCCTCTTGGCCTGTATTCCCCTAAAATGACCCAGGGAACAGGATTCCTGTGAGGAAGAGCTGGATTTGGATAAAGAATCCCTTGTTTACTCTTCTCAGACTCCCTGTCCTTTGGACTGTAGATCAAAGGAAGAGGACTCTTACCAGTCTTGATACTCCCTATGAAGAGATTTATTTTGGGGACATTATCTCCAGGATGATGGAGTTCTTTAAATGGGATTATGCTCAGGTTTCTGAGGTACATACAATATACAATAGGTTGCTGCAGATGGATTCTCCTAAACCTTCTGCTGTTCATGTTTTGGATCCTTGTTGGATGCATTTTACATTGCTTCTAAGGCTCCAGACTCAGTCCCCAGCTCCCAAGAAGTCGGAATTTTACAGGGTGCAGACTGTAAATTTTTGTGCTAGTGTCGTCCTGCTGACCCCTCTGTGTTTTCTGTAGCTGCTGACAAGCCCTCTCAAATGCTTCCTTCTCCCACGTTACTGCCCTCTGATAAAGATAGCAGGACCATGGAAAGACTAGGCAAGAAGTTTATACCTCTGTTACCTTGGCTTTTAGGGCTGTTGATTATCAGACCCATATGTGTACAGTATTTGTTGGCTTTCCTATTCCAGGCCTGTCAGTTAATTTCTGATCTTCCATACTGAGGGTAAAACTTCTGCCCTTTCCTGTTAGTGACTTCATCCCAGGAGGCTCGTTATTCCATCAAGTGTAATTATGATGCAGCAGATGCTTCTTTTAGGGGTGCTGCTTTTAGGTCTGTGATGAGGTATTGGCTTCTGCTTCAATTTTGTGTGATGATATTAAGGCTAAGTTGATGGATGCTCCTCTTGGTAATAAACACTTGGTAGAGCTGCTGATATGTTTAATTCCCTTCAGAATAAGGGAAAGGCTTTACAGTAAGCCGGCCTTTTTTCACAGACAATCTCACCCTCCTCCTAGGGGTAAAAAGGGTGGCAAGTGGGCTCCTCCTGCTAAAGCTACTCAGACTTCTGTGCTCAGAAGTCTGAGATTGAGAAAAAAACAGGTGTTGTCTGACTGTCCTATTCTTCCCAGCCACTTTCCTCTTTCTGATTGCACACGGTCTTCCTGTTTGGCTACAGATTACTCAGGATTCCTAGGTCCTGTCCTTAATTTGCTGGAGGTGTTTTATGGTTTAGAAATCCCTTCCCCCTTTTTATGGGTATTCCTCAGCCTCCCTCAGGAACAACTCTCCTCCTTTCCAGAGCTGCTTTGGGACCTTTTGACTCTGGGTACTATTCAAGAGGTGCCTTTTCCCCAAGGGGGGGGGTACTCCAGGATGCTTCTGTGTCCCAGAAAAGAGGGTACTTGAGACCAATTTTTAGTCCGCTCTCATCTAACTATTCTGAAGGTGCCCTTCTTTTGAATGTTGTCATGTCAGACTTTGTTCCCTCTTTGCTTCCTCAGGCTTGTTATGGTATCTCTGGATCTCAAGGATGTTTATCTCCATATCCTAATACACACCCTTTTCAGGAAGCTTTTACATTTCTTTGTTGCTTCCTGTCATTTTCAGTTCTCTGCTTTGTTTGGCCTTTCTACTACCTCAAGGGTATTCACTAACTGCCGCTCTGCTGTGATTGCTTTTCTTTGGTAGGATTTCTAGGATTCAGGAGATCCAAGTATTTCTTTACTTGGGCAACCTATTTCAGTCATCCTCTCTAGAGATTGTGCTGCAAAATCTTCATTTTGCCATTGCTCTTCTGCAAAGCCTGGGGTTCAGCATAAACTTCAAAAAGTCTTTTTCGAATCCTTCTTAGGACCATGTGTTTCTGGGGTGCATGATATAGACTGTACCAGTGTTGGCATCCCTGCTCTTCCCAAGGTCTGAACACTTATTTCCTTTTCTCAAACTCTTCCTCTGGCCTCTATAACAGCCAGGGAATTTCTGAGAGCTCTGTGGTTCATGGCATCCACCATCCCTATGCTCCCACTGACCAAACTCCATATGAGAAAGATTCAGTGGTTTCTGAAGTCAAGTTTGGCTTCAACATGCGCATCTCCTAGAATTTGTAGTTTCTCTTCTACCTTGTGTCAAGATGGAACTTCACTTGTGGATCCAGTAGTTGTCCCTAAATCTAGGGTTCCCTTTTCATCCCCCTCTTCCCTCTCTAGAGCTGTTTACAGATGCTTCAGATGTGGGATGGGGGAGAAGCTTTTGGCTCCCTAAAGGTGCCGGGGGTGTGATAGACTCTCCAAAAGAAAGAATGCATCAATGCCAAAGAGATGTGAGCTCTCCTGCTTACACTTCAGGCTTTTCATCTCCCCCCCCCCCCCGGACCTCTCAAGGTATTTAGACAATACCACCATAAAGGGGGTACAAGATCTTATCTTTGCTGGTTGGCAGTCCTAGTATGGGATCTTGCTATCCAGTATCTTGTGACTGTTCAGGCAGTTTATATTCCTTCAGGTCAAAGCATTGTGGCAGACACACTGAGCAGGTTCTAAACTCAATCTCATGAATGGATGCTTTACAGGGATGTGTTTCTGGACATTGTCCACTGCTGGGGGACTCCTCAAATGGATCTTTTTGCCTCCCCCTGAACAGACAACTTCCTTTGTTTTGTGTCCAGAGTCTCAAGTCCTCTGGTTTGAAAGGTAGATGCCCTATCCTTTCCTTTAAAGAGGATATTTCTTCACACTTTTCCCTTCCCCTCATTCCAAAAGTCCTGTTCAAAGCTCAACAGGATCCTCCCAAAAGCTTGTTGGTGCGACTCCCTTTTGGCCAAGACAGCATTGGTTCCCTTTTCTTTTTGATTTTAGCCAAGGGCAATCATCACAAGTTGCCTCACTGTGTGAACCTACTCGCACAAGACAAGGGATCTTTCATCCATTCCCACCTGTCTACTCTTCAACTGACACTGAGGGTGATGGAGGATTTTGATTCCACATAGACATCTTTTTTTCTGAGGATGTGCTTAGGATCCTGCTGGAAGGCAGGAAACCCTATGTATCCAAATGGAAGAGGCTTTCTGTTTGGTGTCTTTCTCGTAACCTGGATCCACTTTCTGTGGATGTTCCTTTGGTTCTCTTATCTGTATGACTTGCTCGATGCTGTACTGGTTTATTCTTCTGTTAAGGCCCAGTTATTGGGCGTCTCTGCTTGTCTGCCTTTATCTTCTCATTTAGCTTCTAGATGTGAAGCTGAACAATTTCTGTAAAAGCGTCTTTCATATTAGGCCTCCCAGGAAGCCTGTTCCTCCTCCATGAGATCTTAATTTTGTTTTGAAAAAAATTGACTCTGGTTTCTTTTGAGCCTGCAGCTTCAGCTTCCTTGCAGCATTACTCTTGGAAGACTGTACGTTTGTTAGCCCTTCTGCCAGATGGGTGACTAAGCTTCAAGCCCTTATGGCTTGTCCTCCTTTTTTGGTGTTTCAAGTACAGGTGTCCTTGTGTACTAATCCTTTTATGCCCAAGGTATGGTGAATGAGTTGTTCCTTAACGAGTCTGTTTGACCTTCTCTGCAGTCTACCAGTGAGAAAGTACTGCACACATTGGATGTGCATAGCCAACTCCGATTTTATTTGGATAAGACTATTAAGAAATCTTATCAGCTGTTTGTTTCCTTTCATCCTGGGTCCTTGGGTATAGCTGTATCCAGGCAAACTTTTTCTTCTTGGATCTCAAAAGCGGTTTCTTTTTGTTCCTTTCATGGTAAGAGCCTTCCTTCTGTTAAGGCTCATTCTACTTGTGCCGTGACTCTTGGTGTTTTTTTTTCTTTTCTCCAAGGGTTTGGATACTAACTGTTCTTAAGGCAGCTACTGGACTTCTGTGCATACATTTACCAAGTACAAGTTTGATAGAATCTCCAGAGCTAGAGCCGATTTTGCTTGGGCCATCCGTCATGGCTTCCTAGAGGGCTCTACTGGTCCTTTCTCTTCCCAAGTTGTCTCTTGAGCTTTGGCACACTCATACTGCAACAATGAAATGGAAGGACATAGTACAGTTGTTAAGATCTTAACCATAAATAACTCTAGATGTCCTTTTCTTCACTGTAGTAACATTTACGCCCTCCCACCTCCCTGTGGTCCATTGGTCTTCTGGATGTACTGGTTACCTTTTTTTTTTTTTATTGACTAGCTTTCTTACTGGGGCTCTCAGTTCTGGGGATGGTACGTCTGGACATCACCTTTATGCCCTATGGTATGCGAGGAGCATACATGTGATGTATGTCATCCCTTAAAGCAACCTAATGCTTTGGTATACTGACCAGGCATCTGGCCACCATGGCTGAGGATCCCTAATGTTAAGAGTACTGCAGCAGTGTAGAGAAGGACATCTATCATTATGGTAAGATTTTACACAACTGTACTTTACACCTGGTATTCTGCCTGTAAGATTATTCTGTGCTGTGCTTATCCAAGACAACCTTCAACAAATTCAGTATGTTCATTCTGTTTATCACTGCTGCAGTAGCATTAACTATATGGGTTGTATCTTGCTAGGATATGAGAGCTGGCCAACTTCTAAAGCTTCTGAGCACCTTCTGCATGCCCAAACTGTTATGCAGCTCAAGCTTAGCTGCCTAAAAGGCAAGTTTTGAACACACAACCCTACAGAGCTTTACTGCTACTGAAAAATATGCTCCTCTGAGGCTGTCAAGGATCAATGTATGGCTTGTGCTGTTCCTTCACTGGGCAGATAAAGTTCCCTTGGGGGGAGGGGACTTCCATTTTCTTTGTGTTGCTGTTAAAATAACTTTTCTGAGGAGGAAAGTGATAAAAGCTAGGAATGTTGTATTTTAAAAGACTGTCGTAAAACTTTAACGTACTTTTGAACCGAGTGCTCATTTTTCCTGTCCATTTTAAAGATGTGTAAAGTAACTGAAATTTGGTGTTTTTTTACTTTTTTTTGTGTAGCTGGCATAGTGTGTCATGTGCTTTTTACTGTGTGTTTTTGTCAAAAAAGTAGTGCTTGTAGACTGGCAGTTCTGACTGGTATTTGCAGCTTGTCTTCCTTGGGGAAAGAGGCACCATTTCTGGCTTGACCATGGAACAGACAACTGATATCATGGTCGGTCCTTCAGTCTCGCACACACAAAAAAATTAAGCAAACAGCATTGCAACCACAACAGGCTAATAACTTGACTTGGCTGCAGGTGGATGACTAACTGTTATGGCCATTTGTTTTCTCAGACCACTAATCTTTTACCTGGGATCCATGTGGTTTGGCATGTATAACCACAATGTACTGGGGGTTGCCCACATCTTCCAAGGCTGTTGGGGCCCCTTCAGTGGGCAAGGGACCACTCTTCTTGGTCCTTGGAGTTGGAACAGGGAAGATTTGCCTTTTGCATCAGAATTCTGTACCCATCCTAGGGGAAGCTACTACTGCCATTAGTAAAATGGTTGGGCCCATTTTTCCTTTCAAAAAGAAAATGAAAACCAAGCAAGTATCAGTTTCTCCAGAAATGTATTTGGCTAGGGCAGTGATGGAGAACCTATGATACGTGTGTCAAAGGTGACATGCCACAGTGTTTTGGGTGACACACCAGTGTTCACCAACACCTAAGTTACCAAAGAAATTGAATGAACAAAATTAAAATAAATATGTAACCCTGCACTTCTCTCTTAAAACTTGGCAACAAAAAATTCAATTGATAATCAAATCAAATGCAATGTGTTCCATATTTTTTCAGGTAAATTCAAAATTACCATTAAAAGTAGGCTAATTTTTTGGTGCACTGTTTTAAGCCCAATTATCAATGCACATATTGATGTCCTATTCACATGTTGCAGTATTCATAACAGTAGGGAGTCTGCTGCCTCCAGTGCCGGCATCTGGCCAGTATATCAAAGTCTTGCTTCAGGAGGATATGTGTGACATCCTGCAGCTGGGCCATAAACTGATGTAGGGTATAAAAGTGATGTGTGCATGTACCCTCTTTAGAATTTTTCTGTCGCAGTGAATGCCGGACTCCAGTTTGGAAAGCAGATCATGAATTCAGGCGACCACTACAAACAACCACTACAGATAAGTACCCTGTGGGATTTTTCATTTCTTTTTTTTTTTGCTATATGTACATGTCCACTAGAAAGGGGAAATGTGCTTGTTGGGGACAAATTCCTCAAATGACTCGCACGATGTGTGTATTACGTTTAGGCGAGTCCCATGACCATACGCCCTGCCCTATTTGCAAATCATTCATTCCCAAACCCCTTCGCAGCCGTCTGCCTGCACTTAAACTCTACTTAGAAAATAAGAGGCTCCGACATCTCTTGCTCGATATGGAGGGAGGAGCAGGTCCATCTGAAGAGCTGCCAAGGAAGAAGGCCAAAAAAAAACCAGGCCCGATTCCTGTGTTGCACCTCAGGTGTCAGGGGAGATCCTTGAGACTGATGAAAGCCGGGATCTCTACAGACCCCTGATGTTTGTATTTCACTGTTGCAGTCATCACATTTGGGTTATCTGCCTGCAGGAAGCCCTCAGTCAGCCCGAATACCAGAGTCTTGGGATTTCTGTGTCTGATGCTGTCGCCGCTTCTATGACGTCAGGGATATAAAACATGCACCCGACGCCATTACATCAGTCTGTCTTGCTGTGCGGGAGCCCGAAGGAGAAGCAGTTTGCAAGTGCCGATCGACCCCTACCTGAAATTTTCATTTTTCGAGTTTCAAACCTGAAGTCTTCTAAAGCCAAGTACCCTGTCGGGGATTCTTTTTTCTTGCTCTAACCAGTGTCAGAAAAAGTTAACAATTGTCTTGCCTTTGGAAAGCAAATACCTCACAGAGATTTTCATTCTTGCTGCATCGTCTGTTTAGGCCCAGACCACATCGTTCATCGCTGTCGGTTTTGTGCCTTGTTCAATGCCCAAACTATTCGTCGTCGGACTATCTTTGTTGCAAAGTTGCAGTCATTTGGGTTATCTGCTTGCAGGTATCCCTCAGTCGGCCTAATTAACAGAGTCTTGGGTCCTGTGTTGGTTGCTGTCCCTTCTTCCATGAAGTCAGGGGTGTAAAACATGCAGCTGATGCCATTACATCAGTCTTTCTTGCTGTGTGGTGCCTGAAGCAGAAACAGTTTGCACGTGCCGGTCAGCCAACTCCTGAAATTTTCATTTTCGAGTTTCAGAACCGAAGTCTTCAACTAAAGCTAAGTACCCTATTGGGGAAACTTTTTCTTGCTCCTTACCGATGTCAATAAAAGTTAATAATTGCATTACTTGTGGAAAGCAAATACCTCATAAAGATTTTCATTCGTACTGTATTCCTTGTCTAGGCCCTGACCACGACATACCTTGCTGTTGGTTTTGTGCTTTATTTAATCAACTCACTATTCCGTCGTCGGTATATTTTCACATCTAAATATTTTGGTTCTCAGTTTAATTATCCTGAAATGTCGTCTGTTAGCCATCCGACTACCGGGATTCCTAAAAAACGCAAAGAAAAACACAGAGACAGGCTGCCAAGGTCCACAACTGCCAACAAAGCTTCTCCTAAGCCAGTCGCTAGTTCGCCGGTACTCAGTGAGGTGCTTTTGCAGCCCCTGATACCCGCTACTTCTGATTCGCAGGCCTCTACTGAGACCCATTCAGAGTCCAGTATGTTGCGAGATGCTTCAACTATGGAACCCATGGATGCCTTTACCTTGGATGGGTCCAGAGCCGATGTGCAGGCACCGGCTTCTGAGAGTGTATTCAGGTCTATGGACTTGCATATTAAACCGACGCCTCCTTCTTCACTTAAGCCTAAATCTCAAACCATGCCTAAATAAACGACACCCAGGCCACATGTTCAGGCCTCTATGCCTAAAAAACAAATGATAAGAATAGCTGAAGATCTAATAACTCTAATCCGGGGTAGCAACCCCCCCCCCCTTCTAAGAGGCCTAGTACTGAAGTTGTTTATGAATCTTCTGACCAGGATTCTGTTTTTTTTTTTTCTTCTGATGATCTGGATGTGCTCTTATCTACTTATGAGGATTCTGATGCAGAGGACTCCATTCCCTCTGCTTCCCCTCCAGAGGATTTTTCTTTTGGGGAAACCTTACATACTTTGAGAGCATTTCCACTGGGAAAGCCAGGATTTTTCTGATTCAAAAAAGAGGCTTGAGGATTTCTTGCTCCTACCTCAGCATAGGCCTTATCTATTCCTCCTGTACTAGACATGGTTGATGATGCTTTTTCAGAATCTAGTTTGGCCCCTGATTCCTTGCCTCCTGCTGCCAGAAAATCTGACAGATACTACAGGGTCCCTGAGTCACACAAGTTCCTTTTAAAAATCCTATTGTGGATTCAGAGACTATTTCACAGGGGCCCAAGGGCATTAAGACTTTTACTGCTAAAAATCCTACCCCTTCTGATAGAGACTCCAGGGTGCTGGATAGATGGGGTAAGAAAGTTTATACTTATGCACTCTTGGCCTTTAGGGCTTTAAACTGCCAGTTTCATATAAGTATCAGCAACATGTTATTGGGTTGCTTAAACAGAAAATTATGTTGATTCCAGACTCTGTGGAAAATAAAGAATTATAGCATTTAATGCATTCTTCTGAACAAGTTGGAAAACATACTTTGCAATGTGGTTTTGATTCTTTAGAGGCCTCTTGCAGGGCTGCTGTTACTGGGTCTGTGCTCAGAAGGCATGCTTGACTTAAGGAGCACTCTTTGCCTGATCATGTTAAAGCTAAATTGTTGGATGCTCCCTTAAATCAGGACTGCCTGTTTGGCAACAAGGCTGAGGAAGTTCTTAAAAAGATGGAAGATAAAGCTAAATCTATGCAAACTGTTAGATTTCTTGCAAGTTCATCCTCCTAGATTTAGTAGGCACTGACCCTGTAGGAATTGGTTCTTTCCAGCCCCTTCCAGGTCTTTTCAAACCAAACCCAGACACTGCAAAAAAAAAAACAGGTTTCAGTCCCAGGCAACACACAGGACTAAGCAGTGGGGGGTCTCCACTTCCAAATCTGGGAGTAATAGGACCCCCCCTATGGTAAACTGTCTCAGTGACTTTCTTTTAAAATTTACAAGCACTTATCAACTGACTGCCCCTTAGTTCATTCAAATTCTGCCTTCTTTTAAACCTTGTTCCTCCTCTGCATGTATAATGTTCCCACAATTCCCATTTTTTCCTAAGTAATTAGCTCCTACCCTTTTCTAAAGATCTCAGTTCCAGTTATTTTATCTCTGTTACTATATTGACAGCTAGTAAAGTTGGTTTACACTTTGATTTCCATTTTTTAGTAATTGCTTTTTTGGCAGCCACCATAATTAGATTCAGCAAGACCTTACTATGTCTACGCAATTCCGATTCTGTATCATAACTCAAAAACATTTCCTTTGTTACACCAATTTGCTCACCCAGTATCTCTGACAGAGCAGTCTGCAGGAAATTTTTAAACTCTTTCAACTCACTACACTCCCAGAAAATATATTCCCAATTATCTTTTTCTTCCCCATCACACCTCCAACATTTGCTTTCTACCTGAGGAAAAATTATTTGGAGTCTACTCGGGGTGTAAAAGTATCTACTTAAACACTTCCAAGCAAAGATCTTAAATCTTCTAGATTTTGTTGCATATTTATAGACATACATATATCCCCCAATGTTTCTTTGTAAATTGCTTATCCTGTCTCTCTTCCCAATCCTTTCTAACCTCCTCTGATTGATTCTTATAGTTATGCAATATTTTGTATGCTCTGCTTATTCCTTTTTAACAGCAGCTTCTATTTTAAATGCTACTAAAAACCCTACCAGTGCTGGTCTTTCACTTAGGACCTCCTATTTGTTTCTCTTTGTCTATACTCTGATATCAGTCCTTGATAAGGAAGGCAATGTCTGTCCTGCAGTCCAAATAAATTATTGGCCTTTTCCCATCTTATCTTTCCCTTTCAGAATATGTGCTCCTAATACCTTGATTTGTTTTACCAGTTTTCTCTAATAAATTCCACCCCCCTCTTGCTTGTTGTCTGTATCCATAATTATAGTCATCCCTTTTGGCAGTATCTCCTTTCTTCATTCCCTTGTTGACTTAGTTCTTAGAATACTTTCTGCTACTTTATGAATGTAGTATTCTGCATGGTTATTGTTATTTTCCTTTTGGATCTGCATCCAAAATTCCAGTCTCTCGTTGTTTTTTGAGCTTCCCCCATGTTTCATCATCATCCCTTTCCAATCTGAATTATAGGTTTCTGCTTGTGCTATGTATAGGAGCCTTAACTGTCTAGCTCTGAAATACCCTTTCAAATCGGGTAATCCCCAACCACCTTGTTCATTTAGAAGAATCAACTTATCCTACATGACTCTTGACATCTTCCCCTCCCAAATAAAATCTTTCAGCTCTTTATTAGTTGCTATCCACAACTTCCTGTGTGGTTCATAAAAATATGTCTGACCTGTATGTAAAACTAAAGGGATGAAGAACATATTAAATGCTTGTGTCTTGCTATCCATATCCATATAACAGATCTTCCAATTTCTCAGTTTTTGCATTATCTTTTGTTTAGTTTCTTCCTACATATTAGCTGCCACACCAGAATCCTTTACAATCCATACTCGTAAGTACTTCATTTCATCATGTCCCCATACATATGGATATTGCAGAACCAATGTTTGTGTGGCCACATAATGTACAGCTATTGCCTTTGTTTTAACTTCATTAATCTTGTATCCTGAAAAGAATTGAAACTGCCTCAAAATGTTCCATAACACTGAAATATCCTTTTCTGGTTTTATATGGTATAAAATAATATCATCTACAAATAGAGCCAGCTTTTCTTCACTATCATACCAATTATATACTTGAATTTCAGAGTATCTTATTTTCTTTGCCAATAGTTCTAAATACAGTGCAAATAAAGGGGTAAGAGGATACCCTTGCCTGGTTCCTCTGCTCAAACAGAAATTATCAGAGAGTAACACACCCATTTTAATTTTTCACCTCCAATCTCTGATATATATCCTCCTAGTCAACCTTATAATTTGATCAGGGAATGCAGTTACTTCCATTGCCCTGCATATAAACTCCCAGCTTTCTCTGTCGAATGCTTTCTCTGCATCGTGACCCACCAAAAACAGTGGTATTTTATTTCATGCAGCTTCCGTCTGGATCATCAATGTTCTGTTAATGTTGTCAAATGTTTGCTTCCCCTCCACAAAACCACACTGATCAATGGCTACCAATTTTGGCATCACCTTTGCCATTCCCTTAGTTAGCCATTATAGACATAAACACTTTATAATTATGGTTTAGGATTGAAATGGGCCTGTATGAAGCTGGATCTGATGGATCTTTGCCCCCTTTAGGTATTACAACTACCACCGCTTTTTTCTAGGATGTTTGTGCTTCTCCTTCTCTTAAAACACTGCTAAAACTTTCCAAATCTTTATCAGTTTTTTTTCCCCTCTGAGCTTCCAAACTTCCATAGGAATACTATATATTCCTGGGGATTTTCCTGTTGATTGGATATACATCACCATTTTTATCTCATGTCCTCCTATCCTGACCAATAGTAATTGAGCCTCATCTGCCTCTAACCTTGGCATATTAATTCTTCCATAAACAGTACCTTTTGTACATTTTCTTGATCTCTGTATTTCTCTGCTTTATACAGACTTTTATAACATTTACGAAATATTTCTAGTATCTCTACAGGATCTCTTATCTTCCTTGTTATAGGCTCCCTAAGCTTGGTGACAACCCTTTCTACTTTCTGTTGCCTGATTTGTTGGTCCTAAAGTTTTTGTGCTCTGGCATTATTATCAAAAAACAGTTGCTTAACAGCAATCTTTCTAAACTCATGCATATTATCAAAGTAATCCTTTTTCTGCTTAGCATTCTGCAGTTGCTCGTTTTCTTCGGTGAGATTCCCCCTATTCTGCAGTACTTTAACATTTGTCAGTCCCTCTAAATAATTCTTGTTACTTCTTAACCATACCTCTGTTTCTTTTATTTTCATCCTATTTTTAAACGCCACTTTAATTTTATCCTACTCTGTAGCTATGTTTTCAGAAGAAATTTCTGTCATTAATAACTCCTGAATAATTTCCCCTACCCATTTCTTAAATTCCTCTCTTTTCAACAGCTAGGTGGGGAAATGCCAGTGTCACATTTTTATTTCATTACCCTGTTTTTTTATTTAGTTGTTATTGGCACATTATCTGAAATAGTTATTGGGTGTGTATCAAAACTTTTATTTAAATGCACATGTTCCTGTGAAATGTAAATTCTGTCTAGTCTACTCCAATTTTTTGTATCTTGGAGAATAATATGTAAATTCACTCCAAACTCCTCCCACTGCATTCACATCTTCCATGCCAAATATTTTCATAAATTGCTTCAAAAATGTACCTACATAGCAAAAAATGGGAATTGTGGGAACAAAACATACAGGGGAGGAATGAGGTTTAAAAGAAGACAGGACTTAAATAATGTTTGACTGAAAATGACTGGGTATATTATAAGTGCTGTATGTTTGCAACTGGGAGTGTATCAGTATGGTTTGTGTTGTAAAATGCTTGCAACTAGGATTGTGTCAGTGTAGTTTGATTATATTTATATAAATGTATGATTGCTTATGTCATAAGTGATGGTTTAATAAAGATGTTTCTTGTTTAAAAAAAGGGGCAGGAATTGAACAATTTATGTAATGTTGCTTAGGTTATATGATATATAGCAATATATGTGAAGCATAACATTTGTTAATTTTAACAATACAGTTTGATTACTTTTATATAAATGTAAATGTACATATGTCACAAGTGATAATTCAGTAAAGGTATTTAAAAACATCTACCCTCCTTTCTTATTTTTTCCCTTCTGGGCTCCCCAGACACATCTTCCCTGCTGGAAATCAAATTCTAGTCTCCACCTACAAGTAATATTCCCTGCTGAAAACTGATTATTTTTCCCAGAATTTTCTTAAGCTCCATTATAGCAGTTTTAGGTAGAATGTTAATACATATCAGTGTAATCTTTCTCCCTTGCCCTGTAGCCCCTTAGTACTACATATATACCATTATTATCTTTTTTATCCTCTTCTATCAGTATTGGAGGTCCTCTTGCAGTTAATACAAGTACTCTTCTTTTCCTTTACGGCGGTAGCGTTGTTACTTCACAGCAAGAGGTTCTCCCGTTTGATTCTCGGCTGGGCTTGGAAGTGCCTTCTGTGTGGAGTCTGCATGTCCTCCCCGCGGTTGGGTAGCGTTCGAAAGACATGCGTGCGTAAATGGGCGTGCCTTCGTTGAAGGTTGGGTGTTGAGCTGGCACCTCGGTGTTTTGTAAAAATCTACTGCCAATCATTAGCGGACCGGAGTTCCGCTGTGGCAACCCCTTACCGGGAAAAGCTGAAAGACAAACAACAACTCTTCTTTTCCTTTGTCCCAGACATTCTGTTGAATAACCATCCTGAAAACGTTTCTTTATCAAATTCACCTGTTGAGTTCTTTCCAAATGTGTCTCCTACAGCATAGATATTTGCACTCTACATTTTTTAATATAGTTTACTACTCTTTATTTTTTGTATATATCTGTGAGACCATTAACATTTAAAGACATTATCGAGAGGGTCATTATGTCAAAAAGCTATTACTCCCACCTTTTATTTGTAACAGCTTTTTTGTTATATGCACACACTAATGTTTGGCAGGTTGACCTTTTTATACTTGTTTCTCGTCATATCCATTTGAGCCTATGTCACATCTTACAAAATGTTTTGTTTTATTGAAAGCCCTCAAACAAAAAAAAAACAAATACACCACAAAAACCTATTAACTTAATATTAATGCACAAAGCTATGTACATCTTCAGATATTGAAGTTTTACCTTAAGTCCTACTTACCTTTAACAGTAGATGTTCATTGATCACACTGCCTTACTTGGAGTACCTAGCCACCATCCCCCTTTTTGGATGTACATAGTTTGGTGTTGGACGTGCCATTTAGTTGTGTTCAGTAGCCTTTTTTGTTGTGTGTGTTTTTTGCTTTGGAATAGTAGGTATTTGCAAGTTTGTGTCTTCATCTTCTCTTACTTCTGGACTGTAGAAAACTGAAAGGGTCCTGTCTGTGGGTATGAAAGGCAGTTCATGTACTGTCAGATGATTGGTCCTTCACACCTAGAGACAGGCAGGGGGAGTAGCTCTGATATTTAGTATTCTGCCAAGGATGGGGTAGCAGGGCACTACCACCTATCTGACAGTAAGGCAGTGTGTTCTACAAACATTTACTGATACAGATAAGTAGGATTTGCACAATTGTACTTTCTCCATCTTCAGAAGATTTCCATTTGCATAGACATGGCTCCTGTTAATAAATGCTTCTTCATGCTAGAATACATAGTAACCACATCACTGTATATTGTCCTTGGTATATTAAAGGCTTCATTTAAGCCATGCAGGACAAATGAGAACAGGTCTTGCTTCTCACTTTATTACCAGGTTTAACTTTATATTATCTTTTCTTGTAATTTTGCAAGTGAGCTTAAGTTAGCCATGGAATAGAAGTCTTGGTGAGTAGATGACAGGGGGGGGGGCTTTGGTGAGGGGAAATATTATGCCATCTGTGGGTGGTAGATGCTAAACTTCGTTAGGTGAGAGACGGATTGAAGATGTTTGTAAGTTGTAGAGTATGTGTGTAATATACTTTTAAGGAAAGGTGCGAGTTTAAGAGGATTACAAGTCACATTGCCTTAAAGATTTTGATCATGACACTAGCTGTAGCCTCTGTCTACTTATCCATCGCAACTATGTTTACAAATATTAAATGGTGGTAGAATGGCAAAATGGTGCTGTTGGCCATAAAGAAGAATCTAAAAGAGAATTATTATACTATGAGATGAAAACAGTACAACAGGCATTAGCATGTTGAAAGTCTTGTTTTCATGTTTGGCCCTTAAGTTTCATTTTTACATTATACTTGTAATCCAAAAAATGCTCGGTGTTGACTTGTTCCAACCAAAAAACAAAATCAAGCAAAGAAACAAAGAAGTCCTTGGTGGAAACGCCGCTGTAAATCCAAAATAAGTTTATTCTCCAACAGAACACATACAATGTAGAAAGATAAGCGCTTTCGGGTACTAGACCCTTCTTCAGATAAAAGTACAATAAAAGCATCATGAATTTAAATAAAAACCCACCAATAGAATATCAGTAAAATGCCCGCCTTTTCTTTAAAGTTGGTCTCATGGGTATGACATCATTCAAGCCAGGTGCCCTATGGGCCATTAGTTCAATGATCCACTTTGACTCTATTAACTCAGTGAGTTGTTTAATATCACCCCCTCTAGTGTTGAGTTTAACATTAGCAATTGCCCTAAACATGAAATTGTGAGTAGGATTATGCTCTATGTGTCTAAAAAGAGCATTATGTACATCTTGATTCCTGATGGCAGAAAGATGTTGCAAAATCCTTACTTTGAACATGTTAATTTTCCCAACATAGAAGCAGCTGCAAGATCCACAGTTGGCCAAATAGACTATGTCTTTAGTTCTACAAGTGGCCCTAGCTTTCATAAGGAAGGTTCTACCAGTAACAGGATGTACAAAAGTGACATCTTTATTAACATAGGTACAGGCTTTGCATGTTCCACAAGGTACACTTCCTACTTGAGTTTTGAGCATTGATTTAGTGACAGTGTTCTCAGCACATAAGATGTCTTGTAGGTTCTTATTTTTCCTGTATCCAAAAATGGGGTGTGAACCTACTATGTGCTTAATCTTATCATCACTGACTAAGACATTCCAATTTTTTCTAACTATCTCACTGATATCTTTAACATTACTACTATAAGTAAGCATGACCTTTTGTTTATTATTGTTACTACCCTTACTATGAGATGTACCAGAGTCATCCTCACTGCGATACAACCAGGGTTTATAACGATGTTTCCTCCTACTTTTGTTACTATCAATCGCATCATTCACCATCTTGGCTTGATAGCCTCTCTCAAGAAAGAGGCCTTTTAGCCTATCCACCTCATATTCAAAAGTAGGCTCATCTGTACAAATCCTAGAGATCCTCCCCAACTGTCCCTGCACCACACTAGGAAAAGTATAGCGAGGATGCATACTGTCATATGACAGCAGTGTGTTCTTCCAGCATTGTTTTCTATAAAGGCTAGTTGAAAAGCCTTCAATGCTTTGCTCTATACAAACATCTAAAAAATCCAACCTGGCTTGAGAAGTGTTATGAGTAAATCTAAAAAATGTGGTAGTGTAGTGTAAATAACTAATAAACTCTGTCAGCTCAGGCTACTCCCCCTCCATAAAATAAAGACGTCATCCACAAATCGTTTGTATAATCTGATATGTGACATCCATCTCGTATTGTTAAAAACAAATTCCTTTTCCCAAAAATAAAGTAATAAAGTTTTTAACACTTACCTGTATTATATGTATTTGGGTTATTTGAGAGAAACATGAACTTCCAAAGTTTCTGTTTCTGTTTGAGAACATGTCACTTAAGTAATGATCTCACTCTACATGATACATCTTACCTTGTTTGCAGAAGCTTTGTTGTTTTGTTACTTTGTACACAGTTTCTTCATTTGATTGCATATTGTTCTGTTATCTTGTTACTTTATTTTGTTTACCTGTGAGAGTGTGTACTCTTGTTGTAACAAGTGCATTTCTTGATCTTTCTAATTGTTACAGTTTTGCATGCAGCTCTGGCTGGAAATGCAATTGATCATGCAGTGATCGATGTTCTGCCTTGGTAAACAAAATGAAAATACAATAAAAATAGAAAATAATCATTTGCTAGGACTGGGTTTGCTATTATTTTAGATGAGAGTAGTGGCATTTCCTACAGTCTGTTGAAGTCTTGTGGCAGGGTGGTGGAGTTTCGGGGTACACAAGGGTATTTTATCAGTCTTTGTTCCTCAAACTAGCATGAAGGGGCTCTTGTGGCCCACTGGCACTGATAGGCGCTCTCTGTATTAGTGCTCGACTCAGAATGACAGTGGTTACTAGAACAGTGAAATATTTTAAAAAGCTTGTTAAAGCAAGCTGTATTGCAAATAGATACTAGTCAGTTTGGAACTGAATTGGTATGTATGCAGTAGACGGCATCAGGAGCATGCAGATCTCAAATATTTCTTGATACCTAGACCAGATATGCTCATACTTAAAAAGATATGTTCGGATGCAAAACATTTTAGGAGTACTTGTATGGAAAACAGGTATTAGTCAAGTCTGATCATAATCCTTTGCAAAGTGTTTTCAAACAGTACTTGCCCAAGGCACTTTCAAGGATGCAGAGAATGGTACTTTATCTACATAAATATGATTTAACATTATAAGACAGGTAATCAGATGCATACAGCAATATCACATATGCAGAGCAGAATCTGTCTGAAGGAGAACATTGAATGTTAACTAAAGACCTCAAGATAATTGTCGGTCATTTTACAGTTACTTATGTCAGAGGAAATTCCAATGAATTTAAGAGGCATGTGTAAGAAGACAGGTAAATACAGCTGCTCAAAAAATTACTATAATACCCTTGCCAGGTCATTCATCCACAGCACATAAAAGTATACAAGTATACTTCCCCTACAGTGATGAAATTAGTTGTATATGAGGATTGACAATGTTTTGCCTGAGAATTGCAAAATGTAAGGAAAGAGCATGTGTTGCAGTATGTGGTCCACAAATTTCACATCAAATTGGGAAAGCAATGCAGACTTGTGGAGTGTATCGTATGTATCACAATTGAAATCCTCAAATTAAGATGATGCCTGATGAAATCCCTAAGCTGGTGTGGAATAACACTGGGGCAGACTTGCTTCATTTCAGGGAAGAACACTACTTGATATGTATAGCCCATGTAGAAAGGTAATCATAATGATTGATAGAGCACACGCTACTTCTATCAGTAATGAAGATAGATTTGGGATGTTTAGGGTCTTGGGAAAGTCTGCAGACAGCTTAAGTAGAGAGAGATGGCAGTCTGCAGGATCTTGAGGAAAATTGAAGCTGTGTTTGGGAAGTGTTTGCCCTGATTGAAGACCTGAAACTGCTTGAGAAGTTGTCCTAAATGAAGACTTGAAACTGCTTCAGAAGCTGTTTTCTTGAGAGAGACAGAAGCTCCCTGCTTGTATAAGAAAGTTAGTTGAAAGAATACGACTTTTAAGTATTGAATTGCTTTGGAAACCAATAGGACTGTACTGGATTCTAAAAGTTTTATGTGCATTGAATGGATTGTTGTGAGCCTACCTCTGTTCGAAAGCATTTGCATGGCTGAGCTCTTTATTATTCCCCAAGTTACAAGAAAATATTAGATTTATTTTTTTTTTCTCACAAATATCTTTTAATAGCTGTAAAGCTGCCTCTAGTGACTGTGTTTTGAAGTTTAGGTAAAATACTATGATGATTATTTGAAATACTTAGAAGTGTTTAAGTTGAATGATACAGCAAGTGTGAATGTGCTGAAAAGCATATTTCTGAGACATGATAGTGGTTCACAATGTGCAAGTCAGGAATTTGAGATTTGCATTTGCATGGCAATATGTAGACAATACACAATATCCCTCATTGTTTCTTTGTGAATTGCTTATCCAATCTCTCTTCCCGATCCTCCTGCAAAGTAATAGTCAAGTGGAATGAGTAAATCAGACAGAAAAAAAAAATCTTATGAAAAAAGAGAACATTGAAAAATCCCATAGAAAAAAGAAAACAAAAAATAATGCAGAGAAAGTAGACTTATTTTTCTAAGTGGAATATAGGAATGTGTCATTCCACAATATAAGTAAACTTCCAGTTTCTACTACTATGTTATTAGCAGAAAATCATCTTTATCAAATTATCACTTATAACAGGCAATCATGCATGTATATAATTGAAAACCAACCATATTGACACAATACTAGTTGCAAACATTATACATCAGAAACCATGCTGACATAATTTTAGTTGCAGACATTATACATTACTTATAATTTACCCAATCATTGTCAGTCAAACATTATAGCTCATGCAAATCCTGCCTTCTTTTAAATCTCATTCCTCTCCTGTATGTATTGTTCTCACAATTCTCATTGTTTTATGCAATCTGCCCCTACCCTTTTCTAAAGATCCCAATTCCAGATGTTTTATCTCTGTTACTATATTCACTACTTCTAGTACAGTTGGTTTAGACTTGAATTTCCTTTTTCTATAAACTGCTTTTTTGGCAGCCACCATAATTAGACTCAGCAAGGCATTATTATGTCTAGGCAATGTTGATTCTTTATCATAACTCAGAAAAATCATTTCCCTTGCTACATCAATTTGCTCACTCGGTATTTCTGATAGAGTAGCACTACACTTTCAGAAAATATGTTCCTAATTACCTCTTTCTTCCCTGTCACACCTCCAACATTTGGTGTTTACCTGAGGAAAACTTCTCTGGAGTCTACTTGGGGTATAAAAATACCTATGTAAAGATTTCCAAGCAAAAATCCCAAATATTCTAGATTTTGTTACATATTTGGGAGGCATACATATATCACCCCATCGTTTCTTTGTGAATTGCTTGTCCAGTCTCTTATTTCCAATCCTTTCTAACCTCCTTTGACTGATTCTTGTAGTTATATTGCAATATTTATATGCTCTACTAATGATTCCTTTTTTAACAGCTTCTGTTCTAGATTCTGCTAAAAACTCTGCTAGTGCTGGTCTTTCATTTAGGATCCCCCTATTTCTTTCTCTTTGCCTATACTCATATCGGTCATTGATGGGGGGGAAGGCAATCTCTACCATGCAGTCCAAGTAAACTCTTGGCCTCTTCCCATTCTATTACCTTTCCCTCTCTAGTTATTTGATCCCAATACCTTGGTTTCTTTGCCAGTTTTATCCAATAAATCCAGTTCCAGCCCCCTTTTGTCTATTGTCTGTATCTCTAATTGGAGTCATCTATATTGGCAGAAATCTCCTTTCTCCATTCCCATGTTGGCTTAGTTCTTAGATTACTTTCTGCCACTTTATGAATATAATATTCTGTATGATTATTGTTATTCTCCTTAAAGATATGCATCCAAAATGCTAGTCTCACCAGTGTTGCTCAGTTGCTGAGAATAAATCAGTCTCAACAGACGAGCTGCTGTGATAGGTTCATAAGTTCATAGGTGTTTACTAGGCTAATGACCACAAGGGCCTTTTTAAGCCTAGCTATGCATCCCAACTTTCTAACAAGTTCTGGTACCCTTGATAAGTGTAAGCAAGGGCTTGGGAGATGAAACATTTCCAAGCAGGTGCCTGGGAGATGAACCATTTACAGGTTGCCCGTGTCAATTAGAGACATAGGTGCCAAGCCAGGGATGACTTTCCTGTTCCCATCCAGTTGTCCAAGTTACACTTGAATTGGGTTAGAGAGAAACTCTGCTTCACATGGATGTGGCACCTGTTCCAGAGATGGGGTAGTCTCTGGGGTACATACCCGTCTCTCCAGCAGGTCCTATTTATATCACAGGCTAGGTTTAAGTATTTAGAATGGGTAATTCTGGTACTGTTTGTTTGTGGCTATGCAGGAGGGGGTCTGACAATGCCCTGTATATCAAGCATAGATCTTCCGTCAACAGCCTGTAGGTGAAAGAATACAGGATAGGGCCTTGAGGCAGTCTGCATAGCACATTTTACTTATGACCTGTATTCTTTTACAGGGGAATCTCTGTGGACATTCCAACTGCTATATATGCCTTGTTAGATGCATACCAAAGGGAGCATTGTGCTCTATGATATGTCTGATGAATGCCAAATACAGTGGAACATGCTATACTTTTGTTTATAAGTTGTGAAACATAGAATGATTTCCTCACTACTATAAACACATGATGATCAAAGGCTAGATTACTGTCTGTGTTCCTATGTCCCTGACTACTGGGTCAAATCTAAGGGGTCTGTCATAGGTTCATAGGTATGTACTAGGCTAATGGCCCTGGAGTCTTTACAAGCCTAACCAAAAAAAATTTGCCCAAGCACAGTACCACCCGATGTTAGTTCACAGTGCCCCTATCCAGTAGTGCAACTGGAGTGATCCCTGGGGTGACCTTTCTATTACCCATCCACTCATCAAGATTTCTCTTGAAGAGGGCCAGCGAGGTGCTCTGCTTGACATAAATGGGAAGCTTATTCCAGAGTATGGGCAGTCTTTGGGAGATGAATCAGTCCCTCCAGCATGTTCTGTTAATTGTGGTAATGAGGTTGTGATCTCTGGAGCATGTGGCATGGGGGGGTTGGGATTTCTTTAGGTGTAGCATTTCAAGTAGGGCTGGGCTGGACATGGCTTTGTAAGTCAAGCAGAGCTTTACCTCTAAGTAGACTATAAGAGACTGAGAAAAGCTGAAGTTTCTTGAGTATGACCATGCAGAATTTGTGTTTAAGGCTTAGAATCCTTTTTGTGAGGTACTTTTGTGGCCTCTCCAGCTGTTATAGGTGTCTGGTCAGGTGCATGTTAAATGGGGCATTATATTTGATGATTGGTCTAATGAGGGATGAGTAGAGAGGCATGACTTCTTTGTTCCTGGATGTGAAACCTTTGGTTATAAGATGTGCCCTATATGCCATATAGAAGGGCTTTCTGACCGCAGTGGCAATGCAATGGTCGAAGGTGAGGTGGCTGTCGACCTGGGTGCCGAGATCTCTTATGGCCCCTTCAGTATTCAGTGGGCTCCCATCAACATTGTAATTCATGGGAACTGAGTTTTTTCCAAAGGGGATGATAATGGATTTTTTGGTGTTAAGCTGCAGGCCATGCTTCTGACACCAGTCATCGGTCTCAGAGAGGCCCTTTTGTAGGATGTCTGCATCACTTGGGGAGTTGATAATGACTCCTAGCTTGCAGTCATCAGTGAACTTGGTCAGCCAGAGTCATCTTGTGTTGGCCTGAACTTCTGAGAAGTAGATGCCAAACAGGAGAGGGCTCAGGTCCAAGCCCTGTGGGACTCCACTCATGACTGGTTGACAGTCTGACTTGGAATCCACAACTTTCACTCTGTGGGTCCTGTCTGTGAGCCAATTTGCAACCCACCTAGTGATGTAAGGATTGATGCCTAGTTTGGTGAGTTTATCAATGATACCTGAGTGGGGAATGATATCAAAGGCCTTGGCCAGGTTGAGGTAAGTTGTATGCACTGCCTTACCCTCATCCATAGCCTTGGTGACTGCCTCGAAGAAGTCAACCAGGTTCAGCAGGCAGGATCTCCCCTTGACAAAGCCAAACTGTGTGGGGTCAAGAGTTTGGAGATTGCCTATATCTTTGTTAAGCAGGTCCATGATAATGCGCTCCATAGCTTTGCATACCAGACTTGTCAGGTTAATGGGGCAATAGTTCCTAGGGTCTGTAGTTGCTCCGCCTTTATGGAGTGGGATGACTGTAGCAGTGGTGTGCTATTCATTAGGGACATAGCCTGAGGTAAGGCTGTGATTGAACAGGGCACACAGATGTGGTGTCAGTTCATTTTGTAGCTCATGTAGGACACAGCCAGGGATATTATCAGGTCCCATGGACACTGTATTCTTGGCTGTGGAGAATGCAGCTTTTACTTGTGCCACAGAAATGGTGGGTACCAGGCTTTCTTCTGGTATTGTGATAGGGCCCTTGGGGAGTGAGGGAGAAGGGTAAAGTTGGTACTGAATCTGTCAATATGATAGTTAACAGGAGTGGATGACTTCCCAATGGATTCTATTATACATTTCTTTGGATTTAGTTTTAGTCCATGGCTCTGACACCAGTTGAACATTTATGATGGTGTGGGATTCAATGACAGCTCATAATTTGCAATCATCTGCAAATATAGTCAGCCAGATACCACTGACATTGGCCTTGACTTCAGAGAAGTAAATGCCAAAAAAGGAGCAGTCCAAGGGCCGATCCCTAAGGGACTCCACTTGTAACTGGCTTCTTTGTAGAGGTGGAATCCCTAGTTCTAACTTTCTGGATCCTATCTGTGAAACCAGTTGGCTATCCATCAGGTGTCACGAGTTTGTACCTAACCTCTTGAGTTTATCTACAGTGCTAGAGTGGGGCATTGTGTCAAATGTCTTTGGCCAGGTCAAGGTAGGCAGTGTGAACCATTTTGCCCTCATCCATGCTTTGGTGGGCTTCTCACAGAAGTCCAGCAGGTTGAGTAGGCATGATCTGCCTTTGGTGAAACCAAATTGGGTTGGGTCCAGTGTCTGGAGGTTAACTATATCATTATTGATCATTTCTTCTGGAGGTTTACTGCATCATTATTGATCATTTCCTTTGAAGATTTACTATATCACTGTATGTGTTTTTGACAAAGAGAGCTAGTGAGAGTACAAATGCCAGGAAATGTGTTTGAGGGTCAGATTGACGCTGTTGTAGTGGGAGAAGTACCTGACCCTAGATCATATTATGTTTATCAAGTAGATCTGCAGACCTATGGAAAAAACAGAAAACTAATGGGGCTGCTCCAGTGGAGTACAGGGATAAAACCCTAAATATGGCCCAGCTGATGCGGGTTCTATTAGTGACTTGGGTGACTGATGGATTTGTAGGGAAAGCTAGGAGTTGCTATCCCTGGGAAGGGAGGGCTGTATGATAGGTGTCTGATAGGTGTCTCTTGCAACAATCCCTTGTGAAGACTGAGGACAGTGCTGTTGGGAGGTGTGGTCCGAAGAGGGAAAAGGGTGGAGACATGGCTGAGGTGATGTGGAGGAGGGGAATACACTGCATGTCTTCATTGCGTGCCCACCCTTATGATGTAATGACTGGGTCTGCAAGGGGCAGAGGGAGAAACAGGTCAAAAAGTCAAACACCCCAGGCTTGAAGAAGGACATCGATGACCCCCACAATGTCCTTAAGATCCTCACTGGCCTCGGATCAAATTTGGGCATTGAACTAGGGATTGATTGGAGTGCCAGTAAACCCAGTGAAGGACATGGTGCACTGGAACTACAGTCAGAGTGACAGAAGGGGAAAAAAAAGAAAAAAAAGACACGTATCGAACAGAATATAAACCAGTTAAATTAATGAATGTGTAACCCTCTGCAGAGAATTAAGAGTCAGGATTTACCAGTAGAAATCAAGATACTTCTGAAATATCTAGTGAAAATGAACTGAAAATTCCAGAATTAGACAAATTAAGAGCACAACAAAAAGTAGAAGTATCCATCTCTGAGACAAATATGAGTCACAGAATGAAGCATAACATTTTTCTGTAATTGAGACTATTGTGGAGAATGTATGTGTATCCATATTAATAAGACAAGTAAGGAAACCTCTGAGATTTAATAACCATACATAATATAATCAGATATTCAGAATGTAAGAAAATTCTAACAAACTAATAACACTGAATGTGCTTGATTTTTCAATATTAAAAACAGTGATGTCTTAACATAATATAGCATAGTAACAGATGCCTGAGGCATGTATGTCTATGGATGTGTATTTATTTGTCTTCTTAATAAGTAGTACATCTGTTTTATAAAAAAAAAAAACAAAAACAAAAAAAAAAAAAAACAAGGTGAGGAGTATATGTGTAATGTAGCTTTGTGTGGGTGTAACCTTAAGGGGGACTGCTTATAAAATGGCCTTGCCCCTTACTTGTGCCAGCTGTAGTGAGGAATTTGTGCTGTGAACATCATTGTAGCATCTGTGTCATTAGTCAGCCATTTAAATGAATATTATATGAGTGGCTTAACAATGATAGGCCCTGCCATTTTCAGGTATTTTGCATGGTGTATTAGGGTTGTGGTTTGCCTGCATGTTGTGCAGTAGTCTTAATACAGTTTATAATTTCTTCATTATAGAAAGATGATGGTTGAATTTAAGGCATGAATGTGCCCAGAAGTGATATTCATTTTGTCAAATACTCCATATTTTTCAAATGGTGCAGCCTTCAGTAAGTATGATGATAGATGACACCGACCTGTATGCACACTCACCCAAGCAAGGATTAGAGGTAAGCAAGCCCTTCATATGTAGATTTTACTCCTCCTCACTTCTCTAGTGGTACATTTTGATGTGATTATGTGTGTAAGACAGTGAGCTTGCGGGTATTTCCACATGCACCATTCCTGTGTGGATATATCATCATGTCAAGGTTTGCTTGTCATCAGCTCTAGTCATGCATCCCAAGTGGTTGCTGTAGCACAGCAAGGACCCTCCAGTGATACAGATAAGATGATACTTTTTGTCTTTTCTTCTGTCTGTCTGGCACCTAAGATAGTAATTGATACTTGGTAATTATCATTGGTAAACTTTTTAAAATATTTCTCATGTTCTAATTCTAAATATTTTTATTTTTATTTATTTAACATTTGTTAACTGGGAAAATCCGACTGGACGCAAGTACTTTTTCAGTGGAGACCCAGGGAGAAATGCTCCACATAACAAATAATACATACAACAAGTACAGTAGATCAGTACAGCAAATGTACAATAGATTATAATCATCACAGTAAGACATGAGTAGAAATATCGAATGTAGGACACAGTGTAATTAGATACATTATACTAAATTATGATACAAGACAAGATTAAAATTCTAGGGTATACGACACTTAGTTTAATTAGAAATATACTACTAAATTGTAATTCAAGGTATTATTTATGTAATACAATTTGTGTATAGCTATTAAGAGAGACTCTCATCTAAATTCAGCTTAGGAAAACATACTGGATTAATCAGGAGCCCTACATGGACATATCCAGTTTTTGGTTAGGTGGGTTTTTAGTAAAGTTTTAAATTGCAGTGGACTTGAGGTAGATATTATATTAGAAGGTACAGTATTCCAGACTTTAGCTATACATTTGGAGAAAAGAGATTCCACGGCCTGATTATTAGCAGTGGAGACTTTTATTAGGGATTTATTATTAGAACATAATGTCCTGGTGCAGGAGTATGGTTGTAGTAGATTTTGCAGGGCAGGGTTTTTTTTCTTTGTCATAGTTCATGGGCCATAGCTAGTTGGTTATAATGTAATTGTTGAGGAAACTCTAGCCAGTTAAGCTGTCTGGGTGATGTAGTTTGGAGTTTAAGTTGGCTGCAAATCTTGCAGTTTTGTTGTAGCAAGTTTCAAGTTTTGTGAGTTCAGATTTCCTAAGGTTGGTGAGAATTGGTGATGCATACATGAGGGTAGAGATTAACCCCCGGATTTACGAAAGCTTGCACGGAGTGCAAGAAGAGTGTAGGAGCTCACGCCGGCAATATGTCTGCCGTGCGATCCAGGAACAGCCAGCAGGGGCGTGCACGAGTGCTGCTAAAGCTACTCTTGCACAGACAGCATCATGGTATGCAAATTTACCTCATTTGCTGGTGAAAGCCATGCAAATGGGGTAAATTTGTGATCCAGGAAACACTAACCTGTCTGTGGAAGATTAGTGTTAGCTGCAGAAATGTACTCCGTTGGTAACGGAGTACATTTCTGCAAATAGCTAAATGGAGCTATGACAGCTCCAAATAAAGGATGCATACAGTTGAGGAAGCATGCCAATGGCCAAATATAAGACCATTGGCATTATAAAATGTTCAAAAATATAACAATTTAACTTTTCTTCCCCCAATCTCCAATGTTTAAGCATAGCGCAGCACCATGCAAACATGTGGCACTTATAAAAACAAGAAAATAATTTAAAAAAAAGCCAAAAATAGATATTTTCACTAAAAAGCTTATTCTGCATGCAGGTGAATGGCAGGCTGAAGACAACATGGCCACTGAGTAGTGGATGCTAAGGGGGGAAGCTCAGTGTGAGAGATGTAACCATGCATTACTAGGCAATCCTATGAAAATCAGGATAAGGATAGTGAATCCCAATTTTCCCCAGCAAGTGAGGCATGTCCCAAGAGTGTAAGAGTAGGAGTAGGTGAGTAGAAGACTAGAATATAGGTGACATCATAAGGGTGTGTGTCAGACAGGCTGTAAGCTAATTGGAGCACAGTGGCTTGTGTTTGCACTGAGTTGCTCAGAATTGCAAAGAGGTGTGCTTACAGTTGTCCTATTTGAAAACCTCAAACCCAAGGTGCACACTGTTAAAAGATAGGAAACTCCTTGCAAACATGCACACAGTGTGTGCGTTTGCTCGGCGCTTCCCCCCGGTTGGAAACAGAAAGGCAAAAGGAAGGAAAAGAAGTAGTAGGAAGTTAACCAAGGAGAACTAGCAGAGTTGCCAGGTGAAATATATCAGAATCAGGCAATTACACAGGCAGCAGACAAGCTCAGCTCAGCCCAGCACTTTAAACTCTGCAAACACCATTCCCCCCTGTTTTTTCTCAAGAACTCTGCAACACTGCAGTATACAAAGAGAGAAAGCTTAAAAAGCTTAAGTCAGACAAAATGTTAGGGGCTGCTCTTGCTATCATAAACCAACCTGTGCAAGGTGCTGAGGGTGGTGATGTTGTGAATGCTGCTGAGCAACCCACAGTGAGGATACGAGAAGAGTGTGCAGACCCAGGGGCTACATGAGCTGGAGATAGTGGAGCACTATAGGGTGGACAGAGACCTCCTATAGCAAATTGTTGAGCTGTGCCGGCCACGACTCACACACACAACCAACAGAGGGGAACCCATCCCAGTGGATACCAAGGTATGTGTTGGCCTAAGAATACTAGCTACAGGTACCTTCCAAAGACCAACTGGTGATATGATGGGGATTTCACAGGCATCAGCATCCAGGGTAATCCACCAGTTCCTGGATGCCATGTCAGCACATGTCAATGACCGTGTATATTTCCCCAATTCCCGTGAGGCATAGGCCAGCAATATGGATCTTTTCCACCAAATAGCAGAATACCCTGAGGTAGTGGGTGCAATAGACTGCACGCACATATGCATCAAAGCACCACCCGGTGAGCAGGGTAGGGTCTACATCAACCGCAAGGGCTTTCCCTCCATCAACTGCCAGGTCTTGTGCTATGCCCAGGGCATAATAATGAATGTGTGTGCTGGCTGCCCTGGAAGCTATCACGATTCCCACATCTGGCATATGAAGCAGCTGTACCAGAGATTTGCCAATGGGGACATCCCTGATGGTCACCTAGTGGGGGATGCTGGATACACACTGGAGCCGTGGCTGATGACACCCATCAGAAATGCACACACACCTGAACAAAAACTCCATAATGAGGCACACGCACAAACAAGAAACATAATTGAGCATGTGTTTGGGATGCTTAAATCATGGTTCTGGTGCCTGGACACATCTGATGGAGCCTTGCAGTACTCACCAACTACATGTACCCAAATTGTTATGGTATGTGCCATGCTACACGATATGATCCCGCGGAAACAGCTGCAGCAGGAACAGCATGGGGCAGGGCCAAACAGCCCCCCAGCATTTTCAAGGCCTGCGCAGGCACAGCGTGACTCAGAGGAGGAACAACCTGAGCCTGCCCCAGTGGGCAGAAGGAGGCGTGCCCAGTATGCCCTGGCCTTGGCAAAGAGGCAACGCATAACACATACACTGACTCAGTAGGGACCCTGGAAATGACACCTCTCTCTGACTCACACATACAGTAAAAGGGATGCATAACTTGACACTACCTGTTTTCAAATATGTATAGGGAGTGTACTATGTGCATCCGACATAGGCAGCCCCGCAGCACCACCTGAGGCATGAGTGCCCTATTTTAAGCAATATAAAGCACTGCTAAGCACATTTTACCAGTATTGAGCATATTTAAATCCAAGCTGTGCACCGGGCTAACCAGCACAATGTCGGGCAAAGTTGAGCAAATTCGGGTAAACACTCTCACACCTGCTTTACTGTTCCTTAACCAGTCAGGTCTGCCCAGCAGGAAAATAAAAAGCAGTGACAGGGCTCGAACTCAGGATATTGTGCACTATAGTCACAGTACGGAACCACTAAGCCATGACAGCATTTCACTGGCACAGACACAACTTAAGTCACTCACACATACCAGTTGGGGGGTCACATACCTAATAGTCACAGCCAGCAGGACCATTGTAGACAAACGCAAATGCAAACACAAACAAATGCTGTATCATGCCTTCTGAAGAGGCATATGGGTAGCCACCCCCCAGGCCTATGCAGACAGATAACAGCAGGCCAGGCAGTGTGATGTGGGTTTGGTAGGCTATGAAGTCACAAACTAATCTGCATGTAATTGGAAGCTAAGGTCTGTAGTACAGTGGTATGTCTCAAGCCAGTATAATAGGCAACAGTACAGACTGAAATGGAGTACCTGACATGGCAGTGCAGGCTTAGTAAATGTGTATAAGTGTCAGGTGTACCCCTCATCCTATGTACACCCACAGTAACAATCAGGTGTACCCCCATGGGTAGAAATGTACAAATAATAGCTGTCCCCCTTGTATGTAAAAATGTTGATAAGTCTGCAAATTGACTCATGGAAGCCCTGCAGGCACAGCGTGCTTCCTGTCGATGTACAACACAAAGGTGAGTCCTGAAGTAAAAACCAACTTGATTTTTCACACACATATAGTATAGATGCCCATAGTGGGCATGCTCACACACTTAAACAAATTTTGAAAATTTCAGTCAACAACGTACTGAAAGGTCATACTGGGCATGCTCACACACTTAGGCCATGTCTGAGTACAGCAGTGTGCCACACATATCTGGCAGTTGCAGTTCTTACTCCAGACACATGTCACTATTCACCAATCCTGCCTTGCGCACACAGTGATATGAAAACATATCCATATAATATATTGGACCCCTGTCATAATCAAACTATGTAATACAAGTACTTAAGCTGTTCAAAGAAAGTTAAAATACAAAGAAGATCAATAAATCTCCAATTAGTATCATCATGAAACAATGAGCACTCCTAACATTATCCAAGCCAAGCTCTGCCAAAAATATTGCCAAAGATTCCATAGAGAACCATGAAGCTTTCTTTAGCTATGTCATAAATATCAATGTAAATTCATATATGTTCTGAGTTAGTGCAAAGTGTAAACGAATACATGTACACGACTGACATTGCCAACATCTTGTCAGACAGGTTCATACATATTTACACCCTCTCTCACTGACAAAAGGGCCCATTACCATACCTGGAGATTGTGAAAACCCAGAAATCACATATACAATGGTTTAACATCTCTATCCAAACCTAAAAACACGGTGTCTATGGGATGACTTGGTGTCCCTGGCTGTGTCATATGTGAACTCCAAAACAAACAGACCCTGCACCACAGTCTGTTGAGACTCACCCTCTGTACAGGATATGAAACTGTTGAATGGGTTACAGCAACATTTGGCACACTCCACAAGTGTTGGTGCACAACAGACCATGGGAACTATTGTCTTATAAGCCTGATCTACAAGGCCATGGAGTCCATCATTATGGAGCTCATAAACAGAGCTATTGGGAGTCTACAAACACCCAACTCTACTCATTTTGGTTTGGTCAGGGGCAGATCATGGTCCCTAAACCAGCTAGACAGTTTGCAAGGCAGTTACCCAGGACATATATCAATGAAATGAGCTCCACATGGCCTACATAGACCTTGAAAAGCCCTTTTCCAACATCCCGCACATGTCGTAGCCACAAAATCAACAACCTGTGCATAAACACGTATGTCATCTGATGGATTGCCAACTGGGGCACAGATAGATCCCACAAGGTAAGAACTGTGGTCTCCTTGTTGGACTGTAGGCTGGTAACCACTGCTGTCTCCCATGGCTCAGGCCTAAGACCCCTCCTGTCTGGTGTATACTATTCAGAAGTACAGTCAAACACACGAGGGCTATGGTTATGAAAGTTTGTGGATGACTGCAAAAAGGTTGTCATAATCGATGTTTGGGACAACAGAGACATCCTTAAAATTGCAACTGCACTCTTCAACCTACACCAGTCCAACTATCCTCCCCCTTCTCTCCTGGCTAACCTCTATACCTTCCTAACCACTCTTAAAATACTAACTGTATATGCTGCTAAAGCATTTTTTGCACTATATGCATAACTTACCCAGGCCAACCTCTTTCCTTCCTCACCTCTTCTAAAATACTAATTGCATAAGCTACTAAACAGAAATGTTTGCCTTTTATACAATATGCCAATGTTTTTCCTGCTGAACTTAACTGAAACTGTTAATACTTTTGCTATTTTAGCAATCTGATATTAGTATTGTAGACTATTTGTGGCTACCTGTTAATTGTTATGTTATCTGTGTCTGAACTCTTACTTGTAATTAAAATTGTTGTTTCTGTGGAGCTTTTCTCCCTGGGCCTCCACTGAAAATGGGCCCCCAAGCCCAGTGGACCTCCCCGGTAATCAAACTGAAATAAATAAATAAATAAATAAGAGTCTCAGTCAGACAGATGTGGTGTCAAAATTATGGCCTCGAGCTACAGTCATACAAATACCACATAGGTGCCAACACCCTAAATGTGGAGGTAATAATAAGGGATCTATGGACACGTGGATAGTCATCTCTACTTTCAGAAACACATTCACAAAGTGGTTAGAAAATCATGCTATGTGTTCCCACAAATTGCCAAAGTCTTTGCATGTAGGTCAAAGGAGGTTCCCTCTACTCATCAGTCAGACCCATCAGAGAGTACCACAACACACTTGCGATTAATCTGACGAGGCACCTTCAGCAGCTGGAAAGACCACTGAAGTACCTCAACAAGAGGATTACTGGCCACAAATAGTTACCTCATGCAACAAGACTGAAGTAACTCAATCTGTACTCTTGCATACCGTCTACTCAGGTGATCTCTGCCAAACAGACAGGTCCATGTCCAATGCAGAACTGATGTACATGCTCTATCTGAAGTAAACTCAAGCTCACTGTGCCACATGCTCTAGGGATGTAATCATCACAACAATAAATAGAACATGTTGGAGGGATACGTTACTAACTCACAGACTTCCCTTGCTTTGGAACAGGCTCCCAACCTACATTAAGCTGAGTCCCTCACTGACACTCTTCCAGAGGAGCCTTGACGAGTGTATGTGAAATTGAACTGTCACACCATGGATCACTTCATCAGCTGTACTACACAGAGGCATAGGGAACTAACCCCAGGTGTGGTGATAGCTGCACACTCTAGCCATACTAATATATGCCTTCAGGCATATAGCCTATTACATACCTATGTACCTATATATGTAGGGGGAACATGGTATAATAAGCCAAAGATGGATGGGCAGAGATGTGTGTAAGAGGGTGACCATGACAGGGAGCCATCCACGACTGTCCCACGCAGCACATATCCTAGTAGCACAAAAGACATGAGGTGCACATCTCACCCACTGTACATAATAGCCACCAGTATCTGTAAGCATTACAGTGTATGTGGTGCATGTGCCTGCTATACAACATGACTGTACAATGAAGTACACATCTACTATCTGTAGACATGTACCTGTCACATAGGTTCATAGGTATGTAGTAGACTATCTTCATGAAGGAATATATTAGCCTAGGCAAGTTGTGCAGCTTTCACCACCCCATTGGTTAGTCTCCTAAGGCCTAGTTCTAATAGTTAGTACCCTAAGCCCCTTTCTAGTGGGGCTGCTGATGTGATCCCTGGCGTGAATTGTCTGTTTCCCATCTACTCATCAAGGTTCCTATTGAAGAGTGTCAGTGAGGGGCTCTGTCTGATGTACATTGGGACTCTGTTCCACAGTAAGGCAAGTCTCTGGGATGGTACTTTATCCCACCAACATGTTGTATTCATTGTTGTGATGAGGTTCATATCCCTGGAGTGTGTAGTGCGACTCAATTTTGTTTCCCTTAGATGGAGCATGTTCAACAATTATGTGTTGGACATGGCTCTGTATGTTATGCAGAGTTTGCCTCTGAGTAGGTGGTATGCAACAGAGAACAGATTTAGTTTTTCCAGTTGTGTTGCATAACACAAATGAGGCCAGTATTCATCTTGGTGAGGTACCTCTTTGGTCTTTCCAGCTGCTGGATATGCCTAGTCGAGTACATCCAAAATGGTGCATTGTACTCAATGATGGGTCTGATGACATGAGTAGAGGGCCACCACTACCTCTTTTGATCCTGATGCAAACCCTTTGTTGATTAGGTGGGCCACATAGGATTTCCTAATCACTTTGGCAACATGGTTGTCAAAGGAAAGATGACTATCTACTTGTGTCCCCAGATCCCTTATTACCTTGTCAGTTTTTAGGGGGTAAAACCTATGTGGTAGTTTGTGGGTACTTTGTTTTCCCCAAAGGGGATTACTATGCATTCTTTTGTACTGAGCTTGAGACCATGATTCTGACACCACACATCTGTCTCGTAGAGTCCCTTCTGGAGAATATTTGTGTCATCCTAGGAATCTATTATGGCAAACACTTTACAGTTCCCAGCAAACCTAGTCAACCACAACCCTCCTGTATTGGCGTGTACTTCTGAGAAATATATACCAAACAGGAGGGGCCCCAGGACCGAACCCTGGGGGACACCAGTTGTTACCGGTTTAGAGTCTGACATGTAGCCAGCAACTCTTAATTTGTGGGATCTATCTGTGAGCCAGTTTGCAATTCATCTTGTGATGTATGGATTTATGCCCAGGTTGGTGAGTTCATCTATGATACCTGATTGGGGAATGGTGTCAAAGGCCTTAGCGAGGTATAGGTAGGCTGTGTGGAGATCCTTTCAATCATCTGTAGCCTGGGTAACTGTCTCAAAGAAATCCACCCAGTTCAGGAGGCATGATCTGCATTTGACAAAGCCAAACTGTGTGTGATCAATTGTGTGAAGGTTCCTAATGTCTTTATTGTTGACTTCCATTATGATTGGCTCCATTGCCTTGCAGATCAGACTCGTCAGGCTCATAGAGCGGGAATGCCAAGGGTCTGTTGTGGCTCCACCCCTGTGGAGTGGGAAGAACATTGCTGTGCAACATTCTATGGGTACATATCCTGTAGAGAGGATGTAGAGAGAGGTGTAGGTATCCTTGATGAATATGGATACACCCCCGCCCTATGTGCTATGATCCAGGTTCTGATGCTGGAAGGTATGGAATGAGTAGTATCCTGGTAGTGCTGGTATACTCTCTGGAGCCTTGAACTAGGTTTCGGTTACTGCACAGATATCAATATTCTCCATAATGAAAAGTGCCTGGAGTATGTGTATTTGAAGGCTGAGACTTCTGGCAATGAGTAGCATTTAGCTCACTTTGTGGTTATTTGTGTTGGTTACAGGGTGTGGTTTGTCCTGAATGACCGGTGTTCCACACCTGAAGTCAACACCTCATTGGTCCGATCCAACCATAAGCTAATTACCCTAGATATCCACATGCTGCCCCCACCCCCCATTAAGGAAACCATGGTAAAACATTTCTCCAAAGCCACCTTCATGCTTCTTAAGACAGAAGTGGTGAACTTCATGACATCCATGCCAATGGACAATACAGTTACGACTACTGAATCCTACACAATTGCACTTTATAAGCACTTACATGAGTGCATGGATCATGCTATCCCAAACAGAACCAAGACCCTATCCTCCAAAAAAAGGAAGCCAATCTGGTGGTCCCCTCCCGTAAACAAACTGTACAACAGAAGGAAGAAACTGCTGCAAAAGAGAGTAAAATCCCATGAGTGTAGGAGCTCCCTGGTCAGCCTCAGTAAGAAGCTGTGATCCCTGATAAAATCCTCCAAAGCTAGTTATGAAAACAAAATTGCCACTGATTATAAAGACAACCACAAAGCATTCTATAGCTATGTCAATAATCTCAATGGCAACACTCAGATCTTCCCTGAGTTACAGCACAATGGCACTAAATATACAGACCCAACTGATATTGCCAACATCCTGGCAGACAGGTTCAGTGCTAACTTTACCCCCCTCTCACCCATTAAAGAGCCCATCTCTATACTGGAAAAATGCAAAGTTCCTGTAATCATGGCTGCACAGGTAAAAACCACACTTTCCAAAGCCAGGAACACAACATCCATGTGACCAGACAACATCCCAGGCTGCGTTCTACATGAACTACAGAACAAACTGGCACCCCACCTAAGTACCATGGCCAATCATAGCCTCACCTCAGGCTTTGTGCCTGCTGAATGGTATGGCTATCATACTCCACAAGGGGGGGGGGCCAGCATGGACCCCGGGAACTACCGCCCCAGTAGCCTGATGGAACATATCATCATGGAACTTATAAACAAAGACATTGGTAATCTCCAAACTCTGGACTCCACCCAGTTTGGGTTTGTAAAAGGCAGATCATGTCTCCTAAACCTGATAGACTTCTTTGAAGCAGTCACCAAAGCCATAGACACTGTAGACAAGGGTAAGTTGGTTCACACAGCCTATCTAGATCTTGCCAAGGCTTTCGACACCATCCCCCACTCTGGAATTATAGATAAACTCACTAAACTAGGTATAAATCCCTATGTCACAAGATGGGTTGCCAACTGGCTCACTGTCAGGACCTAAACTGTGAAAGTAGCAGACTCCAAATCTGACTTCAGACCAGTGACAAGTGGAGTACCATAGGGTTCAGTCCTCGGTCCTCTCCTGTTTGGTAGTACAGGCTAACATAGAAGGTCTTTGGCTAATGAAGTTCGCAGATGACTGCAAACTAGGAGCCATAATCGAAACTCCTAACGATGTGGACATCATACAAAAGGATCTCACTGAGACAGATGCCTGGTGTCAAAACCATGGCCTCAAGCTCAATGCCAAAAAGTGCAGTGTCATCCCCTTTGGTAAAAACTCTGTACCCATGAACTACAACATAGGCGGTAGTATACTTAACACCGAAAGTGTGATAAGAGACCTTGGGACACAGGTGGACAGTAGTCTCTCCTTTGATAATCACATCGCCACAGTAGTCAGGAAATCCTTCCACGTGGCACACCTCATCACAAAAGATTTCTCATCCAGAAAAAAAGAGGTCATTGTTCCCCTCTGCTCATCACTCATTAGACCCATTATAGAGTACAACACCCCTTCTGGTATGTACCTCACAAGACATCAACAACTGGAAAGGCTGCAGAAATACCTCACAAAGAGGATTACCAGCCTCAAACAGATGCCCTACACAGACAGTCTCAAAAAAATCCAGCTTTACTCCGTCGCATATCACCTACTCAGAGGTGATTTCTGCCTAACATACAAAGTTTTGTCAAACCCAGAGCTGTTGGACATGCTCCACTTAAAGAAATCCCAATCCCTCCGAGCTACACGCTCTGGGGACCTAAATCTTGTCACCACAATAAACAGAACATGCTGGAGGGATAGATTCCTGTCCCAGAGATTTCCCATACTCCGGAATAAACTACCTATATATATCAAACAAAGCTCCTTATTAGCACTCATCAAGAAAACTCTTGATGATTGGATGGGAAATAGGAAATTCACCCTGGGGATCACCTCTGTGGCTCTGCTCAACAGTGGCACAGGAAAATAATTTTCTTGGGTGGCAAAAGCCAGGGTACCTTTTTAGGCTGGGCTTGTATAGTTCCCAGGGCCAATAGCCTAGTACCTACCTATGAACCTTTGAGCCTTGCCTAAAAAAGGTAATATGGGGACAGCAAGAGCCTTGGCCAGTATTCAGAAGCATAGGGGTGACAGGTGCAAACCATATCTATCAAAGCAACGAGGCATGTCTTATCATGTCATCCCAGGCAGACAGAGACTGGATACCCTTTGAATGACACCAGAAGCTCAGCCAATTGTTGAAGTTTATCATCTTTCTGTTATATTGTAGTATCATGTAGGTGAGGGTGAGATGCTACTCAAGGTCAGGGTCATATCAGCCTGGGCTACATGATCATACAGCTACTATATATCTCTTGTCATGTTGTCCTGGGAGGTATGTCTCCGATCATTCACACTGACATGTACAAAGACCGTGTCATATATGTACCTTTTCTGGAGTGATCTAAGTGCTTGTGTTATGTGGCTGATCATAGCACCTGACAGACAACTGACAGTAACCTTCCCCTTGTCCAGCCTAGTAAGTGGAACATCTGTGTGCCTGACTATAGAGTCACATATTACTAGTGTGTTGGGTATGTTGTTTTGCCTTAGGGCCTGTTGTGAGGCACACTGCTTTGGTGTATTATGTGTTTTTTGGCATGTGCTTGGAGGTGCATGGCGCTTGCTTGTCTGCTTAGGAGGACACTTACTCTTTTTTAGATTAATATTTGTATTCTCCGAGTATGGTAGTGTGTGTGTGTTTGTGTGTGTGTGTGTGTGTGTGTGTGTGTGTGTGTGTGTTTTGCTGGTGCTTATATTGTGGGTCTATGTGAGACTGTTGGTGTTGTGCTTGTATGACCCTACTCCTCTTGACTGCATTGTCCACTATTGGGTTGACAGAGCTTAGCCACCAGTTTGACCCTGTGTGTGCCAGCATGTGGTGCATCAACCCATATATGATATGGTCATGGCCTGTGCATACAATACACTCACAATACACCTAGTATGATAAGCCTGCTGAGGTTAGCAAATGTGAAAAAAAAACTTTGGGAAAACTGTCAGTGAGTAATGTCTGTATTGCACCCTATAACTATATATTGCTTGCTGAAGTGTAAAGAAGTACTTAGTTTGGATTAAGAATCCCGCACTTGCCAACTGTGTATGTGTGTCTGTCTGTCTGTCCCTGGGGAGAAAGCAACCCTTTTGGAGGCTACTCACATCCCTTAAAAGTGATATACTCATCTTTGTCAAGTCTGATGATTTCACCATCCTACAAATACACCTGTGGGAAGGTGAAATCCCAGTAATGTGTATAGCGCGTCATGTAAATGTGTACTGCTGTAGTATCATAATGTAGTTAGGTAGGGATTTGAATCCTGCACTTGCCAACTGTGTGTGTCTGTCTGTCTATCTGTCTCCCTGGGGAGGGAGCAAACTTTTTGGAGATACTCACACCCCTTAAAAGTGGTATACTCATCTTTGTCAAGTCCGATGATGTCACCATCCTACAAATATACCTGTGGGAAGGTGAAATCCCAGTAATGTGTATAGCATCTTGTGTAAATGCGTACTGCTGTAGTTAGGTAGAGGTTTGAATCCTGCACTTGCCAACTGTGTGTGAGTGTGTGTGTGTGTCTCTCTCTCTCCCTGGGGGGAGCAACCTTTTTGGAGATACTCACACCCCTTAAAAGTGGTATACTCATCTTTGTCAAGTCTGATGATGTCACCATCCTACAAATATACCTGTGGGAAGATGAAATCCCAGTAATGTGTATAGCATGTCGTGTAAATGCATACTGCTGTAGTATCATAATGTAGTTAGGTAGGGGTTTGAATCCTGCACTTGCCAACTGTGTGTGTCTCTCCCTGGGGAGGGAGCAAGCTTTTTGGAGACTACTCACACCCCTTAAAAGTGATATACTCATCTTTGTCAAGTCTGATGATGTCACCATCCTACAAATATAACTGTGGGAAGGTGAAATCCCACTAATGTGTATAGCGTGCATGTAAATGTGTACTTCTGTAGTATCATAATGTAGTGAGGTAGGGGTTTGAATCCTGCACTTGCCAACTTTGTGTGTGTGCCCTGGGAGGAGCAAACTTTTTGGGACTACTCACACCTCTTAAAAGTGATATACTTATCTTTGTCAAGTCTGATGATGTCACCATCCTACAAATATACCTGTGGGAAGGTGAAATTCCAGTACTGTGTATAGCGTTGTGTAAATGTGTATTGCTGTAGTATCATAATGTAGTTAGGTAGGGGTTTGAATCCTGCACTTGCCAACTGAGTGTGTGTGTGTCTCCCTGGGGAGGGAGCAAACTTTTTGGAGAGTACTCACACCCCTTAAAAGTGATATACTCATCTTTGTCAAGTCTGATGATGTCACCATCCTATAAATATACCTATGGGAAGGTGAAATTCTAGTAATGTGTATAGTGCGTCATGTAAATGCGTACTTCTGTAGTATCATAATGTGGTTAGGTAGGGGTTTGAATCCTGCATTTGCCAACTGTGTGTGTGTGTGTTTCCCTGAGGAGGGAGCAACCTTTTTGGGACTACTCACACCTCTTAAAAGTGATATACTCATCTTTGTAAAGTCTGATGATGTCACCATCCTACAAATATACCTGTGGGAAGGTGAAATCCCAGTAATGTGTATAGCATCTTGTGTAAATGCGTACTGCTGTAGTTAGGTAGAGGTTTGAATCCTGCACTTGCCAACTGTGTGTGAGTGTGTGTGTGTGTGTCTCTCTCTCTCCCTGGGGGGGAGCAACCTTTTTGGAGATACTCACACCCCTTAAAAGTGGTATACTCATCTTTGTCAAGTTTGATGATGTCACCATCCTACAAATATACCTGTGGGAAGATGAAATCCCAGTAATGTGTATAGCATGTCGTGTAAATGCATACTGCTGTAGTATCATAATGTAGTTAGGTAGGGGTTTGAATCCTGCACTTGCCAACTGTGTGTGTCTCTCCCTGGGGAGGGAGCAAGCTTTTTGGAGACTACTCACACCCCTTAAAAGTGATATACTCATCTTTGTCAAGTCTGATGATGTCACCATCCTACAAATATAACTGTGGGAAGGTGAAATCCCACTAATGTGTATAGCGTGCATGTAAATGTGTACTTCTGTAGTATCATAATGTAGTGAGGTAGAGGTTTGAATCCTGCACTTGCCAACTTTGTGTGTGTGCCCCCCTGGGGAGGGAGCAAACTTTTTGGGACTACTCACACCTCTTAAAAGTGATATACTTATCTTTGTCAAGTCTGATGATGTCACCATCCTACAAATATACCTGTGGGAAGGTGAAATTCCAGTACTGTGTATAGCGCGTTGTGTAAATGTGTATTGCTGTAGTATCATAATGTAGTTAGGTAGGGGTTTGAATCCTGCACTTGCCAACTGAGTGTGTGTGTGTCTCCCTGGGGAGGGAGCAAACTTTTTGGAGAGTACTCACACCCCTTAAAAGTGATATACTCATCTTTGTCAAGTCTGATGATGTCACCATCCTATAAATATACCTATGGGAAGGTGAAATTCTAGTAATGTGTATAGTGCGTCATGTAAATGCGTACTTCTGTAGTATCATAATGTGGTTAGGTAGGGGTTTGAATCCTGCATTTGCCAACTGTGTGTGTGTGTGTGTTTCCCTGAGGAGGGAGCAACCTTTTTGGGACTACTCACACCTCTTAAAAGTGATATACTCATCTTTGTAAAGTCTGATGATGTCACCATCCTACAAATATACCTGTGGGAAGGTGAAATCCCAGTAATGTGTATGGCGCGTCGTGTAAATGCGTACTGCTGTAGTATCATAATATAGTTAGGTAGGAGTTTGAATCCTGTACTTGCTAACTGTGTGTGTGGGACACTGTTGGTCAATGTGGAGTGGGTTTTGATTTTTCTAGTGTATGACATATCACAATGACAACTGTATGTGCATAACACATGTAAGGTAGCTGTGGGGCAAAGCCATATGCATACATGTGTCCTCAATTATTTCATAGGTGGGTACTCTGCTTTCTCCATGAAAGCATCTGTTATCTTTGCCAGAGTGTGCTGGCGCTTTCCAGTCCTTAGGTCACTTCTGTATGCTTGTGACAAGCTTAGTCACTGCAGTGATCCCTGGGCTACGTCTTCTGTTTCATATCCACTCATCACGGTTTCTATTGAAGAGTGTGAGTGAGGGTTTATGCTTGAGGTATATTTGAATCCTGTTCTCAAAGCAAGCAAAGTCTGGCAAAGATGACTAATCATTATAGGTGTGCAACAACCTCTGTGGATCTGCATGCAAACCCTTTATTGCTTATGTGCTCCACAGAGGGATTTCCAAAACCCTTTGGTAATGTGATTATCAAAGGAGAGATGACTAAACACATGACTCTATGTATATATTATTACCTGTTCCACATTTTGGGGGCTACTACCTGTGTGGTACTCTGGGGATACTTTGTTTTCTAAAAGTGGATAACTATGCTTTCTTTGGCTTATAGCTTTACAGCATTATTTTGACACCAGGTATCTGTCTCTATGATACCCTTTTGGAGGATGCGTGTGTCATCTGGAGAATAAAGTATAGCCCACCTTATGCATTTTCAATCAGACATGGGCAGACATATCCCTACTGTGTTTGCTTGTACCTAAGAAAGCTATATGCCAAACAGGAGTGGTCCCAGGACTGAGTGCAGTTCAATACCACTTGTTACCTGCATAGAATTGTACATGGAGGCTGAAAATGTTACTGTGTGTCCTACATTTGTGTGCCAGTTGTCAATCCATCATCTAACAATCATTTATGGTCAGTCTGTTGAGGTTATGTATAATGCCAGAATGTGGGATGGGTATGAATTGATGGTGAGCTATAGCTTGGCTGTGTGGACCACCCCTCCCTAACCTATAGCCTTGTTAACTGGCTTGAAGTCTACTAGGTGTAGGATGATCTGGCCTTTAGAGAACCTAAGTTGGTATGGTGCAGTGTTTGCAGGTTCATAATGTCTCTGTTAATGAGTTCCATAATGCTGTGCTCCATAGCCTTCCAGATAACATTTGTCTGGTTTATAGGGTGAGAGTTTCCAGGATCTGTTGTAGTTCTACCCTTAATCAATTTCTGTTAACATTTGCACTGGGTGTGACCAGGTTGGACAGGATTAGGAATAAGTATATTAGAGGGTCAGCTCGGGTATGAAGGTTAGTAGACCAAGCCAGATAGGCAGGATTATGTTGGTTTGTACATGTGCTGAGGAGGGATGCAGAGTATATTGTGAAATAGATGCTAAGGATGAAGCCGCCAGGTAACAGGAAAAGAAGAATGCCTAAGATGAGGTTTATGGCTGCGGTGAGAGAGGACATGCAGGTGGATGGTGTGACAGCGCAAAATGCAGAGGGCAGGAAGAAATGGAAACAGATGATCTACTCTGGTGAGCCCTAATAGAAGCACCCGAAAGGAGAAGAAGAAGATGGTGTTGTAGCTCAACCCTTGGGGAGTGTGAACACCATTACCGTGCTTCATTCCACAAGTATGTAACCTGGACAGAGTGTTTAGGTGAGTGGTGACTTCATATGTCAGCTTGTGTATGACACAGCCAGGGACACTGTCCAGTACCATTGCCACTGTGGTTTGGACTTTGGTAAAGAGATGTTTTAACTAGAGTGTCTGTGAATCATCAGGTTTTACATTCTTCAGGTCTGGAAATGTGGCCCTTGTGTAATGACAGGGTGGTGAAATCTGCATTCAAACTGTCTGACAAGAAATTGGTAATGTCAGTCAGATAAGTGTACTTTGTGACCATTTACATTAACTGTGACCCGATCTGAGATTTCCTCTCTAGATTATAAACAACACTAAAGAAAGCTTTAGTGTTGTCTTTGGAATCCATGCCATTTTGTATTTTGAAGTTTGCCTTGTATGTTTAATGAGTGCTTGTATTTTCCCAATGATACTGACCAGAGAGGTTATCCCTTCTTGGTATGTAACTCTTTTTTGGTACAACTTCACACCTTCTATTATATATTTAGTCTATGGCAGGGGTCCATGAGACTAATGCACTTTTACTGTATAAGTGAGAATTTCTTGTGTTTGTGATAGCACGGTCCATGCAACCCTGTAGGTGAACAGTGTGCATTACTAAAGGATTATGCAGCTGGGACAGTGTCAACCTTAGTAATGCAAACCAATGACAGATAGCAACAACAGCATCACCCACAGCACAGTGTCAACCTGTGTCATACACACACATGCGTACTCATGTTCCAAAATGTGTGTAGTACAATGCATACTGGCCACCAATAGAAACTATGGAGTGTTAACACTGGCCAGTACAGGGCATGTCACCCTGCCCATGTGTCCAATATGCATGTACATGCAGACAGTGCACCTCCACCATGTTCACAAATGGACACCTGCAAACCTGTGTTGCACACACCCCACACTTACTGTCCACTGTATAACACATGCTGACACTTACACACATCAGCCAAGTGGCACATGGGCAAACAAAACACAATTGGAATAAACACTGGTGAAAACAATACAACATTGCTAATTACAGCAAGATCTTGTCCGCAGGGTCATGCCTGCTCAGCTACACCTTCAAGGATATCATTACACTTTACTGCTAACAACATGCTACACATCCATCCATTGCTATACTTTATTAAAGTCACCCTGTACATCAGCACCATGTAAGCCTGTTCCTGCATCAATGTTACAGATGACAGGGGGTGGCACAGGTTTCATCATATGCACAGGGTGTGTTGTTGGTTTGCCAGAGGCCTACACTGAGCCATACAATCAACATGTGTGTGTGTGAGGGCCATGAGTACTGTTATGGGCCAATGTTGATGTCATGTGTGCAGGCATGTGTTTGCCCTAGGTTTCTGATTTATGTGTGTGTGTCTGCATGCACACAGTTCCACAGTGTGGCTGCCATATACAGGGATTTGTGAGACAGCTACAGACTGTAGCTGGAAGGCTTTACAGATCACCGTCTCTGGCCACGGATACGGAACCTGTGCCTGGCAGGGGTGCTACAGACAGTATCCGGTACTAATCCAGATTGGGTACTATCCAAAGAGGTTGACAAATGTCCACTGGATCCAGGTCCCTGCTGGGACTGGCCAGAGCCACGTGCATGTGGTTTGCTAGGACGGTCTATGGACAGCCCCCCCAACATTGCTGGGGCTGGTACTGGCACTACGGGAGCAGCTGTGACTTGCTGGACATCCACATTGACCTCCAGCTGGTGATGTTGCTGGCATATGTCCATGTCAACATCTCAACCATCCCACACTGTCCTGACACATGGACATGACATTGTGGAAGACATCCGGTGTCTCACCCCAATGTCTATCAATGACCTCAGTGTAGTTACGTATGGAACCTGCTAGGTCACGGATACTGTCATTTACAGAGGTGTAATGAGCCCTCTGTGCCCTTAGCCCCTGTCTGGTGTACCGCTACATTCATGTCTGTGCCTCCATGACAGCCTGGAACATGCATGTGGTAGAAAGAGGTGTGACACGTCTGCCAGGGGCATGATGACCAGCAGTGCTCTGATGAGAACCCCCTGGGCCTCTGCCTATGTGGTACCATTCCAGACATCTGGCTATGGCTGCTGTGCCCTGATACATGTGCCATAGATACCACACTGTCCTGGCCAGTGCCAACCGTACACTGCTCCTCAGCTAAGGGCAATGGTGATGATGGATGTACAGGCAGTATGACTGTGTGCATGGATGGGGTGGAGACTTGTGTACTGTCAATTGGTGGCCCAACAACAGACCCTGACAAACCTGCCTGTGCCTCAACACACCTATCCTTATGATCACTGTCTTTCTCAGTGACATCAGGTTCCCTGCTGTACTGAACCAGCCCCACCTCACCACCTGTGAGAGGAAAACAGGAAACACACTTGAAGACCTGAACATGACTTCAGACCACATGCGCACATGCACACACACAAAACTACACTCCTCCCGAAAGCAGACACACACAACACCAGCAATCACAGAACATACACAATAGCAGGTGATGGTGGGGTACAGTATCACAAGCAAAACAGTCATATCACACATGCCAGCATGCAGGACATGTGTTGCTCAACAGCATGCAGTGCAAGTGTAGTCAGTCCTTGTTACTAACAGTGTACATGGCTTTGATGCATGTGTTTTGTTATTATGTGATGGCCCTTCCCCTGGAATACAATGCATACATGGACACAACATTGCCGTGCAGGTATTCATAACCCTGTGATGTACTGTGCACCATAACTCACAGGTGTACATACCATTGCTGGATGTGTATGTGTGTGTCAGATAGGTATCCAATGCTGATTGCAGCCTCTGTGTCTTTAGCAAATAATTGTGGACACATTTTTAGCACATGCATGATGAGTATTCACACAACATTATCAGTGGTGCATGGATAATTGATGGAATACCATTCGGCCACATACCCAATGTACGGTACTTATGGTGAGTGTAGATCATATTGTGGACATGCCAATGTCATCCATGACATGGCATGCTAAAACACAACTGCATATTTAAACACTACACATACCCAATATGTGTCATATGACCTAGCCACGCAATAGCATTACAAGACATATATGTGTCAGTTGTGCAAATGGTGATTGGTATGCATACTGTTTAGAGGTGCATATGTGTGCACACACGCATCACTATGGTGCGTAGCAATGACAGCTATGTGTAGTACTTTGGTTACTATAACTGGATGGGGTATAGTACCATAGGCCATCATCGTGAAGCATCAGGTGGTCACTCAAGGCTACAAATGTTTCACAAACCAGCACAAATCATGCTGTGCCAGAACTGTACTACCTTGGCTAAATTCACCATTTCACAACTAGTTATGTGAGTTTGTAAGGAGACAAATAAGGAGCATTCCCTGACACGAATGTGTAGTGTGTTGCAGAGTGTTTAAATGCCCCAGGATAGGCCTCTACCTCTCAGATATATTATTTGTAATGTGTGGATGAGATTTTGACATATTCACAAACATATTGACCATCACAGTCAATCAACAGTACAGAGAATCTATTGCAACAAGTAGATGTAGGCGTGTATGAGTGTGTATATATATATATATATATATATATATATATATATATATATATATATATATACACATACACACACACACATCCATTTGTTTACATATATACATAGGCACATATACATTTCACCTTTCATAGTGAGAATATCAATTATACAAAGGATGTAAGGTGTACAGTAATGTAATAAAATTGCACAGTCTTGGGATAAATGCATTGAAGGTGTTCACAGCCCAGGTAGCTTTAGCAGGCCTTAGTGGCTTCAACATTGCAAACTGAACAAACCACCTACAGTGTTTAACCACCACATGTCCTATACCAGCACTGTATGCTGTCTTGTTTGTCACACACTAAAACCTACATACAAATATGCGCATACTAACCTTCACCAACATATATATCTCCTCCCATTGCAAACAGTTGCAATATGTCCCCTACTCTATGCACATATACAGATGTGAATATATATGACACATATATATATTTCTCTGTATGTGTGTGGCATACACACACATGGTCCACACTGTTGTAAGTCCCTGGACCTCACAGCTGAACTGTTGGGCCTTGCTGCAACACAAACAGGTGTCACATATGAACACAGACTAACATTGGGGGGGTATATATGGCAACAGATGCTAGATAAGCATACTAGACTGCTACAGCAGTTGCCAATGCTAAGCTACACTTTAATATGACTATCATGCATGTGTTGTTCTGTCACACCCATGTTTATATAATGTCAGCGCTAATCCCCCCAACAGCTATTGGCCACACTGCTGTACAGAACACAGATAACATGGATCAGATCTTTGACATTTAATGCTGAGCTACACATTTCACGGGTATGTCCCACTGCCCACAGGTACACACAGTATTGTCCATAGCAGTAGTTAAGCAGAACATCTATGCATAAAGTACTGCTTCCACATATGAATGTTTCACATTATGTAGACTATTCTTCAATAACATCTACTACATGCCAGTAAATACATATGTGTCACATACCTTTCCTTTGTATAATTTGATAATATTTCTTTTTCCTTTTCTCTCTCTCTCTCTGTCTCTCTCTTTCAGTCTCTGCAATAGATTGTTTGTATTTGTTGGCAGAGATTGCAGCCTGCTTTTGTAGGAATGTGCACATGAGCATGTGATGGCCTCTGCACCAATTAGTGCCCACCATTTGCTAATTGCATGCAGCCTGCTGTGTAGTAATTGCAGTAATCACTGTCATAGTAACCCAGTACTATAAATTGCTGACTCATGTAGGCGTGGCCCTTTCAGCTTTCCAAGATGGAGATCATCCTTGTTTGGTGCGGACATCATTGTTTAAGACAGAAGGTTGGTATAGTTCTTATATCAGAAGCTAGGGGTGTAGCCAGAGATTTACATTTTGTACTCAGACCTAATGTTGCTGCTTCCAGTACCCACTTGTCAGTGTAGAAATGTACTCACCCCTCAAAATGCTACCCCAAGATACATGGAAAGATGTACTTTCTTTTCAACTGTTACAATTAACTGCCATACAAAGCTAGTTATAGAGATGTATTCCTTTGGCACAAGAATTGTTTGTGAACTGCTATATTGTGAATATTTATTTACTCAGTTCTAAACAGTTTGTGCTTTTTTAGTGTTGACATTAGCACGAGCTGCTCGGAAAAACTGGACACATGTCAGTACTGTGAGTATGCTTACCTACATCCTTGGTAGACCCTGCACACACAGGTATATTCTACATTTGGGTAGGGTTGCAGAAGTACAGAGAGCATAAGTAGTATTATGTGGATTTTATCTTGCTGGACTTACAGGGTTGCTGTGTACATGTTAGTTTATCAAGGCATGTACTCTGTCTGTGTAACTCCCAACTGTGGAGCTATCCACATAATTTCCAGATAATAGCCTGTTATTTTTTGTCTGTGCACCACACAGGTCTTTTCAGCAGCAATAGAGCAATTGCATTCTTACAGTTGGCTGCTACCAGTACATGGCTACATCCATTTGTATTTCAGTGTTGTATTCCTACATAAGGGTATGCTTCCAAAACTCCTTCCAAAGCTATTTGCATAGTGTATAACAGCAAAACGACTGATATGCCTCACTGTTTCTACCTCTGCCAGACCTCTCAACAAATCAGGTACATATTTGAACAGAATCAGGGAAAAATCAAGAAAAAATAATAGAACAGACTGCCACACAAATACGAAAAAAGACAAACTTTGTAGAGAAAACCACTTTATAAAAAATAGCAAAGCTTTCGGGTAAAACCCTTCTTCAATACTAATATCTGAAGTGATTTAAATACAGGTCAGAAATCACATGATTAGCAGTCCCAAAATCATGGGACAACAAACAGCACACTTTAAAATACTAAATACAAAAAATTATATAAAAAATATAAAAATAAAAAAACATTCAGCATCATAATCTAGTACGTTGTATTTTAACAAGCACAGGTTTCAAACTAACCATACTATTCAAACCCGGTGGGTGGTCTGACTCAAACCTAAGAATCCACTCATACTCCTTAAGCTCAAGTAAATTGTTATTATCCCCACCCCTAAGAGTTGGACGTACAGCATCTATAACCCTAAAACAAAATTTGTGCTCAGTACTAAATTTAGCTATGTGTTTATACAATGCATTTCTATCACAAGCCCTTCTAATCTCTGATTTATGTTCAGTAATACGTTCCTTTACCTTTCTAGTAGTCTTCCCTACATAGAAAGATGGCCATTTAGAGCAAGTTGCCAGATAGACCACAGAAGATGTGGTACATGTAGCAAACGCATGAAATTTATACATTTTACCACTAACAGGATGCTTAAATTCATTACTATTCTCACCAATAATGTCAGAACAGCAGACACGGTTCATACACCTAAAGGTGCCAAATTTAGCGGACACGATCAAATCAGGGGGTCTAGTAAAGTCCTTAAAACACAATCTACTCCTTAGGGTCCTCATATTTCTATAAGCAAAAAGTGGTCTATCACCCAGAAAATTCCTAACTTCAGCCAAAGCCATCAAAATAACCCAATTTTTTTTGTATAATCTGCTTAACATAGGGAGTCTTGGTACTATATGCAGTAATATACCTAACCACTGGATTCTGACAATTGGAAGTAATAACATCACGCACACCTTCTACAAAAGTAGGTTTTAGAATAGTCTCTCTGTCAACCTTAACCTTAGTTTTCAGATCCAGTAATAAATTTGGATCATATCCACTACCCTTGAAATCTTTTATCATCTCATCGAGCTGCATACTGAAAACCATATCATCAGTATTCAATCTGCTTACTCTACTAAACTGGGATGTCACAATCCCTTTAAAGACATGTGGGGCATGCATACTACTATAATGAATCTATCTACCTGAGCACACATCCTTTCTATGAACACTAGTATGGATGCGTCCTTCAATAAGCCGTATCTTAACATCTAAGAATACAACTGTACTATCAGAAACATCCATCTTAAATTTCAAAAAAATTGTGGTTGTATTTAGATAATATACAAACTTATCAAGCTCAAGTAGAGTACCCTTCCAGATCAAAAAACAATAGTCAACGAAACGCTGATAAAAATACACATTATTAATATAAGGATTCTTATCACCACATATATAAATGTTCTCCCATTGATGTAGAACTAAATTAGCATAAGTGTTGGCTACTGATGTACCCATAGCCACACCAGTAAGCTGTAAATACAACAGCTCATTAAACAAAAAGATATTATTATTCAGTACTACATCTAAAAGTGAACATATAGTCTCAATATATTTAACATTAAGGGACGGTTGCAAAATCAAAAATTCTCTAATGGATTCAATCCCAAATTCATTAGGTATTACAGTAAATAAAGATGCAATGTCTAATGTTACAAAATAATATTCTCCTTGTCTTAAAGGACCATTCAGACCATTGTACCAAAGGCGTAACTTACAGAGCAAATCTGAAGTGTCACGTAATATAGTAGGACAATTAAGCAAAAAAAGTTGCAGCTGCTTCTGCAGATATACAGAAATCTGCTCAGTAATCCAACCCCCACCTGATACGATAGGTCTCATCGGTGGTTCTAACATAGATTTATGAATTTTAGGGAGGCCATAAAGACAAGGGATAACAGGACACGGCACAGTGAAAAAATGAAACAAATCAAGACTAATGTCACCACCAAATTGTAAATCATAAATAACCATATTCACATAACTAACACATTTTTTTTAACATCCATAGGTGTAACAAATTTAAAAGCATTAACATCATCAAGTAAATCAGAAACTAAACAAATATATTTGTCGGTCCATAAGAACCACTGCACCACCTTTATCTGCTTGTTTAATAACTATCTCATTGTTTGTTTGCAAGGTTTTTCACACTTTATATTCCTCATGTTAGATTAAATTACCTTAATTTTAAAGAGTCACAGTACAGACGTCTCAAATCAATCTCACAAACATCATGAAATGCTGTTAAAACAGGCACACTAACGGGTACAAATGTACTGCGTCACTTACAAGAATTTTCAGAAGAGGCAGAATCACCAAATAAAAGTTTTAAGTTAACGTTCCTAACGAACTGTTTAAGGTATGTAAGCGCAGTTATTAAATCATCACTAACTGTAGGAATAAAATTAAGTCCCTTATATAAAAGAGAATAGTGGGCATCCTGTAAATCAAACGTTGAAAGATTCACTGTACCTTTCTTTATTTTCGGCTTATCTTGCCATGCCCTAAAGGGCTTCTCATTTTTCCGCTTAGCCGAGGTTATCAGCAGTCCTACAAATGACTTCCTTCTAGGAGAAGACCATTCCAGTACCGTTTCGGGTTGGTCCAAGTGGAACCGTTTTTGTGTAAAATTAAGAGTAAGCTGTTGAGATCTTTTAACAGCATTCGAACACGTGGTAAAATCACCATCTTGCTTATCCTTTTCCTCAACTTGCGAGCAAACGCTCGCAGCAATGGCTGATGATGTCATCATAATGGGCGTATTCTCAGTGGTAGGCATAAGCGATATAACAGAAGCCGGTTCCTGAATAGATGTAATAACCGGTATGACTTCGTGAAAGTCATCCAAAGTATCCAAAGTTGTTTTCGGGACATGGGTTGTATTACTAGAACGAACAGTCTGCCTGGTTTTCGGCCAAGTAAAAATATTGCCCCTCTGGAAATCATTAATATCACGTAGGAGCTTGTGTTTTTTCGTTGCTTCCATACGGTCATCCAAAGACTGAAGTCTATCAAGCATCTGCTGGTAGACATTTCCCATAGTGGAAAAAACAGACATATTCATGATATTATCCTCCATAGTTATAATCACATCCCTGATGTCATTCTCGATAGTAAGAAAGAATTCATTCATGAGGCTCATGTAGTCCAGGCTTAATTTAATATTAAGCTGTTGCCATCGCTTTAACAGCTCCGGGTATGTATTCCCATAGGAGGGCATTTTGAGTATTCTCAGCCCCCGTGGAACAATGCCCCTCTGCAAATAGGCTGAGAAACTAAACCGCTGCCATTGTAGGTGCTTAAAAGCACCTACCCTCCTTTCAAACAGCTGTCATTTCTTATTAAAATCCATAGTGTTCTCAGATCTAGATAAGTCACCATTTTCCGAAGCAGAACATACTGTGCCGATAAATTGCATCAGTGGGTTGGTCTCATTAACTAAAAGAGACCGCACTGAACCCACAACTTTTGGTAATTCCATATCAAAGTTCATGGATAATGGACTGCAAAGGCGACCCTTGAGGTGTTCTCAAACAGGCAGCAGGCAAGAAGAAATAATAGAACAGACTGTTACACAAATACGAAAAAAGACAAACTTTGTAGAGAAAACCACTTTATAAAAAATAGCAAAGCTTTCGGGTAAAACCCTTCCTCAATACTAATACATGCAGAACAATCTGAAGTGATTTAAATACAGGTCAGAAATCACATGACTAGCAGTCCGAAAATCATGTGACAACAAACAGCACAATTTAAAATACTAAATACAAAAAATTATATAAAAAATATAAAAATAAAAAAATCATTCAGCATCATAATCAGTGTTTTAACAGCACAGGTTTCAAACTAACCATACTATTCAAACCCAGTGGATGGTCTGACTCAAACCTAAGAATCCACTCATACTCCTTAAGCTCAAGAAAATTGTTATTATCCCCACCCCTAAGAGTTGGACGTACAGCATCTATAACCCTAAAACAAAATTTGTGCTCAGTACCAAATTTAGTTATGTGTTTATACAATGCATTTCTATCACAAGCCCTTCTAATCTCTGATTTATGTTCAGAAATACGTTCCTTTAACTTTCTAGTAGTCTTCCCTACATAGAAAGATGGACGTTTAGAGCAAGTTGCCAGATAGACCACAGAAGAAGGGCTTGTGATAGAAATGCATTGTATAAACACATAGCTAATGTTGGTACTGAACACAAATTTTGTTTTAGGGTTATAGATGCTGTACGTCCAACTCTTAGAGGTGGGGATAATAACAATTTACTTGAGCTTAAGGAGTATGAGTGAATTCTTAGGTTTGAGTCAGACCACCCACCAGGTTTGAATAGTATGGTTAGTTTGAAACCTGTGCTTGTTAAAATACAACGTACTAGATTATGATGCTGAATGTTTTTTTTTTTTTTATATTTTTATATTTTTTATATAATTTTTTGTATTTAGTATTTTAAATTGTGCTGTTTGTTGTCACAAGATTTTGGGACTGCTGGTCATGTGATTTTTGACCTGTATTTAAATCACTTCAGATTGTTCTGTATGTATTAGTATCGAGGAAGGGTTTTACCCAAAAGCTTTGCTATTTTTTATAAAGTGGTTTTCTCTAAAAAATCAAGAAAAAGTCAGGGACAATCAGGGACACATTTAAACTATTAGTGCCATTAAGTTGAAACATTGAGAGAATCAGAGCATATGCATGAATACACCTTTTCTGAAGTAAAAGAAGTGACTATCTCTTAATTATTGTCATTATTCATTAAATGTAATTCACTACCTTTCTGCCCAAAGTCAGTAGTTTTAGGAGGGATTCAGAGGGACAGAGCAAAAATTTTGGTCAAAATCAGGGATGTCCCTGAAAATTAGGGACAGTTGAGAGGTATGGCCTCTGCCCTAAACAGATATGCCAGTGTTTGTCCTGCTGTGATACTGTGTGGAGTTGTAAAGTGATGGTGTAGCATTATTTCCTGATAGAATGGCTGCTTCTCTTATCACAGTCATGTAATATAATCCCACAACAACTGGTGGTCAGCATCCACAGAACAAGTTTTGTGGTATGGTATTCCTAATTTTCCTTTACATTCACTCATTCTGATGCATGATATAATTATTTAAGCACCAACTTGATGTATATCTACTGTGGCTTAGTGGTACTTCATGTTGTGAGTGTGTGCAAGGTCCGGGGTTTGAGACTTATATAGGTGTTTAATTTTGTTCCTGAGCAGAACAAGGGCCCTCACATACAGAGTGACTAAGGCACTTTTAAGAAGTTGTAAGCAGGTTTGCGCAATGCTGCACATTGCTTAGCTAAGTACAAACCAGCACAAACCTGTGCAAACCCGCTAACTACTGCTTAATAGTGCTTACTCCCGCTCACCCCCGCATTAATTTCTTTGAAAGAAAATAAAAATGGGGAGATAGGAAAGTGGTGAAAAAGGGGCACAAAGAGGGAAAGACAGTATGGAAAATAGCTCGGGATGTGCAGGACAGGTGTAGGGAAGGTCCATAGCTGCCCATTTCTTCAACAGCAACAGCTGTGCATATGCAATAAATTTGGAGGTAGATATGAACCCTTCAACTCCTGAGAGAGGGTTGAGGACAACAAAGTATGTTGTAATGACAATTAAATAACATTTCATGTGTCCAGTGGACATGTGTGCAAAATGGGCAGCTATGTATGGGGCATAATTTTTTTTGGGAGCAGATTGCCCTTTTTTTTCAGGTGAGAGTGGAATGTGGGGTAGGGGGAGTCGGTATATTTGGGGAAGTAGGTTGGGGAGGTAAACAGACAAGACAAACAAGACGCATACAGGGGCGGTATATGACACATGTGGTGGGTGAACACCTTTGACGGGGAGGGATGTTTGGAAATCGCAAGCCCATGAGCCCCCAGATGGAAACAGTGGGACTGAGATCCTCACCCATGGGCAGTCACCACTGCACATTCATGGTCCAGAAGGTGGCTGTGCTGGGGGCTGTGTAGGAGGGGCAGGCTGACACATGAGTTGTGCCACTCAGGCCTCAAGCTGGCATAGAGGTTCTGCAACAGAACGTTCAATCTCTCTATGCACCACAGCCCAGACCCTACGAAGAGTGATAAGTGCCTCTCCGCCCACGCTTGCACGGGGGGGGCGAGCTCCATTCCCTGCAGCGCTTCCACCCAAAGGTGGCACAGGGTCAATGGAGGAGGAGGTCCCAGGCTGGACACCGGATCTGCTGGTGCCAGGTGCCATGGCAGGCTGAGGTGGGACCGCTGGGACCGGCCTTCCCATATGAACTATGTTTTGGAGAGTTTAATAAAGATATGGGTTAGTAACAGTCAACAGCATTGCCAATTAGTTATAACAGCATGCAGAAGTATTCCCATTAACCGAACACACCAGATTTTCAACAGTTGAAAAGCAAGCATGACACATGCATATATAGAACAATAGTGGACATTACAACAGCATGTAGGTTTAATTGATGGCAACTGGCCACCGATATTGTGGTATTTTAACAGGGCACATGTATAGAAATAAATGCAAATATTTATAAACCAATAGACATATGTCCCAACAAATGTTTTGAGATTAGACGTACCGATTGAGGTGTGGAATTGCATTTTTATGCACATACAGTAGGGTGGAAAAAGATAGCTCAAGTTAACAACTTATAAATCCTTCTTGTTTTCACTACATTCCTATTAACTGCAGTTATATGTCCCTTACATGTATTATTACGCTACCCAATGTCCTTATATTGTGCAATTGGATTTTACTAGATCATTATATACATGAGCTGTATCCTACATACAAACTGTCCAAGACGCAGATGTTACTGCAACATATTTTGAGAGTTGCTCACACACACTACTGCCAAGATGGTACACTGATAGCTCTACTTTCATATAATTATCTAGATATGTTCAGGTGAAAGTATCAGTTATATGTTAACAGCTCCCTACATTTCTGGCAGCACACTGACATTTCTGCGGAACACAATACCAAGCTACTCATGTGCCAGATTAACCTGTACATGCTGGCCATGAACCAATAGTTGAGGGCTGTACATATGCATACAAGCTACTGGCACTCCCTTCATCCACGTTATATGGGCCTACCCAAGTGTGGGTTGACACTGCTTAATACAACACTACTATTTGTAGAATGCAACAGTACAACAACATATCAAAGAAAATGACACAGACACACTCCATGAATCATACATTTATTAAAGGATTATTACACGTTTATTTATTGCGTTAAAAGACTTTTTGAAAGCTCTCTCATTTATTTTATATAACAGTACATGCAGAATAATTACTAACCTGCCTCATGATGCAGCCTTTGCAGCCTATCTTCCTGGGCTTGCAGGTTCATAGCCCGGTCACCTGCAGCTCTGAAGTAAATCCATAGTATAGACAAGCATAGCAATTCTTAACTACTTAATACAGTGGCTACTTACTCAGTACTGGGGCATTAGGCATCGTATGGGATTCCTGGATCCACTGGTCCAGTTCATCCCCCTACATCGCTTCAGGTCAGAATAATGGTGCCTGACCTGCTCACCAATCCGAGGAACACCAGTGGCACTGGTGAGATTATGAACAAGACTGTTCCAGGCCTCCATTTTATATTGGGTACCCTGGTACTGGCCCCGCAGGAGTCTTTCCTCATGTTTGTGGACGAGGAGCCAAACCATAATTTTGGACTCCTGGACGCCCCAGCGTTGCACTCTAAATCGAATGCCTTCACCAACACCAGCCATGTTGACTGCAGAAGGAAGCTACAACCAGTTATAGCAAGTATTCCCACCTGTGGAGCTTAAATATGCCTCATTTCCCGCACATATTTGTGATTGGCCAGTTCCAGAAAAACTCAGCTGTAGGCACTCCTGCTTAGCTGATGTTGGCAATGTTTAAAATTCCTTTGATAGATATGTGTCTGTTGAAAGTGCATGTTTGTGAAAGGCTGTCATGGCTTAATGGTTAAGTACTGTGACTATAGTGCACAGTATCCTGTGTTCGAGCCCTGTCACTGCTTTTTACTTTCCTGCTGGGCAGACCTGACTGGTTAAGGAACAGTAAAGCAGGTGTGAGCATGTTTACCTGACTTTGCTCAACTTTGCCTGACTTTGCCCGATGTTGCCCGATGTAGCATTAGTTAGTGCGGTGCGCAGCTATGCGCAAAGACGTTGTGGTTGTGCTGGTTAGTGTGGTGCGCAGCTAGTCGCAATTGTATTTAAATGTGCTCAATACTGGTAAAATGTGCTTCGCAGTGCTTTATATTGCTTAAAATAGGGTACTCATGCCTCAGAATGCATAACTCTTTCACCTTCATATATGTATAATTCGTTCACTACTACATTTAACATTTCAATGCTTTTTACAAAACTTATACATAAAAAATGTCAGGAAATATTTTTGTATACAGATTTCCCACAGAAAATGGAACGTGCTGTAGTGGGACTTGAACCGGGAATGCCTCCTCTTTGTGTGATGGCTCTAACCACTACGCTATCGCTATGTTGCTTAATTTGCATATATTTTTCTTATTATCCTCTTCTGGTGTCTAAGCTGCTAACTGTAGCTAAGCAATGGGTAAACCCGTGCAAACCCACCCAACTATGGACAGCTATATCGGAAGAAAAAAAATTCTTTTTATTTTTAATTTTGTAAGTTGTTTAACATATGGGGGAGTGTAGTGTTACATTGTACACATGTGAGCGGACTCGCTACTGTAACTGGAAGTTGTTGCATTTCTTCATTGCAGGGGTGTGGATTTTTGGACTGCTCGGCAGTCCGACTTGCCCCCTACACTCGTCCACATTCCGTGTTTGTGCTATGGTGGCTTTGGTATTGTTTATAAAATATAGTTTATTCCTATACAGAGTACCTAGTTTTTTGTGGACTTTTTTAATGGTTTGAGCTATGTGGAAATCAAATCTCATGCTATTGTCAATTTCTACTCCTAACAGTTTTGTATGGGCAGTGGGTTAGATTATAGTCTTAGCAGATTCAATAGTGAATGTGGAGGGGGTTGCTGTGGCTTTGGTGGGATGAAATAGCATGAGTTTTGTTTTGTTGAGGTTCAGGATCAGTTGGGAGTTGGTTAGCCATTTTTCAATTGCAAGAAATGAGTTTTGGGTGAGTACCTGTAGATGTTCTTCGTGTTTCACTGTTGCAGTCATCACATTTGAGTTATCCCTGCCAGGGTAGCCCTCGGCCGGCCCAAATACCAGAGGCTTAGTATTTTTGTGTCTGTTGTGGTTGTTCCAGAACTGACATCAGGTCATCAGTAGTATAAAGTATGGCAGCCAACACCATTACATCAGTCTTTCTTGCCATGGAGCCCGAAGCAGAAGCAGTTCACATGAGTGCTGGTTGGCTGCTACCTGAGTTTCATCTTTCGAATTGAAGCTGAAGTCTTCTAAAGCTAAGTACCCCATTGGGGATCCTTTTTTCTTGCACTAACTGATGTCAGAAAAAGTTAACAATTATCTTGCCTGTGGAAAGCAAATACCACATTGAGACTTTCATTTTTACTACATCACTTGCTTAGGCCCAGACCACAACATCCCCCACTGTCGCTTCCATGCTTTGTTCCAACGCCAGAACTATACATCGTCGGCCCTTATTGAAGCTAGATATTTTTGCTTACAGTCCTCGAATTCTGATATGGCTTTGGTAAGCCATCCAACAGCAGATCCTCTGAAAAAATGTAAAGATAAAGACAGAGACAGACTGCACAGGTCCAAACCTACCGATGATGCTTCCGTTAAGCTAGTCGTTTGCCTCACTGAGGACCAGAGAACTCTTTCGCAGCCCCTGATGCCCACTTCTGTGGATTCTCAGGCCACTACCAAGACCCTTTCGGAGTCCAGTATGCAGCAAAACTCTTCTTTGACTAAGGATCCTGCGGTCGTCTTTACCTTGGATGGGTCCGGAGTCGCTGAACAGGCACCAGCTTCTGAGGAAGTCCTTTGCACTACTGATTCTCGACACAAACTGACAACTTCTTTTGCAACTACTGTTCTTTCAAAAACGACAGAGTTTCTTAGGCCCAGGTTATGCACCACACCCAAGAAACTGACTACCCAATCTCAGACACCTGCTTCCTTGTCTCAGTCTCAAATGCTTAAAATGGCAGAAGACCTTATCATGCTGATCAGGGGAAGCCAAGCTACCCCTTCCAAAAGAAAAAGAGATTTGTCCCCTGTAGTTTTGTTGAACAGGAGTTCGATGACTCTGATGCATCTGAGTATGAAGACATGCAACCCCTCTCTGCTTATGAGGATTCTGATGCAGAGGATTCCAGATTCCATTCCTTCAGCCTCTTCCCCAGAGGATTTTTCCTTTGGGGAAACCCTTCACACCTTAAGGGAGCATTTCCAATGGGAAAGTAAGGACTACCCTCAGTCTAAAAAGAGATTCAGGGAATTCTTAGATCTTCCACAGCACAGATCCCTGGCCATCCCCCAGTCCTGGATGCTGTGGAGGATGCTTTCCTGGAATCCAGCTTGACTCCTGACACCATCCCTCCTGCACCCAGAAAACCAGACAGATATTACAGAGTTCCTGACTCTCACAAATTTCTTTTTAAGAATCCTACTGTTGACCTTGAGGTAATTTTTCAAGGGCCCAAAGAATTAAAGCAACCTCTGCTAAGAATCCCACCCCCTAGGGATTCCCGAGCACTAGACAAATGGGGTAAAAAAGTATACACCTCAGCTACTCTTGCTATTAGAGCACTAAATTGTCAGTTCCATATGCTAAAATTTCTGCAACATACCCTGGAATTCTTTAAACAAAAATGTCCTCCTTTGCTGCTTGTGCAGAATCTAAAGAGTTACAAGAGTTAATGCATTCTGCAAGTCAAGTAACTAAACACACCTTGAAATGTGGTTTTAATTCCCTAGAAGCTTCTTGCAGGGCAGCAGTCACCGGTTCAGTCCTTAGAAGGCATGCATGGCTTAAGGAACAACCCTTGCCAGACCATGTTAAATCTAAATTGCTGGATGCCCCCTTGCACAAAGACAACTTATTTGGCCCTAAGGCAGAAGAGGTCTTAAAAAAGATGGAAGAAAAAGCAAATTCTATGCAGACAGTTAAGGATTTCTTACAGGTCCAGCCACCCAGGTTCAGCAGGCATTGTCCCTTCAAGCACTGGTTCTTTCCTGCTTCCATCAGGTCAGTTCATCCCAGACCCCGGGGAACCAGACCCCATAGACAACAGCCACAGGGAATGCAGAGATCTAAGCAGTGGAATACCTCTACTTCAAAACCAGGGAGTTCTAAGCCACCCCCTTATGGTAAGAACTCACAATGACTCTCCTCCCCCACCCCATCCCTCTGCCCACCGCCACTTACCCCTAGGAGGAAAACTCTCCTTTCATGCAAACACCTGGGCCACCATTACCAATGACCGCTGGGTTCTCAACATAGTGTCCCAGGGATACAAATTTTCTTTCCACACCCTTCCAACTCCAAAAAGGTTTCCAGATCTGCCTCCAAACCAGTGGGCAGAGGCACAAAAGCAAGTCCTTTCCCTGCTCTCCATGAGGGCAGTAGAGCAAGTTCCTACAGCACAGAAAGGCCAAGGTTTCTACTCCAGACTTTTTCCTGGTACCCAGGAAAGAAGGCACCTGGTACCCCATCCTCAATCTATCCATTCTAAACAACTTCCTGGTGATCCCAAAATTCAAAATGCTCATCCTCCAGCAGCTGCTACCCATGCTCTCCAAGGATGCTTGGCTAGCCACCCTAGACCTAAAGGAGGCCTACCTCCACATCCCTATCAGGGAATCTTGCAGGAAATATCTCAGTTTCAGGGCAGGATCTCAGCACTTTCAGTTCTCTGTGCTTCCCTTTGACTTATCTACTGCTTCCAGAGTTTTCACAAAATGTCTGGCTCCGGCCATTGCCTTTTGCAGAGAAAGGAATATCCAGATTTACCCATACTTAGACTGCCTAATTCAGGCAGACAGTCAGGAAAAGCTGCTCAAGCATCTGGCCTTTGTGAAGTCCCTATTAACCTCCCTAGGGTACACAATCAATGAAAAGAGATCCAAACAGGTACCCACCCAAAGGATTATATTCTTGGGAGCAAGCCTGGACACAGCATCCCAGATGACATTCCTTACTCCAAAAAAGCAAACCTTTCTGACAGCCTACTTCTCTCAACTAGCCACCAGACCCCAACTATCTACAAGGAAAATCCTGAAAGCTATGGGGTTCATGGAATCTTGCATTCTGCTCCTTCTATATGCCAGACTGCATATGAGGAAACTACAATGGTACCTAAAAAACCTTTGGTGTCAACACTCTCAAGACCTAGAGACTCTTATACCTATAATACCTAGCCTCAGAAAAGATTTTCTTTGGTGGGCAACAGCATGTTCTCTCAACAAAGGACTACCTTTCTCACCACCCCACACCACCCAGTCCCTCCCCACAGATGCATCAGATTATGCCTGGGGTACACACCTGGACAGCAGGTGCATAGGTTCATAGGTAGGTACTAGGCTATCTGTCCGAAGGCATTTATAAGCCTAGCCAGAATGTGTGGGCTTTTGCCACCCCCTTAGATTAGTTCCCTGTACCTCGGTCTAGCAGAGCCATTGAAGTGATCCCTGGGGTAAACTTTCTGTTTCCCATCTACTCATCAAGGTTTCTCTTGAAGAGGGTTAGCGAGGAGCTCTGTCTAATGTAGATTGGAATCCTGTTCCAGAGCATGGGAAGTCTCTGGGACAGGAATCTATCCCTCCAGCATGTCCTATTTATTGTTGTGGTGAGGTTTAGATCCCTAGAGTTTCTGGCTTGAGGGGATATGGTTTTCTTTAGGTGGAGCATGTCCTTCAATTCTGGGTTGGACATGGCCTTATATGTCAGGCAGAGATCACCTCTGAGTAGGCAGTATGCAACTGAGCTGGAGTTTATTCAGTCGAGCTGCATAGGGCATATGTTTGAGGCCAGTTATCCTCTTGGTGAGGTACTTCTGTGATCTTTCCAGCTGTTGCAGGTGTCTTGTAAGGTGCATCCCAAATGCGGCATTGTACTCTATGATGAGTCTGATGAGTGATCCGTAGAGGGGCACAATGATCTCTTTTGATCTGGATGCAATCCCTTTTGTGATTAGGTGGGCCACATAGAAGGATTTTCTAACCACTTTGGCAATGTGATTATCAAAGGAGAGGTTAATATCTACCTGGGTCCCCAGATCCCTTATTACATCTTTCGTATTTAGGGGGCTACCATCTATGTGGTAGTTTGTGGGTACTTTGTATTTTTCATAGGGGATGACAATGCATTTTTTGGCATTTAGCTTGAGGCCATGGTTTTGACACCAGCTATCTGTCTTAGTGAGGCCCTTTTGGAGGATGTCTGTGTTAGCCAGAGAGTCAATTATAGCCCCTAGTTTGCAGTTGTCTGCAAACTTGGTCAGCCATAGTCCTCCTGTGCTTGCCTGTACCTCTGAGAAGTATATGCCGAACAGGAGGGGTCCTAGGACTAAGCCCTGGGGAATGCCATTTTTAACGAGTTTAGAGTCAGACCTAGCTCCCACAACTCTTACCATGTGGGTTCTGTCTGTGAGTCAGTTGGCAACGCATCTCGTGATGTAGGGGTTTATGTTCAGGCTGGTGAGCTTGTCTATAATACCAGAATGGGGAATGGTGTTGAAGGCCTTTGCAAGGTCTAGGTAGGCTGTATGGACCACCTTTCCCTTGTCTATAGCCTTGGTAACTGTCTCAAAGAAGTCCACCAAGTTTAGGAGGCATGATCTGCCCTCAACAAAGCCGAACTGGGTAGGGTCCAGTGTTTGTAGGTTCCCCAATGTCTCTGTGAATGAGATCCATGATGATGCACTCCATAGCCTTGCAGACCAAGCTAGTCAGGCTTATAGGGTGATGGTTCCCAGGGTCGGTTATAGTTCCACCTTTGTGGAGCAGAATAACTGTTGCTGTGCACCACTATATGGGCACGTAGCCTGTGGAGAGGCTGAGTTTGAACAGTGTGTTTAGGTGAGGGGTTAGTTCATGTAGGACGCAGCCTGGGACACCATCCGGTCTCACTGATGCGTTTTTTTTTGGATTTGGAGAGGGCTGTTTTAACCTGAGTGTCTGTGATTTCAGGGGCACTACATTCTTCTGGTATGGTTATGGGCCCTTTTGGGGGTGAGAGGGGGGTGAAGTTTGGACTGAACCTGTCTGCCAGGATGTTGGCAATATCGGTCAGTTCAGTGTATTTTGTGCCATTCTGCACTAACTTCGAGCAGATCTGAGAATTGACACTTAGATTCTTAACATAGCTAAAGAATGCCTTGTGGTTATCTTTGGAGTCCTTGGCAATTTTTCTTTTATTGCTAGCCTTGGATGATTTTATGAGGGATCATAGTTTCTTGCTGATACTGATCAGGGATGTCTTCCCTTTTTGGGATTTTACACTTTTCTGTACTAGTTTCTCCTTTTATTGTATAGCTTGTTTATGGCAAGGGTCCACCAGACTGGTTTCCTTTTCTTGGAGGAGTGAGTCTTGGTTTTGCTTGGGATGGCATGATCCATGAATTCTTGTAGGTGCCTGTAGAGTGCATTAGTAAAGGATTTTGCAGCTTTGGACAGCATTATCCTTAAGCATGAGGGCTTTGAAACTTTCCACCTCGGTCTTAAGTAACGTGAAGTTTGCTTTTGAAAGGTTTTTCACGGTGGTTTCTTTAACCGGGGGTGGTGGCGGAATGTGGATATCCAGAGTGATTAGTTTATGGTCAGAATTAACCAGCGAGGAGTTGACCTCTGGTGTGGAACACCGGTCGCCCTTATTGGTGATGACCAGGTCCAATATGTTGTTACCTCTGGTGGGGGTGTTGACCAGTTGATTCAAGGCATTTGAGTTTATGAATTCTAAGAAATGTTGGGCAAGAGAGTTAGTACTTGAGTAGTTCTTCCAGGGTGTTTGGTAGGACCTTTATGTTTTCCAGTGTTTCCAGAAATGTGGAATGGGGGTCCTGGGACATGGTGGGTGATCTGTAGCAAGCTGCAATTTGTATTGCAGTTTTGCCCATTGTTAGTTGCATGATGAATATGGATACGCCCCCGCCTTTTGTATTTCAGTCTGGGTTTTGTGGCCAAAACATATGGTATGAGTTGTAGCCTGGTAGTGCTGGGGTGCTCTCTGGAGCCTTAAACCAGGTTTCTGTTACTGCACATATATCAATTTTCTCCATACTGAGGATTGCCTTGAGTGCGTGCATTTTGAGGTTTAGACTTCTGGCATTGAGTAGCATTACCCCCAGTTTTTTGTTACTTGTGCTATTTACAGTGGCGGGTTTGTCTTTTGAGCCTTGCCTAAAAAAGGCACTATGGGGGGTGGCAAGAGCCTTGGCCAGTATTCGAAAGCCTAAGGGTGACAGGTGCAAGCCATCTCTAGCAAATCAGTGTGGCTTGTTGAGCATGTAATCCCAGGCTGACAGACACAAGATCCCCTTTGAATGACATCAGAAGCTTAGCCAATTGTTGAAACTGATAATTTTTTCTTTATACCATGGTATCATTCTTGGTGAGGGCAGGATGCTACTCAGGGTCAGGGTCATACCGGCCTGAGCTATGTGATCAGAGATCTCTTCCATGTCTCTTTTCATGGAGTCCAGGGAGGTATGGCTCAGGTCATTCACACCAACATGGACAATGACAGAGTCATATTTGAGTGCTTGTGTTATGTGGTGGATCCTGACACTCAATAGGCAGCTAACAGTAACCTTCTCCTTGTTCAGCCTAGTGAGTGGGACATCAGTGTTCCTGACTATAGAGTCACCTATTACTAGTGTGTTGGGTATGTTATTTTACCTTAAGACCTGTGATTGTGTGGCACACTGGTTTTGTGAAGTATGTATTTCATGGTTTGTGTTGGGGGGGGTGGAGGTTGCTTGGATGTCTGCTTTGGAGGTCTCTGTTGCTTTTGCAGATTTTTATTTAGAGCCTCTGAGTATGTTTTTGTGTATTTATGTGTGTTTGCTGGTGCTGGTTTCATAGGTCTGTGTGAGACTGGTGGTGAAATGCAAGTAATTCCCTTCTCCTCTTGACTGTCTGGTCCAGTCTTGGTTTGAGAGAGCTTAGCCTCCAGTTTGGCTGTATAATTGCATCTCTTGCATGTATTATTGTTTGGTGGTAGGAGGAGAAGGTTGTCTGAGTACACGAGGCAGTTGTAACATTGCCTCAAAATGCCCAGATTCACCAGTTTGACCAGAGAGTACACCTGAAACTGCCCTTTGGACATGCCTGGATAGGTACAGTGAACTGTTTTACTGATTGGCTGGTAAGGTTGACTAGAAAACCTTGTCCTTCTCTACGGTATAGGGTGATCTAGTGCTAAGGTTTATTAGTGCTTGCTATGAGTTTTGAGCAAGTGCCGGGCTGAGAAGTGAATGGTTTGAGTGCTTGTGAAAATTTGTCTAGTTCCAAGGGAAAAACTGAACAGCAGACTTTGTGGAGCCGGGAATAGTTATACCCTAGCTAACCGGCGCTGCCCTGTACACAAAACTGTACAAATGCAGGTTTTATAGCAGGGAAATGAAAGTGATAGAAATTAGCCCAAAATGGCCAATAAACTACTAATTTCTGTGCTGAAACCACTCCTCCAGGGACAGATAGGCTGCTCAAAGCTCCCTTCTCTCACAGGTGAACAGATAAAATTCCTTCTATCCAAGTAAGGTATGGGCAAACACAGAAACATGTAACACAGCTCTGAATTCAGCACTAACCTGAAAACTGGACTATCCTAGCTTAGAAAGGTGGGAAAACAAGTACATGGGCCAGTGGAGCCCACAGCAAATCCATCTGCACATCATCCACAAAGAGATGATAGCAGTCCAGCACGCCTTGATAGCTTTCAATCCCCTTCTCTCCCTAGGGGCTCTCCTGATGAAAACAGACAACATAACCGTGATGTGGTATATCAACATGACCCTTTGGCACACAGCCTCTGCCATGCAGCTCCACCTGTTAGCATAATTCCTACCGGGTTCTCTCAACTCTCTGGCGGACCACTTAAGCAGAAATCTTCTGGACCCACATGAGTGGCAGCTCAACAGAAGAACCTTCACCCTAATAACTCAGAATTGGGGCACCCCGAAGGTCGACCTCTTTGCCTCCCACACCAACCATCAGCTCAGCAAATTCTGCATCAGGATGCATCACTGGATGGCTTGGAAAGTGGATGCCCTATCCTTCCCCTGGGTCAATCTATCAGTCTATGCCTTTTCTCCACTACCTCTCATCCCCAGGGTACTGCTCAAAGTAAAGGAGGAAAAACCAAGGACAATCTTATAGCTCCAGACTGGCCTCGCCAGCACTGGTACCCCTTGCTGTGCAGCCTGTCCCCTCTGCCATCTTGGCATCTCCCTCAGATTCCAAACCTCCTGACCCAGAGGGAAGGGGAATTCATGCATCCCCAATTGCAGACACTCAGTTTGGCAGCTTGGCTTATTTCCTAACCCCCAATTAATCTGCCAGCCTCAGCGAACAGTTTCCAGATGATATACATGAAGCCAGATGACCTAGCACAAGGATGTCTTATGTTGACAAGTGGAAATGTTCTGCACCTGGATTCAGGCTAAGGGAGCCAATATAGCACAGCCCTCCCTCCTTCTCATCCTGGATTACTTAGCTGACCTGCTACACAGTGGACTCTCCTTTTTCTCTATTAGAGTTCATGCTTCTTCTATCTCTGCTCATTTTCCCACTGCGCAGCCCCTTTTTTCACACTCTCTGATCAAACAGTTCCTAAGAGGGGCTATAAACTTGAGGCCACCCAGAAGAGCACCATCCCCAGCTTGGGACCTTAACTTTGTGTTGGAAAAAGCTCACCTTACCCCCCCTTCGAACCTGCCTCTTCAGCAGAGCTAAAATTTCTCTCCTGGAAGACAGCTTTCCTTCTGGCCATCACTTCAGCTAGAAGGGTCTCTGAGCTGCAAGCACTTATGGCTGTGGAACCCTTTATCATCTTCCATGCTGACAGGGTATCCCTCAGGACTAACCCATCCTTCATGCCCAAGGTGATGCCCAGTGTGGCTCTCAACCGATCCATTCATTTGCCCACCTTTTTCCCTAACCAGCAGAACTAGGAGGAAAGGATCCTGCACTCTCTAGATGTGCACAGACAGCTCAGATTCTATCTAGACAGGACTAAATTCTTCATAAACTCTGATCAGTTGCTGGTTAGCTTTGCTGCAGGGGCAGAGGGCAAAGCCATCTCCAAACAAACCGTCCCCAAATGGATAGCACACTGCATCCATTTCTGCTACAAACAATATGGAAAGCCTCCCCCCCCAAGGGAGTGAGGACTCACTCCACCAGAGGAGTCTCCACCTCTGCAGCTTTCCTCAGAGGAGTCCCTGCCAGGGACATCCTGGAGGCTGCCACCTGGACATCTGTTCACATCTTCACCAAACATTACCACCTGCCTATCTTCTCCAAATCCAGGGCAGGGTTTGCCTGTGCAGTCTTGCAGGGCATCCTAGCCAGCCTCTAGTTTCCTTGACTGCCTCCACCCTTTTCCTCAGCTTTGGGAATCAACCCAAATATGATGACTGCAACAGTGAAACATGAAGAACATGGTACAGTTGTGTACACTTACCATAAATGTAGATGTTCAAGTGTATTCACTGTTGCAGTCCTGATTCCCCCCCCCCTCCATCCCCCTCTTCTTTCTTCTCTTTCCTTACAAGGGACATATTGGTATTTACTTTCTACTGGTGGGGTTCTTCCACCAGACCCTGGCTCCCACTTGGGGGATCCTGACAGGTTAGGGCAAAAAAAACTGATGTAATGGCATCGCTGCCTTACTTTATACTACTGACGACCTGATGTCAGTCCTGGAGTGACAGCAACTGACATGGAAATACTAAGCCTCTGGTATTCGGCCGGTTGAGGGCTACCCTGGCAGGGATAACCCAAATGTTTTGAGTGCAACAGTGAATATACTCAAACATCTACATTTATGATAAGTGTACACAACTGTACTTTCTGGAATGGTGGGGGGCAGCACAGATCACTGTGAAATTGTCTGCATACTGAATTAGGGATGCCTGTGGGACTGACATATGGAGATAATTTGTGAATAATGAGAATAAGACAGGACATAGTATAGAGCCCTGGGGGATGCATATGGTGGTAGGCAATAGGGGTGAGAGTTCTCCTTGCCATAGTACTGCTTGCTGATTTCCAGTCAAGTAATCTTGTAACCAGTTAAGTGAGGACTGGGAAAAGTTTAGTGAAAAAGGGTGGAAAGAAGTTTGATGTGGGACACCATATCGAAGGCTTTTGATAGATCTAAGAAGATAGAGGATATGTATTTGTGATTATTTCTGTGTTGATTTATTATGTTGGTGAAAGTTAGTAGTGTAGCGGTTGTACTGTGATTTGGACGAAAACCATGTTGAGATGGAGGTAATAGGTTGTTTGTTTGAAGGTAGTGCATGAGTTGTGTGTGGACAATTCTCTCTAATATTTTGGACAGTGGACATAAGATAGCAATAGGTCAATAGTTGGTTAGGTCAGTACAACCACCGCCTTTGTGGAGGGGGGGCTTATATGAAATATTTTCCATAAGGTTGGGATTTTTTGTTCCACTATGGATCTGTTTATCAGTATGGTGACTGGGTATGCTATTGCTTTGGCTGCTATTTTTAGATATTGAGGTGGGAAATTGTCAGCGGCTAGTATTGCAGGTTTTAATTTAGTGAGCATTTTTGTTATGATTTTAGTTGAGACTGGGTGAATAGAGAAGGTAGTTCCAGTTTCATTGGGAGTTGGTCTGTCTAGCATAGTGGAGGTTGGTTGTTGTCTGGATAGGGCTATTATTGACTCGGTAAATTATTTGTTGAATTGGGTAGCTATGTTGTCTATTTTATTTGAGGTGGTGGGTTGTGGGGTAGTTGGTTTATCTGGCTGAATTATGTTTTTTATTGTTGACCAGAATTTCTGAGGATTTCTATGGTATTTAGTTTGGATTTCAGTGTAATATTTTGTTTCTTCTTGTTTGATCTGTTTTTTAGCCTTGTTTCTGAGCTCTTGGTAGCTTTCTTTGGCAGTATTAGTTTTACTTTTTGTTCTACTGATTCCATGCTTTATCTCTTGCTATTAATAGTGACCTTGTTTCTATTTTTAGCCATGGGGCATAGTTAGATTTTACATGTATGGTTCTGATAGGAGCTTGCATGTTTAGTATTGAGAAGAAGGTTTTGTTGAAATGATGGCTAGTGTCTTCCAGGGGAAGATGTTTCAGTGGTAGCCAGTTGCAATGGTTTAGGGAGCTGATAACGCTGTTGGGGTTAAATTGATTTGTACTTCTTATTTGTTTGTAGATTACTTGTTTTTTGGGGTTGTTTTTTGTCTGATAATATAAGTAGGGTGGTGATCACTTAAGGAGTCTGGAAGACAGCTAGAGTGGAGGACGTGATATGGTTTGTTGGTTAGTATCCAGTCTAGAGTGGATTGTTTGTTGGATGTTCTACGTATCCTGGTAGGGATTTGTATGGTCTGGGTAAAGCTATATAGGTTAATATGATTAGTGGGGTTTGAGAGTTACAGGCAGACCAATCTATATTAAAGTCCTCTAGGATAATGGTTTCTTGGGGAAGGGATTTGTCAGCCCAGCTTAGTATGTTTTCTATGGTATTGGTATTTTTACCATAAGGGATGTATGTGCCAGTTAGATTGATATGTTTGTCTGAGGTCAGGTAAAGTTAGTTAGTAATACTTCTTCATTGTTAAAAGATGGGATCTCTTTGTTGGAAGATTCAATTTTTAAATGATTTTTATATAGAAAAGCAACATATCCACCCTTTTTCCCTGATCTGTCTAGCCTTAAGATATTATATCCAGAAGGGAGAATCTCATTATAGGAGAAGTGTGGTTTGAGCCAGGTTTCTGTAAGGACTATTTCTGGGGAGTAAAGTGCTAGATTTGCACGTAGTTCTAGAATTTTGTTGTTCATACTTTCAATATTAAGGTTTAGAATTAGAAGGTCAGATTTATTCTTAGTGGGGATTAGTGAGCATTTTGTTTGGTTAGAATTACTCATTGCTGAGCGATGAGGTTTTGTATGTGGGCCAGGGTTAGGGTGAACGTCACCACTGAGAGCTAAGTTGGAGGTTATAGAGGTCAAAGTTTTAAGGAATTTTAGTACTTGTTTATTGAATCTAGTGGAGGGGTTAGTAGTAGTATCATGAGGCAGTAGGGTGAAGCGGGTGATGTGTTGAATGTCTATATTAAATATGGATGGTGATATGGTGATGTTATTGTGTTTGTTGGATTTGTATGAGTAGGGGTGGTGTGGAAGGCGATAGGTTGTATGGTAGTGTGGTAGCTGGAGCAATCTGTTGCCAGAATTAGTAATGAAAGTGTAGTAAGGTATGATGATATTTTAATACTGGTGAGAATAGTAGAGTTGGTTTGTTTTATTATTGTAGTTATGAATATATATTCTTAGTAATAAGTGTTGTTTTAATATGTGTTTAAAATTAATTGTGAGAGGAAGGTTTAACTATCCACAGAGGTGTAGATGAGAGGATTAATAAGTATGGTAAGAGCAGCGTGATCTTTTGATTGAATGGGACTGGGGAGGATGTAGCTAGTTATGTATAAATTAAAGGAAAGAGGGGGTGTGTGGGAATGGGGGTAGGGTAGAGGAGTAGAGTGAGTCTGAGCCATTAGCGAGGGCGAATGGAGCGGGTTGAAGCGAGAAGCAGTGAGTGCACTTCCTCAAAAGAAACAATCAGCTAGGATTGTTTCAACTGTAATACCTGCAAGTGAGTCTCTACTAGTTTCCAGTATTGTAAATTCAATTTATTCTATATGTTAGTATACATATAGTATACTAACATATAGAATAGACTAGACTATTAAATTTCTCGTGTACTAAATCTAAATGTAACTCTTAAATTATTCTTACTGTTTTAAGCATCTCCCAAGAGTGTCAGACAAAATAAATGTTAAAATGCATTTTTTTCATTTAGGACTTGATATGCAGTGTTTAAAACCTTTACTTGTCTCTTATGTTTAAATTGCCGGTTTCAGACAAACTTTCTAGACTGGGTTCACACCAGAAATCTGGAAAGAATCTCTTGTAGTATTTATAGGTGGAAAAACAGGGGATATAAATTAGAAATGTACAAGTCTGACTAATCTATTAGGGAAAACCTATGAAGAGTTATTTTGTGAACCATGTAAATAATACTTAGATATTTATCAGCATGGTTTTGTACTTAGTGATTATTGAGTAACCTTTTGGAATTTTATAACATTGCACTTTCTTTGAGCTTTGTTTACCAGCAGATGCGGTCATTTCCGATCTTTCAAGAACATTTCCTCAGTACAACCCAATAAAATTCTTCAGGTTAGGAGTTTCTTGAGCTTTAATATTATTACGTGGGTGTCACATTAGTTAGTAAATGAAATGAAGGGAGAGCATGCAAAATAAGCATTTCTAAGTATAGGAAAGTCAATGTTAGTTTTCTTCAAGGGTCAGTTTCGAGACCTTTCTGGTTTAGTTCATTTTGTTTTTAATAGCTTTATTAAATTATCCCTTACAACATAGGCAAATATACATTGACTGAAAAGAAAACAAACCATTTTAAAATGTTTCCATTTAAATGCAATATACATAAAATGCAATTACTTTGCTACTATCATCAGTTCACTATTGCAAAAAATTGCTGAATCCCTGCCTTCCCTTAAACCTCACTCCTCCTCCTGAACATTATTATGCATGTTTTGTTCCCACAATTTCCACTTACTTATGTGTAATTTGCTCATTCCCTTTACTAAAGATCCCTCTTTCAGCTCTTTATCTATAATATTCAATACCACAAATACAGTTGGTGTAGAACTTGATTTCCTTTTTCTAGCAATTGCTTTTTTGGCAGCCAACAGAATTAAACTTAATAAGGTCTTACCATGTCTATGCAACTCAGATCCTATATCCCAGCTCAGAAGAATCATTTCCTTACTTACAGCCATTTGCTCACCCAATATTTCTGATAGAGTATTCTGCAGGGGAATTTTTTAAAATCTGCCAACTCATTACACTCCAAAACATGTACCTATGTTACCTATTTCGTTTTCATCACACCTCCAACATTTGCTGTCTACCAAAGAAAAACTCTTTGAAGTCTGCTTGGGGTATAAAAATGCCAATGTAAACACTTCCAAGTAAAGATCCTAAACCTTCTGTACTTTGTTGCATAACTTGGAGTCATGTATATGTCTTCCCACTGTTTTCTTGTAAATTGCTTTTCCAGTCTCTCTTCCCAATCTTTTCTAACCTCCTCTGATAGGTTCTTATAGTTGTCCTGCAGTGTTTTATATGCTCTACTGATTATCCCTTTCTTAACAGCTGACTTTATATCTATATATATATATATATATATATATATATATATATATATATATATATATATATATATATATATATATATTTGCATCAATTATTAACATTATGGTTGATCAAAAGGAGAAATAGAGACAGAAGTCAGAGTTTAGGAAATGCCCTAAATGCAGACAAAAAATTCCATTACTGATTCACATGTGATTTGTGTATATTGTCTGGGTGCAGTCCATCTTCAGGAGGACTGCTCCATTCGTCACTTGTTCAGCAGCAGGGTCTTGTTAGAACGTAGGAGAAAGTTAGTGGATAGAGGTTTGTTGAAACCTGATTTTCAGGACTCTCTTGACAAGGCTGACCAGATTTCTAAATATTCGAATGGATCTAAGTCTTCGAAAGCTTCTTCGGAGCCGAAGTCATCTGCTCTGAAACTAGCTGAGAAGGTGCGGTCACTGGTTCCACAACCTTTGGAACCAAGCAAGTTTTTTGGAGTCGGTCCCCTGTATTGGATCTGGTCTTTGAAGTTTTGAAGTCACCAATTTTACAATTGGTGGCTTCATCCATCCCTTTGACTCTCCAATTTGTATGTGGACCGAGTGGTGCAGAGGCTCCTCCAGAACCTGGCACTAGCCAAATTTTTGTCGGTGCCAGCCCAACCAGTTTCAGAGCTGAAGGCGTCCCTGCCTACTGTGTCTGCTCCTCCTCCTCCAAGCCGAGCCAGGCCTTCGGAGCTGGAGGAGGTAGAACTGATGAGCATGGAACCCTCAGATCCAAGGCCTGTTCCAGTGCCATCGGCTCCATCGATTCAGACTACTTTGGTGCCTATCGAGGAGTCTGGGAGCTGACACTCTCCGGTCGGCTCCGGGGGAGAGAGTTGAACAGACGGCTCAGTTCCAACCCTTCCGCTCGGAGCTTTGGTACAGATGAGCTTGACTCCTTCCTCTGGTTCAGAGCCCACTGTTTTGGTGCCAGGGAATTTGCTGTCTTCTTTGGAACAGCCTGCTTCCTCACATTGGAGCAGAGGGGCTTTCGATGCCATGAGGAGAGTTATGTCTCTAGAAGACACCCACTTCATCAGGGCCTACTTCCTCATCCCTGAAAGTGCTGCATTCTACCTCTGCATAACAGGTCTCCTTAAAGTGTAGAGACCCAGAGCCTCAGGTAGCCCCATTGGGTGACCCATATTCTACCGAGTCCTAACCAGAAGCTCCCGCTCATGAAGTTCCCAGGAAGCATCTTTGCAAGAGGAGGCATTTAAACTCCCTGCAGGAATCTGTCACATCAGACACTGACTCAGCGGAGTCAGAATGGTCCCCACAGTCCCCCTCGGAGGATATCTCTTATGCTGATATCCTAGAGATTCTAAGACAGAGGGGTGGCTGGCAGTCAGTTAACCCTACTGATGATGAGTCGGTGCTTCTGAAGACCTTTGGGTCTCAACCCTCTACCTCCTGGGTGACTTCACCCTTCGATGAATTAATTGAATTAGTTGCTTGAAGGGTGTGGGAGTCTCCTGATACTGTGGAACCTGTCCCTTGGAGGCTCAACAAGTTTATTACCTCTCCGCAGGACAAAATGTTTCTTACCAAAGGAGTGCCGGTTGATGCCATGGTGGTGGTGCTGCCACAAAAAAAGAGATGTTTGAAACCTCTTCTACTACCCATCCTCTTAAAATAGATTCCAGGATTATGGACAGGTATAGGAAATGCGATCACTCAACTATTTGACACACTTTACCAGACTTCAGAGAGATCTGCTTAAAGAGCTTGGAGATACTCTACAGAGTACTGCAGCTGAGGGTGTTCCTGATAAGGTGACATCCCAGCTCAATACCCTTAACTCTATAATTAACTCATCCATGCGTCTCATTTCATATGCAGCTGATGGTACGAGCCGGGCAGTGGGTTCAGGAATAACTCTTCGGAGACATTCCTGGATGTGCTTTTGCTTCTTTGTGGAAGCCTTTAAGTCTTCCTTTATTAATACCCCATTTGATGTCTCGTCCCTTTTCTGGCCTAAAGTCAAGGAGACCCTCACTAGATGCGAACAAGATGGAAAGACTCTATCTGCCTTAGGAGTCCATTTTTCCACCCCTACTAGACCTTACCCCAAAGGGCAAAAGGGAGGAAAAATGTGGTTCCACAAGTCCCAAGGAGCCTTTCAGAATACACGCAGTGAACCCACCTCCAGGGGTAGAGGAGGGGACAATAATGGAAGATGCCACCCAGGTGGCAGTGGGGGTCTGCAAAACCAGGGCGACAGGGATCCGTTCTTTGGGAAGCCTTACCAGCGCTCCTGAAAGGAGGCCCACCTGCCGTAGTCCAGAGGCAGTCAGAGGTCGCTTGTCTTTGTATCCAGACACCTGACTAAAAATTACAAAAGACTCTTGGGTACAAAGCATTTATATCCAGAAGATATTTCATTCCTTTCACAGAACCACCCTCTGTACAAAAGAAAATCCCAGGCATTCCACCCAGTTTCAGGGATCAAGCAACCACAGAAACTCAAAGGTTGCTAGAAAAAGAGTAATCCAACCAGTCCTGGCAGACTGGATAGGATCCGGAACCTACTCAAGATTCTTTTTAGTTCCAAGGAAAACAATGGACTGGAGGCCCATCTTGAACCTCAGCAAACTCAACACTTTTGTAAAGAAAGAGAAGTTCCGGATGGTCACGCTTCAGTCGATTCTTCCGTTTCTAGGAACGGATGACTGGATGTGCTCTATAGATCTCAAGGATGCATATTATCATATCAAGATGGCCAGACCATCCAGAGATCACCTGCGTTTCTGGCTGGGAGCCAGTCATTATCAATTCCAAGCACTGCCCTTTGGTCTCACAACAGCCCCCAGAGTGTTTACCAAATGCATTGCAGTGGTTGCTCTGTTTTCTAACTACTATTTTTAAACAGTTCTTTATGAGAAACATCATATTCAGCCAGTTTTTCTTTGTCATCCTCTGATTTTTACATTTTTTTCAGTTCATCTGAGTGGCTAGTTAAAGTTTCTTCTATTTTTTTCTAGACTTGTGTTGTTTGAATTGATATATTCCTTCAATGTTTGATTTATTTTAATCATCTCTGGGTATAGATGATTTTTTCCCCTCTAAATTACTGGGAGCCATCTCTTGAACCAAAGGTGAAGCTTGAACTACTTTTTGTTGAACAGATGCAGATTATTTCCCAGACAGTGTTTTCTCCTAACATTTTCTGGTTGATTGTCTTTCAGGTTTTCCAGATTTCTTCTTTGCTGGCATCCTGGCAGTGTATTCACCAGCTATTAACTGAACTTTATATATATAAAAAAAAAAAATTCAATGGCACTCCTTTTCACAGTTTCTGTTTTCACACTGGAAGAGCTGCAGCTATGCTGTTGATCAGTGTGCAGCCATCTTGTAAGTCCCAATTAGTATAATAATGGTATGCTGATATGCAAGTAAGGTGATGATACCAACGTTGAGGCCATTGTTGGTGGTGCTTATGAGCAAGAGTTGTTGCAAAAGCTGTTGAGTTCTTTATATAGCTGGTAATATCAATGGTATATGTTTCATACTACAAAGTGTAAAGTTTTTTACTTTTTTTTTTGTTAGTAACGACAGGTTTCCATATACCATTAATGAAGACATGATTTCAGAATCAAATATTGTGAACGATCTACAAGTATTAGCTGATGATCAGCTTATGTTTGAAGCTTGCACATTGGCTATTGTTAAATGATGCTATTTAATTAGGAGAGACATTCTGCATACTTTTAGCAGCAGAGTAGTAGAGCAGGAAAAGTACTGAAACTATTTGCAAGACACTGTTCTGCCCATATACAGAGTACTGTAGACAAGTTTGTATGGCTATTTGGTACAACAACATTGGAAGCAGGTGCATACATTTTAATGTTTACCAGAAATGTAAAGAATTGAGAAAAAAATGTATTGTATATAAATGAAAGCTCACAGAATATAAATGACATGTCTGCATAAATGGAAAAATGAACTTGGCCAAAGATCTTTATCTGAAGTTACAGAGAACACACTACTTCTGAACAAATATGATCAAATACAGAAGGTCAGGTTTTAGATGTAATATAACTTAAGCATGTTAGGCATCTGTGCTGTTCTATCAGAAGAAAAAAAAATCTGAAGTTTCTTGTTTAACAGCAGATGGAGCTAGAAGCCTACTAGCCGAGCTACAGTAAAGTAACAAGGAACAGTCTCCTTAAGACTGAGTTTAATCATTTAATATATTTTGCTGTACTATGCATATTTTCTCATGGAGTCAGCTGTCACACTATGTTGTAAATAGTGCATGTAGTTTACAATGGTAAAATTTATGGAACAAGATTTAAATTGATTTAATCAGTTAAGGATTGATATCTATTTTTTCCAAAAGTATTTCACTGGTATGATGCACAGCAGCCTAAATCCAGTTTATAGATGAAGCTAGGTAGGTGTATTTGTATACTTGTCTGCTGTTATTTTTCATCTATCATTCTGTGTTGCTGTTTCTCATGTCAACATTTTCCACAAAAAAGACATACTGAGCACCTTTTCTCCATATTATTCATGGATGGACAGGTCAAATGGATTGTACAAATAGCGTGTGCGAATATATCTAACAAACTACAGTACTATAGCAAAGAATATGGTTAGAAAATAATACAGATAAATGTCTATTAGTATGTATTTAATCTACAGATTGCTAATTAAGACAATAGACATATTAGAAATGAATTGTGTAATGAACATCACTTTTCAAAATACCTATGCCTCAGTGTTTGCTTTGTGCAGGAAAATGAAGGTTTAGCAACCTCCTAGCTCCCAACCTTCTTCTCTGATATCAGAGATTTAACAAATGTCTTAACCTGTTCTGTATTGACTTCTGCTATCTTGTATTGCAGCTATGCTTTACTTTAAAGTTTAAAATCCTGTATTTTTGACTACATTCAAGCCCATGCTGACATATTCAGATAAACTGTGGCAGTCTTGGCTATGGTGAGTGTTGAAACTTATATTTTTTTTATTAATTTCATCCTCAAACCAGCCTTGGTACTAGTCTATTAACTATCTTATTCAGATACCTTAACCTTTGACAATATGTAATTTCCCTGGATGCTGGCAGTCATTGCCATCTGTAAGGCAGGGTGGTAGAGAAAGATATCTCTTGTCTCACAGGAAAATATTTTTCATCCTATATTGGTCTCCTGACACTAACGGACTGTGTGCACATCTGCCCCTGACGCAGACACCTGATGTAATGTGTGACTGCCAAAACTCACTGGCATCCTTATTTGGTTTGCAGACCCGTAGGAACTTATACACTTGCTTTTCTTCTCAGGGCAGGTGAACTATAATGTAACACAGATTATCTATCATTAAATGAACCATAGGTTATTACATTTTGGTTAACTTAAACATATTCCCAAAATGATGTACTACTCTGAAAGAAACTCTAGTAATGGATAAAACTGTTTTTCTGTTTGGGGACTGCAGCCTCTACACTCATTTGATGATCATATCCTTAAACCTGGATATCTGAACAGACTGCTATAATGTTGAGCCGGAGTTGTTTGTAAGTTACTGCAGTCTTGTACTTACAGTGGTTGCTGTCTGACAAACACTTTATACAGGAAATTGTAAATTCTATGATTTTGTGAATGAGGTTTCAACAAATCCCTTTTTCTTAAACCATATGACTAACTTTTCTCTCTTCTGAATGACAAAAGTAAGCCTTTCAAAGGATTGACCTACTTCAGCACCTGAAATATATTCAAAATTTGCTGACGCTCTACTACACAAGCACTCTCCTAACACTAGATATCTTTGGTTCAAGTCCCAAATGAAAGCTAATAAAAGCCTTTCACATCTATGATTTGAATAGTATTTAAGCAGAGGGATTTGTATTTATTTTAGTGTTTGAATTCTCCCAAGGATGATGCTCTAAAGTGAAAGCTCAACACCTTTCTGTCCAGAAGCTATTGCTGGTCCAGAACCAGTGATGCTGGCACAATAAGCTGGATGTCTTGAGTTCGAGTTCCAAATGAGAGCTAATATTATCCTTCAACATCTATGATTTGAATAAGCCTAAGTGCAGGGCTTTCTCTGTAGCTGTGTGTTTGTAATTTGACTCCTAAAACGTTATAGATTTTATAATTGTGTTTTAAATTATTTTTATAATCTTGGTTTAAATTATTCAGTTTTCAGGCCATGGCACAAACATGACTTTCTTCAGTTATTATCCAATGCCATGAGTGCAGTATTATTTACATGTTAAAATCAGATCCTACCTGTTACATTTCTGACTGGCAGAAAATACTGATACCATGCATACATAAATAAATAATATTTGGATTAAGGCTTCTAGTTAACATATTTTTAGTCAATCTTGAATATTACAGGAAATGTGCAACAGAGGGATACACATACACATGTTTGAAGTACACACACACTGCACTGCCTGATGGTCTTCTTTCTAATTACATTCATGACATACAGCTCTCTTTGAACGTTCTATTTGTGTCTGTTGAGACTAGAAGTGGCAGATTGTAACTTGTGGTCGGTATATATTGTCTGTCTCAATCTGCTATTACTTTACTCCCCTTTTCTTAATATGTAGAAACGCTTTCTTTCTGAACTGACCATGCATTACACATGACTTTTGCTAACTTATTGGGGAGGCACTTTACAGATTAAGAAATCTCCTGGCAACTGTTTCTGGTGCAATTTATCTCCATGGTATCTGTTCTGAGGCCATATAAGGCATGGTATCCACACCAGACTGTATGTTAATATGCTGTCACCTACTTGAACTGGCAGATACTACCCACTGATGTTTAATTGAAAGAATTATGAACTAAAATAGACTCACAAAATAACACATACAAGGCAGCTTGCCAGTTTTGCAAAACAGCCTAGTTTGAAGGCTCTGCTACAGATAATATGAAGCCAGCTCATATGCTCCACAAACTGCAACAGGAATTATGCTTCTGGGTGGAAGTTAACACCAGAGGTTGTAGTGTGTAGCTAACTCTCCTGGCAGTCAGGGCTATTCCCTGATCTGGCATCTTCCTCATCTTTAAGTTGAAATTTTGCTTCTAAAACAGAGTAACTATAAAAATACTGTATCAATAATGTGATGAACGATTTCCATTATAAAAATCTATGCATCTTTGTATATAATTCCACTGCTGATTTCTTTCTCTCCATGTTTATGCATATACTTTATAAAACTGCCGTTTCCAATGCTTATATAATATCTGTGTTAGATGTTATTATCAGTGCTAATTGCACTTAATGGAGCTTTTATCCCTGGGTCTCCACTGAAAATGGGTTCTCAGTGTAATTGAACTTTCCTGTAAACTAAAGCAATCAATCAGTCAACAAATATGTATCTAAACATTAGCAACTAATATATAAGTATTTAAATTGCTAGAGTCTTTTTCATTCTCCTACATATTTAAAAACACGCTTCCTTAAGATTTATTTCTAGGTCACTTCAGATTTTCTGTCTTTTTGAATGTTCTGTCTCAAAGTGCAGCAATACATCTATCCCACTGCATGCAAGTGAGGTAATTTTCCATTGTCCAGGCTGTGATATACCTTCCCTTTCCTTATTGCAGAAAATATTGTCATTAGGAGCTAGTTCACTGCAACCAAGATTTTTATAAAAATCCTGCCTTTTGGTAACAACTCAGAAATTTTGTGTACTAACTATTCTCTTAAAAGCCCCTAATACACTGGCTACATGTGTTCACTGCATGCTATTTGCTGTTAACCCCTCCTACCAAGAGAATCATCAGTGCTGTCATTCATAAATGGGAGGGCTAGGATCATTTATCTTTGTTTAGGCCTGCATATTTTGTCCAGGTCATGCCTTTGTAGGCATGACCTGGACCAAACAATGCATCAGACTGTTTCTGTTACTGACTTACTCATGAGTAGTGGATACCATTGCGAAATAAAGAAATGCCCTGTGTGCCTGATAGTTGGCTCATCACTACCTCAGAAAATATTTCCCTGACAATACACTTAAAGTAAAACAAAAAAGTTTAAAAAGTTATCCAGCAGCCAGAATTCTTGATCAGAACTTTTATAAATACATAAGATGTAATGGCCAAACACTCATTTGAAGTTGCAGAATAAGGGAGATCTTGGCTGTACCGTCTAATTATCCCTTGAAAACAATAGCAGTTCATGGTCTGGATTGTGAGTGTAAAATGGCCATTGGTCAGAGATGAATCAGAATAAAAATCCAGGAAGTGAAGTTTCATGACTTTTGCATGAACTAAATGATGCTGCTCACAGTCTTTCCTTAAACAGCTTTATTTTTAAAGGGATTTGAATACTTATTTGAAAGAAAAGACTTAAAAACCTGTCAGCATATTCAAAGATAGCTTATTGATTAGATATGTTTCTCTGCACATGGAAAAGCTAATTATCCTTTAAAGTTGTCCTAGATATTTATTTGCTTATGTACATCAAATAATGAAGTACATAAAGAAAATTAATGTGTATACCCTTTAGAAATCAGTACCTGTTGCCCCTATTGCTTGCACCATTGACTCCCATTATACCTACTACTTATCACTGTTAATCTTTACTGATAAACCAAACATAGTGAGCAGCAGTGATTTGTTCCACCTCCAGGTCCACAAACCTGGCAGATATCACTGTAAGTATTCATATTATAGTGATATAATAGTTGTAGCTTATAGAGTGAGTCACCTGTAAAGAGTGTGCACCTCTTCATTCTGCCATTTCTGATGCTACTGAATTGTATGTATGCAGTACAGTAACTATGGTTTCCTGGCTTTTGCATGTTTCTTTTGTCTTATGCTTCATAAACCCAACAATCCATTAAATCAAGAATACTGGTCATTTTGGATGTTCTTTGTCTTCTCCTTTGGAGATTTTCTCTCTGATGCACTCCAAAAAAGTGTGGGAGTACTCCTAATTCCCTGGATGAGGGTTGTATAGTTACAGACTTTCCTTTAGGGTGAGAGAGCTGTGTTAATGTTGCTGTAAGTTGCAGATAGGGAAACTCACACGTAATAGTGGTTTTGCACTAAACAGCTGTACAAGGTATTATCCTTCTTGAAAAAAGAGTGTATGCTATCTGTTGACACTGTCCTACTTCGCGATTTTAGTACTCACACTGGGAATGATTGAGATATCCGAAGGGACATGATTTAGGGTATCGTCTCCTAGATCTAAACCTGAGTGACGAGTTTTTACTGGATTTTTGTACAACTTAGATTCTGCATAACAAGCAGCATGTTTAAACATAAAAAGGCTCATATATATGCTTGGTCCCAAAGCTACATGAGATATTGATGAACAAATTTGTGGTCATGTAGTTAAGTATGTTCTAGACACTCTGGTGGAGTGAAGAATAGATGTAAATTGGTTTCTATGTTGTGCTAAGTAGTATTTGCTGGCCAGGTTTTCAGCAAGACGGATTTGGAATAGGCAAACATGTTATGTGGGCCTCTTGAGAGCATTTTTCAGAGGATTCAATATTAAATTAATTCAATTTTTACCTTCAAGAAGCCTGTAAACATGCTCCAAATGAGTTTGAGGATGTTTTATTTGCATAGAACATATTCAAGACTTCAGATGTCATCAAGGAGTTGTGGCTTAAGGAATGATCAGGGCGTGTCAGGATTCATGGTAGCAATCCTAAGACCATTTATTGGACTCTGACAGTGAGGGAAGCTGCCAAGATGAAGAAAGGAATGTGATCTTCTGGGTAATGCTTGTATAGGAATCTCCTGATTTGACTGAGAAACATGGGCAGGCCATGAGATCAACAGTGACAATAGATGGTGAGGTGAAGGCTTGTGGTTGGGTATAATTTGGAGTGGCCATGGAGAAAGACCATTGGGTGGTTTAAAAAAAAGTTCAGGAAAGCTGTTTGACATCTCAGGAGTAGAGGTTGGTCTCAGGAGTAGAGGTTGGAACCTCACTTAGGTGGTGCCTTCTTACTTTTTGAAACTGTAGTGTGTGACTCCTGATTTTTATCAAGTTGTCATGTGGTCAGTTCATCGGGGGGGGGGGGGGGTCACTGCAAGAAATACCTCCTTGCCCTTAAAATGAACTATCGCCATAAATGATTTTTAGTACAGAGATAGTATATGAAGTTATGGCCCTTGCTTGGGGTGCAGAGTTTTGCATTCCACAAAAACAAGTTTTTGAACTTTGAAGGAATAGTCTTTTTTTGTTAAAAGTTTATTGTGAGCCAGTAACTTAGATACATGAGTAGGAGGCCTGCTCAAGCTGTTCAAGTAAAAGCAAGATATGACTGACCTGTACTGTGGGACTACTGAGAGGTACAGTAAATATTGTGAAGATCTTAATTAAGTGGACATTAATTCCTATAAAGAGGCAGTTCCACAAATGAGTGGTAGGTTGTGGAGCCTTTATAGTAGTAAGGCTGTAGGTTTTGATGAGATGTGGTTGGTGATGTTGAAGGCAATGGATGGGGGTGGGGTAATTAAACAAATGTGATTGTTAGTGCTGCTTGGAAGATAGGCAGGATACCTCTGGAATATCAACTGGGGGTTGTCTCCATCTTTAAGAAAGGGTACCTGATGGTGTGATCCATTTATAGGTGCTCACATTTTTCAGTCCTCATGGAAAAGCACAAAAATGCATTTATGCTTTACATTATACTTTGGTATGTATTTGTGTTTTCAACCTTACATTGTATACTGGTATGCATTTTCTTTGTATAGTTCATTCTGTAATGCATTATAATACTATTCTGTCAGCAAACTGACATAGTATATGCCTGAAATAGTTATCTTTGGAATACCGAATTACTCCTTTAAGCATATTTAAAAAAGTGAATAAATAAATAAGCCCATGTCAAAGTGATGGAGAGGGGACTTCAGTTGGTAGTCAAACCTGTTATACAAACTGAATGGGGTGGGAGACTGGCCTAATGGTTAAGGTGTTTACCTTACAGACACAAGGTGCATGGTTTGAGTTTCACATGGAGTAACTGGCTAGGCTTAAAATGGCCTGAAAGGGCAGGTAGCCTAGTACTAACCTATGATACTATGGTGAACCATTTATTTATAATATGCCAGCTCACAAAAATGAAGACCACAAGCTGTCAAAGTGAAGCCCTTTCATTCTGTTTAATACCAGAACTTCATCAAAAGTTGTCCTCCATACTTATTGCAGTTGGAAACTTATTAAAGAAATTATAAACATAACATTGCAGCCCTAATGGAACCTGTTGAATGTCTATACACAGTTCCAAATAAAAAAATGATCATATTCCAAATTCTTAAAGCTGATCTATTTACACTGTAAATCATATACAAGTCTGATGAGACTAAAATTCTCCAGGTCTGCAACTCTATCCAGAAGTATTTTTCAGAAAAGATATTTTGTAAAGTACTCCTATGTTTCCCTTGAAGGATATTTTCCCCAAATACATTCATTCAAAAACAACTGCGGTGGTGGTGCTGCGGTAGCATTGTCGCCTCACAGTAAGACGTTGTCCTGTTCGATTCTCAGCTAGAGCGTCTTCTGTGTGGAGACATGCATGAATGGGCATACCTTCATTGAAGGTTGTGCATCAGAGATGGCAACTCAGCACGTAAAAATCTATTGCCAATCATTAGTGGACCGGAGTTCCGCTGTGGCAACCCCTAACCGGGAAAAGCCTAAAGAGACAACAGCAGCAGCAACATTCATTCAAAAACAATGTCAAGCAAATCATACAAACAAGTAGTAGTGAGAAAGAACAACTAGTTAAATATGAAGAGGTAAAACAAGTTAGTACAAGAACTGTATTGAATTGAAAACTAATATCACTGGAAATCCACATCCCGCCTGATCCCAAACCAATCTCACTGGAAATCCACAGTGAAGAACCCCCAAACAAAAAACACAAAAAGACCATGGTGTGTGGTATCCAAGGCCCCTGAGCCAGAGGAGGAAACCACCCCCCACCCTGGAAGCCCTGAGCCAATGCCTTCTAAAAACACACTCCAGACTAAATGGATCAGCAATCCCAAATAAAACCAAGACTCTTTCCACACAAACAGGCAATCCAAGCCAAGACTCAACCACAAACAAACAAACCAGCGTCAACAAGAAGAGGAATAGCCATTTACAAACAAAACAAAACAAAAGGGAAGTCACCCCCAATGATCATAATAAAAAAAAACCCCAATCATTTAAAAAAAAAAAAAACTAAGGCCAATTTTGAGAGAAAATTAATGGATTCAGAAAACAATCCATTGCAGGCAAATTTTATGTTAGGAACCTTACGGTGGAAACTCCCACCTGAAATCAAAACAATAGAAAAAAAAATCAAAGAATTCCTCCAAAATGATACAAAATCACTGACAGACCAGCACATTGCCAAGTGCACCTCTCTCCCCCTAAGATAAAGATAACTATCCCCCCCGAGAGTGTAGCCTCCCAGACCGTGTAGTGAAAGCTGCTCTCTGCTCTGCTAAAAAGTGCAAACACAGCTAAAAATAACAGCCCAAATCGCACTGGGCTGTGTCCCCGGCAGTGCACTACCTAAAAAAACCGCATAAGGCAGCTGCTTATTAATCAGCACAGGACCACAGGAAACGCCAGCCAAGTGGCGTGATACAGCAACTGTGGTCCCACTCACTGGTCGGCCCACGGCAGGCCCATTCTCTGCTAACCCATAAGCATAACAAGTCTTACTTGGCAAGGATCAAGAATAAAAAAGCTAGATATAGACAAATGGACTAAGGAACAAAAGATACTAACACTTTCAAAGATTGACCCCGAATTTTTTTTTTTTGCTCTTTGACTCTGCTTTTTTGAATTGAACTTTCCTCCAAAACCAAAAGCCAAGTCCATTGCCTACTTGAGGCAGTCCATACAGCCACACCTTACCTTGACCTTGCCCAAGAAATGGCCACACTTAAAAACTTTGTAAACAAGATGTAAAAATCTAGCAAACTGGCTGACAAACAGAACCCACAGGGTGGCAGCTGGCTGTGGCCAGACAATTAGAGTTGCTGGCTGTGTCGGTGTCCCACAGCAGGTCCTCGGGCTTGGTGTGTCTTGGTCCTGGGGTCCTAAGTACAGGCCAACATGGGAGGACTTTGTTCAGGCCAACATAGAGTTGCAGATGACTGGTTTGCAGATGAATATAAGAGATGACTCCGACACATGGAAGGCATCGGAATTGGATAGGGCCAGACAGATCAGAGGACTGGCAAAAAGTGCCCTAGGGCCAGAGCAAGCCATGGCTAAAACCCAAAAAAAACGAGCCCGGTATAAACTTGAAAAAAACAAGGTAACCCCAGGTGGCAAGGGGTGGCAATCCACTAAGCACAGAGGTTGACCAGGGGACCCAGGTTGACAGTGGACTTTCTTGCTTCTTTCCATTTACTAGTGGTTTGAAAGACCCATCACTACATTGATGGGATGATGATGAAGGATTCACATCCCAGATCTAGTGAGGTCATCCTTTCCTATTCAAACTCACTTATCAGACCAATGACCCCCATCAGATGTATCTCACGGATGTATCTCACCGACATCTGCAAAAGGAGAGACCCCAACAAAAAAGGATCAAAAAAGGGATATGTCTGCCAAAATCTGGAAAACAGCAGCAGATTCTCTACTCAAGTGTCACAGTCAGAGGTGACATGTGCCCTGACATGACAAGCCATGTCCAACCCAGAATTAATGGACATTAATGGACAAAAACCACAAAAAAAACCAAATCCCACAAAACCACTTGAGTTAAAAACTCTTAGCACGGATATAATAGGGACGCGGCTGGAGGAAGAGGGATTATTTATCACTCAGAGATGCTGTGAATAAAAAAATCCGGTCCATGTGAGGAGCAGCACACTCACTCTGTGTTCAAGAGAAATCTAGAAGAGGAGTGGGGAGGATGGTCGTTTTTTTATGGAATCATATCTGTGTCTGTGTCACTGGACACAGAGGCACAAAACTAATGGGCACAGTATTTTTTCATTTAATGGGCACATTTTTTTTCATATAAGGGTGGCAAGCCACAAAGATTTGGGCTAGGCTTATAAATGCCTTAGGGCAGATAGCCTAGTATAAACCTATGAACCTATGAACCTATGAACAAGAAGACCTAGCTGGTGAACACACAGTCCAAGGGTATAGTAGTACAATGAAGCTGAAAGGCAGAGTAGAGTGTTTTATGTACACAGAGGGCAGAGGTTCTGAAAGAATAAAGAAAAAGAATAGAACTGGGAATAGTCATTGAAACAGCAGGACAGATATCATCCAATAAGAGATGAAAAATAAACTGAAAATTCTTTTCAAGCATCTTAATTGTCCTGCAACTACTAAAGTAATAAAGGTGCCATACTAGATAGCTACAATATTTAATAATTGATGTTCTTTTATGTTGATTATTCTTAAGTATGTTTTTAATGTGCTTGTCTAATTATTGGACATCTAAACTTATAACTGAAACAGTAACTTGAAGATTGCAGAGATGCCTGTGAAGCGATCTGTAGGTGTTGGGAGACCAGACAGCTGTACAGTACCCCAGTACCACCTATACATACTGTAACTGCTAATGGGAGGGGACAACTGAACCAAGCAGGAACACTGCTGTAATACAGGTAGGATTGCCCTTCAACAGGAGCAAGCAGGAAGTTAATACAACTCATCAGCCTTTGGAGCCATGTCAGTGTCACAACCCCTATTAAGACTCAACTCCACACCTCTAGTCTGAGAGAGGATTCAGCAGAAGAGTCTCAAGAAAGTCACATGACTGTAATGGATGAAAGTGTTCCCACTGTACTTATCTTGTATAGTGAAAATGATTGTTGCAGCCTGAAAAAAAACCTGATGGTTGTAAGACTTCTTTTATTACAAACATTGTGTGTAAAGAATCCAAGAAACCTGTTGGAAAAGGCTGATATTTCTTTGTTTTTATTACAAAATCTACATGTGAAAGAATCCAAGAGCACCGATTGAATGAACTGTGTTTATTTTCTGTTATCCCACAGTGTGCTGCAAAAAGCATTTTCTTTTTCAATGGCCATGTAAGATCAATCTTATCTTAAAGTCAAATAATGGTGCCACAGCAGCTATGAAGCATGCCTGGACTCCCATTGCTGCCTACCACTGCAAATTCACAGCACCTCTGACTGCTGCACATCTGTTAGTGATGCTCCATCTGCTTGATCCCCTGAGACTATAACACTAAACATGCAGTGGAAGGCGTGGCTGTGCCAGGCTACGAGCAGTTTTGGGTAGTCAGTAGATGGATCATTATAGCTTCAGTTTTAGAAATTTGCTTAATAGATCCACCAGGTTTGCGGTCTGCAAGACTTCAAGGTCACCTTGGGAGTTGTACAGCATAACAGGATTATAAGTACTAGGGGAAAGCAAAATACTGTAGAAAGCTTGCATAGTGTTGACAAAATGTAGCTCTTGTGACATTAAAGGGGGAAAAATATGCTATATTATGGGACAATAACTTATTTTTTGTGACTGTACAGTTGTATGTGTGTTTTGAACTTTTAACTGCTGGTTCTTGGAGTTGTCATTTATTGTTATACGTTTACAGGGTTCATTTTTCCTGTCGTACCTTTCTAGACAATTAATATATGTTACATGAAGTGTATTGTCTTCTGCTTTGTCAAGAAAAAAATGACGACAAATATAGGAGTCAATATTTGTAAGTAAAATATATCAGTTTTGTCTCTGACACAATATTCTTCTTAAGCTGTCATTGTTCATGAGTGTAATTCATCTCACACCTGTGTTTCAGATACAGCCTTAATACGATTAAAATTTAGCTGATTATCTAGGTAATATATCCAGAAAACTTAGGTAGCCTCTGGTGCATACATAATCACTAAGTTGTTAATTTTGAAAACTGGTATGTACATCAAAATAAGGCATCAGTTCTGAAAACATCATAGGTCTCCAGTGAAAGTGACGAGTAGATAGCAATCTTTGTAAATGATACTGATGTTCTATCTTTATCCTACAGTCAGGATCATTTTCTGATCTTTTGGGCATACCTGCTGTTGTTTTCTATGCATCAGTGCGTGTTTCCATTGAATGATGTGAGGTTTGCTAGGTTCACAAATTTCAAATCAGCCCCACATGTTTTCCTTGCCTTATTGTACTGTGTGTGCATTTTCAGTTTGTGCCCCATGTGCCATTATACTACATTTCTCAAAATGAGCTATTATATTCAGTCCAATGAAAGTGAATGATAGTAATCATTAATTAAATACATTTCAGGTCATTTTTTTGTCAGCGTGATACAGTTCAAAGCATTAGACCCCCCACAGACATAAGCATTCATAGGTGAATACTAGGCTAAACTACTTTGTAGGCCATTTTAAAACTAGCCAATTGTCCCATTTGTTAAAATTACCCATAACTAGTTCCAAGGTCTTTAACCACTTTTCTGTGTGCAGTATATACATAGTTCTGGGTAAGATAGTGGTTATTTCCAGGGAATATACCACTGAGTATTCAAATAGTCCATATTACAGGAAGAATATTTAGGTGCAGCCTCTGTCCAGAAATAGTGCAGGGGGCAGTCCTGGGGTAATTTTTTTCATTCCCATCCATGGCTCTAGGTTACACTTCATTAGGGACCAGGATGAACTTTCTGTAACATGGAGTGGAAGCCTATCCCAGAGTAGTGGTAAGCTCTGTCTTTGCAAAACTGTTCTAAGTTACAGAAGAGGTTTAGGTCCTTGGAGTGAGTATTTCTGATACCAACTGACTTGTGGATGTGCAGTAGGTCCATCAGTATAGAGTTAGATGATGCCTTATCAGCCAGACTTATGTCCCCTCTTAGCAGTCTGTAGGATACTGAGTACAGTGACAATGCTTTAAGGCAGTCCATGTAGGACTTATGTATTAGGTCCTATATTCTCTTTGGTAGGAATGTCTATGAGCATTCAAGTTGTTGCATATGCTTTGCCAGATACATGCCAAAGGGAGCATTGTCTCAGTGACTGGTATGATAAGAGCAAAGTAAAGGGAGTTGATGACATCCCTGGACCTGAAGGCTATCGCTTTGCTTATAAGCTTCACATTACAGGACATTCATGCCACTGCAGACACATGTTGGTCGAATATAAGATTATACTGTCCACATATCTTCCCAAATCCAGGACTAAAAGTTCTGTTGTTAAGAGTGTATTGTCAGTATGGTAATTTTGCAGGGTAGCGGGTTTTGCAAAGGGTAGAATGATGCACTTTTTGGCATTTAGTTTTAGTCCATGGCTCTGGCACCAGTTTTGTTTTCCTGAGACAAGCCTTCCTGCAAAATGTCTGAGTCATTTGGGGAGTCAGTGACTGCTCCTAACTTGCATTCATCTGCAAACATAGTCTGCCTGAAACTCTTGGTGTTTGACTTCATTTTAGAAAAGCAGATGCCAAACAGGAGAGGTCTCCGTACAAAGCCCTGTGGGACTCCACTAGCGACTGGTGTTTTTGTGGAGGAAGTTTCTGTCTGCACATGCATATACACACATCATGCCCTTATAATTGCTACTGCACTAATCACAGCTTTCTCTGACCTTTAAGTGAGACAAAAAGAAATGGCTGATCCTTATATCTGCTGCCACAGATATTTTCTTTAATTTCAAAAAAGCAGAAGCAGCAAAACAAATTAAATAAATAAAATGCTGGCAGGCAGAGTTTCACAGGCACAAATCACTCAGGTGATGATAAACCAAAGGTGTATTTAATGATAAAAATCCACAAGAAAAACAAATAAAATGTGAGCGCTTTTGTTAAACAAGTGTTAACTTCATCAGACCCGATCTGATGAAGTTAACACTTGTTTAATGAAAGCATTTTTATTTATTTTCTTTAATTTATTTTCACCACTCATTAGCCATGCCTTTCTCCGAGCCTCACTTATCAAGGTTAAAGGAAAATACAGGTTTTCGCAACTGCTGGCTGCAACCATTACTGTTGTCTTTTTTGTTTTTTTTTAGTTTGTTTGTTTCTTGTAACTATTTCTGGTGGCTAAGTAGTAAGATAGGCTTTAAGTTTACATACTTACCACATTTATAATTTCTGTTGTACACTTTTTGCATTTGCAATGGTTTTAGAAATTAGAACATGTTTACACAATAAGTCTGTGTTGAAAGCATACCTTACACACACACACACAGTTGGCACTGTTGAAGAAATGAAGACAGGTATAGTATGGAAGATAGAAGTGAAAATAAGCAGAATGATTCATCAGTGGAGAACTAGATAATCCCTAAGGAGCAGCTACAGTGCCAGTTTGAAGATATGAGAAACTTTATGGTAGGAGGAGTTGTGGTAGATAGCAAATCAAGATTTTTCTTCTGCTTAGGGATAGTAGCATTAAATGTTCATGGCCATAACAATTAATGGACAGAAGGGTATACTTAAGGTGAGAGTCTGTTGAGTGCAATCCACATGAGGGTGCATAGCAATTTCAAACAGGACAAAAAGCTATACGCTTTTCTAGAAAGGATAGAATAAAATTGTTGAATTTCAAGACTATAAATGTCAGATGATGTTCATATTCCAGGCACATATCTCTCAACTGTTTTTCGTCTATTTCTCATAAAATAGTTTTTTTTTCTGGCAAATCATTGAGGGATGAAGTCAGAAAATAATGACATACATTTGAGTTTCAGACTTTATACTCTTGAGAAAATTCATATAATCCAAAACCTGTTATTCTATCAACTTTATAAATTTGTAAGAGCAATATTTAAAAATCTTCCCTATTTTTGGGTCTTTGTCCCCCATTATTTATGGGTTTGTCCAAATTTCTTGCTCTAAGAGGTTGAGTGGTATGTCCAGGCAGTGCAGGGGTTTGAGAATGATGGGTTATGACTAAATGATCTTGAGGTGAATTTAGTAATTCTGTGGATTGCATAACTCTAAGCTTTCCAGATTTTTGAAGAATGTTCAGAATTTTTCCATATATTTTTGTTCTGTTCCTCATAAAATGTGTGCTATTTGACAAATCTCTGGGGCCTGAAGTCAGTATATAATGTCAGACATTTAAGCTTCTGACTTCATATCCTTCAGAAATTGGACATTAATTCAAAACCTGCTGTTCTATTAACTTTCAAAGTTTGTAAGAGCAACATTTAAAATCTGTCCCTATTTTTGGGCTTTTGTCCCCCCCATTATTTTTGTCTTTGTCTAGATTTATTGTGTTAAGGGATTGAGAGGTATGATGATATTCCTTTTGTGAGCTTATTAGAGGGGCCACATTACTATTTAGTGAGAAGTCTGGCCACTGGCATTAAAGTATAACAAGTTATTTCTGTGACAATCCTCACATAATCAGTCAGAAACTTTTTTTTCTTTTCTTGCACAGTAGACAAGAATGAATTGTAGCTGGTTTTAAAAACTACATTTTTCATGTGAAGATTAAATTTTAGATCCTGATGTAATATTACTCCAATAAGTTTATTTTAGAAGGCAAGTTCTATTGGAGTATGACCTAACTGCAGAATCATAAAGTCTGAGTATAAGACTTTTGTGTTTTGTAATCAACAAAAGCAGCTTTGGTCTTAGATGCACTTTGATAGAGACCACAGTCTAGTTACCTAGACTCAGACATTTGCCGATGCTGACAGGAGTGTTAGCAGCATAGAAAATGATAGAATTGTCTGCATACATTCAGTGGGATGCCTTGCTATGTACAAATTTAGTAAAGAGAAGTTAAGTTGGTGGTGGGGTAAGGTCAGATCCTTGTGGAATATTGATAGAAACAGATAATGATGTTAAAAAGGTTACTATCCATTTTACTGACTTCTTTCCCCTAAGGTGGCTTCAGAAATGGCAACCTGAGACACTACTCACAAGCCACATCAACTCTCATTATCCCTAGAACTAAACTCCACAGCACTGCACAGGCTTTCTTCTCACAGACACCTTTGGCAAGGTCTCCCCATCAACATTAAGGAAATAAATACATTCCAAATTCAGAATACAACTCAAAACACACTTCTTCATCCAGGCCAAATGCTCCTACTTCAACCTAGGACATATCACCTAAAACACTATCCTTATATGTTCATTATTTTGATCACTGCTGCGGTATCCTTAGCTATGTGGGTTATACCCCACCACCTTCCATGGGCCCAAACAGTTAGTCAGCTTGAGCTGACTTAAAAGATAGGTTTGGGCACCAAACCCTCCAGAGCTTTCCTGCTGTGAAAGAGAGCAGTCCTCTGTGGGCTTTAGAGAATCAATAGTTGGCTTATGCTTTTTCTTTACTGAACAGATAAGTTCCCTTTGAGGAAAATTATAAATGTATTGATTTATTGTACTTTCCTGTTTAGGAAAGTGACTTTTAAACTAAGAGTTTTCATTTTAACAAAGTATTATGAGACTTAACCGTACTTTTAAATTAAGCACACTGTTTTCCTGTCAGTTTATAGGTTGTTTAAAGTAGTTGAAAACCATTTTCTCTGTGGATAAATTCTGTTTATTTTACTTTATGGACCTGGCAGTGTTTCAAAGTGCTTTTTACCATGTTTTTTTCTGAAAAAGTTACCTTTAAAGACTATATATTTTTACCAGCCTATGCTTCTTGATTTCCACTGGAACGAAGTAGCATTTTTAGCTTGACCATAGGACAATTGTATGGACCCATAGTCAGTCCTTCTTCCTGTCACAAAAGGAAAAAGTAAAGGAAATGGACTTTGCCACCACAGCAGACTAACAATTTGTGTCAACCACAGGTGGGTGACTCTGATGTGGGCAAATCTGGTTCCTCAGACCACTCTTCTTTTACCTCAGGTCCCTGTGGTGTAGCATTTACAGCCACTATGGATCAACAGTCAGTCATGTCCTCTGTGGCTGTAGGCTCCTCTCAGTAGACAAAGTAGAATCACTGTTGTTGGTCCTGGGAGATGGAACAGGGAAGACTTCCCTGTTTGGTCAGAATGTTGTGCCCATCCATGGTGAAGCTGCTGTTGTTGCCATTAATAACACTGTTGGCCCCATTTTTCCTTTTTTTCAAATTTCTTTAGACAGGAGTAGTTTACTAGGCCTGGCTCAGGGTTTAATTCAGACTATTGATCATTCTGTATAAGGAGGTTTCTGTTTAAAGAAAGAGGGATAACTCTTTTCCTAAAGAGATTCAATCTGGACAGGAAGATGAAGGGACAGATGAGGAGACCTCAGTTTCTGTTTCTCCCTGTTGGCGAGGGGGGGGGGGGTTCTCTTTCTCTGAGACTATTTCCAGAATGTGAAAATTTCCCTAAACTCAGTCCTCCACTGCTCTGTTCCTGCCCCAAAGCAGGCAGTCATCACAGATGCCTTGGACTTTGTCTGGGGAGAAATTGCAGGAGGGATAAAAGTGCAAGGTGTACGGGACACCCAAGGACAGATGCAAGCACATAAATATAAATAAATGCTTGCCCTGATCAAATCACTCAACTTTCTGAGTCATCTTTGGTTCCCTGGACCTCTTCTACTTGTTATAGACAATACCACAGTCATGTGGTACATCAGCAAGCAAGGAGGTGATCCAGGTGTTGCCCTACTCCACTTGCAGAATAGCCATGTTAACTTGGGATATAACTTCACAGCACAGTCTCATTCTACAGGCTCTATTTCATCATAGTAAATTATGTGGCAGACAAGATGAGCAGGACAATGGCAGACCATCATGAATGCAAACTAGATTGGGGTCTTCCAAGATTTGATCCACCTGTGTGGACTTCCTCAAAATAGACCTATTTGCCTCCTCTCTGAATAATCAGCTGGTAAGACTCTGCTCCAGGACTCCATGCAGGAAGGTCTGGAAGACAGATGCCTTTTCCTTTCCTTGAACAGGAATGCTCCTGTATGCTTTTCCACCCTATCCAGGGTACTTCTGAAGATGCAGAAGGAATTCAGCAAGATTATTGTGGTGTGTCTCTTTTGGCCCAGGTGACAGTGGTTCTCCCTTCTTTTGGAAATGGCCATCACCACAAGTTTCCTCATAGAATGGATCAAGTCACACAAGATCAGGGTTGTTTGATACACTCTGACCCCATTCAACTTCAACTGACTATCTGGATAACAGGATCATATTCCCTTTAGGCACCTGTTTACTGAGGATGTGCAGCAGGTGGTAACAGGTCAGTAATTCTGCTACTAGAAAATTGTATATTAGCAAATGGAAAAGGTTTTCCTAGCTGATGCAAACAACATAACCAGCACCCATTCAGGGCTAGTGTTTCTCTGGTTTTACAATATTTGTGTAAGTTACTATCCTATGGCCTTTTTTACTCCTCCAACAAGGTTAATTTATCAGCCATTTCAGCATGTCTGCTATGGATCTTACTCTTTCAATGCAATCTCATGTCAAAATTTTTGGAAGGGGGTTTGCATTAGAGGCATCTAAGAAAACTGACGCCCCCTCCTTGAGATCTTAATTTTGTGTCAGAGAAGCTAACAGTTGCTCCATTTGAGTCAGCTAATCTGTTTGACTTGAGGTTATTAACACTGGAAATTGTTTTACTGATTGTTCTGACTTCTGCAAGAAAAGTATTTGAGTTGTAAGTCCATATGGTGAGTCAACCCTAGCTGATTTTCCACAGAGACAGCGTTTCTTTGAGAACTAATTATTTTATGCCTAAAGTGGTATCTCAGTTTACTTAAAGCTGAATTATCCATTCCCCATTTTTTTCCTGAATTTAAAAATGAGGGAGAAAGGATACTCCATATCTTGGATGCCCGCAGACAACTCGGGTACTATCTTGACCAAACTAAATTTTTCAGATCTTCGGATTCGTTATTCATTTCTTGTAAAGGTAAGAAAAAGGGACAGCCTGTATCAAAACAGACTATTTCCAAATGGTTGTCTGGGATTATTACCTTTTGTTATACTCATCACAACAAATCTGTTCCAGGCAGGGTCAAGTCCCACTCTGCCAGGGTCTTGGCTTCATCTTGTCTTTCTGGAAAAGGTAGGATTTCAGAAGTATTCTAGAAGCAGCAATTTGGTCCATTATACATACAATTACAAGGCATTAGGGGCACGAGTCATTCTCTAGGTGTAGATCTGGCTTTGCTAGGACAGGTCTCCAGGGCTCCTAGCCCCTTCCTCCTCCCAAATATGGTAAGCTATGTTACTCTACCCATATAGCTAAGGCTACTGCAGCAGTAATTAATATGATATACATAGTACAGTTAATTAAACTTACCATAACAGTAGATGTTCAAATGATCACTGCTACAGTAGTTGCTCCTTTCTTCCATCCATCAGTCTTATCTGTTGGTGTGTTGTTTATGCCAGGGTGTGGAAACATATTTTGTTGTTCCTAGCATTCCCCCTTCAGGGCTCAGATCTCCTCTCTCTATTGACATAAAAGCTTTGAAGGGCTTGGTATCCAAACCTGTCTTTTTAGTCATTTCAGCTTGAGCTGACTAATGGTTTGGGTGCGTAGAAGGTGCCCTTATGCTTTTGAAGCTGGAGTGCTGTTATATCCTTGGCAATATATAACCCATATGCCTGAGGATACTGCAGTAGTGATCATTTGAACAACTACTGTTATGGTAAGTTTAGTTCCACAACTGTACTTTCCAAGTTTCTGCTCCTCTCACAGATTTACCTAAGGTTGAGCTATATATTGTACATTATATTCTGCTGGATTCTGCATTACACTTTGATTGTTCACTAGAATGTATGTGAACTATTCTGCAACTACTTACATTTGTGCATTTTAAGTTTTTGAAATATTTTGTATTTCAACAGGGCCAAGCCTGAAATTGGTCAGTATTGATCAGGGCACTACCCTAGTAAATAAATAAATAAGTAAAGACAATAAGGCATGATTAACAAGACCTGTTGGCCAAAGAACACAAAATAAGATAATTTATAATTTACAATGTCAAAGACTTTGTAGATTTCCAGGAATATAGTGCACACAATGTTGTTTTGATTTAGCTTTTGATTCTGATCTTCTGTGAAAGGTAGTTGGGGTGTCTGCATGTCATAACAGTACTGGAACCTGCGTTGGGAAGGAGAGGTAAGTTTGTTTACTACTAAATAGGTGTTTGCTTGTTTGTATGTGTGTTTACTTAACATTTGTTTAATGAGTCGGGTGGCTGAGCAGACTATCATTTTCAGCCATGACCCAAACCTCAGCTAGCAAAGTAGTGAACATTTTGAACGCAGTAGCATTTCAGAAACAATGAAGTAATGGTATTAGAAATTTATAGCAATAAAAGAAAAAGCAGTAATAAAATTAAGAGTAATAAAATAATCTAACAATCATATGTAATACATACACTGCTTACAACGGGCACAGAGGGTTTTCATTTGAGTGGTTTGGAAAAGACTAAATAGAGAAATCGAACGGGTAATGCATTGTGAGAGTTAGTGTCATGAAGTATATCAGAACAGAGGCTTTCCATTAATTTAATGTTCAGTTAATGAGCATCTAAAGGACAAAATAAGAGAATTTCTTAAATCTGGAAGGATAGAATTCAATAGTGTAGTACCCAGTTTATGGAAAGCTCTTTCAGTGTAGCTTATAGTAAAGACTGGTCTCACTAAGATAGTAGTATTCTCACCAAACCTACACAGAAGGTACTGGTTAGGATTTCTAGTGAAAAGGCAAGCAAGAGGTGGGCAGAAATTTACAAAAAAACAAAACAAAATATATATATATATATATATATATATATATATATATATATATATATATATATATAGGTAACAGTGGCCATTAGTAGGAACTCTCTAAAATTAATTGTGACCTTATCGGAATTAAGTAGAAAGTGGCAGTAGTGTTTTCTAATATGAGATGGTAATGAAACAAAACATAATTTTGTTGACTCTTTTTAAAGGATGTTAGATTTGAGTTGTCTAAGAGAGGGAGACAGTATTCAAATTTTGGAATGAGAATGTGATTTGGCTCTACAGTTCTACAGTATCTGGTGGTAGGGTGAGAATATGTATTAGATTGTATGAGAGTTTCAACTGTTTGAGAACCACAGAGACAATGAATTCTGTCTGATTATTGAATGATACAGTGAAATCAGGTTTAATGCCTCCGTATTTGTAGGTACTGACATGTTTAATAGGATTGTTTTGGGGGTGGTCATTGATGCATAACAGTTGACAGATGAAGAGCCGTTCACCTCACCTATTTAAAATAACGTAGATTTAGTTTTAGTTGAGTTAACTTTTAGAATATGTTGGCTGAACTAATAAAGATCTCTTGGTAAAAGTTTTAAAAACAAACTATGCAGCTGACAGATTGTATTAATAAGAGATCATCAGAATAAAGTATCATATAAATACTGTGTAGATCTTGTGGGAAGACGTTTACATGCAAAAAGAAAAGAATATGTCACGGAATAGTATAGAGCCTTGGGGGACTGCAGATGCAAAGAGAACAAATTGTTGTTGAATTTCACTTGAAAAGTTTTGTCTTGGAGAAAGCCAGGGCACTTGGTTCCAATACTGCAAAAAAACAGTTATTTTATGAGATGACTGTGGTCCATGCAATTATCAGCTTTTTTGAGATCCTGAAATATAGCCCTGGTTAAAAGATCTTTATTAACATTAGAAAAAAAGTACTTGTAGCTTGTATGCAAATGTATTTGTCTATAGTTTTAGAAAATGGTGGCACCCTTTAGAGAAGTATAAGATCTGATCCTTCAGGCTCTGATACTTTAAAAAATAAACTACATTTCAAACAAATATCACTGTACATTGAAGTTTGCTGTTATACCTTTAAAGTCTTTTTTTTTTTTTTATTTATATAGGAAGGCTTCACCCTTGCCTCTTTGTCTGATGTAGGAGGGGCACTCCTGCTAAGCACATATATACTAATTCAGAAATGTCTGTACCTAGGTATAGGGGTAATATTCTTAAGATATCACATCAGACTATATATATATATATATATATATATATATATATATATGTGTGTGTGTGTGTATATATATATATATATATATATATATATCTGTGTGTGTATACACACACACACACACACACACACACACAAGTCCCCTTCTATATCGCGAGTTCCAAAAATCACAAAGACAATAATCTCAAGATGAGAATCCCGAATCAGGAAACGGCCGAAGTTTAACCAGGACAAGTAAACACTTGCCCAACATTGGAATTATGCCCTTTCTCTACTGTAGGGCGGTCCCGGAGTTGGTATATATAGTTAGGGAGGTGTGGAGGGCAAAGCCCCCCACATTGGGGTGTGTGTGGTTTTTAGATGGTGCGGTGAACATTCATGTTTGTTTTGGGCAAGTGTTTACTTGCCCTGGTTAAACTTTGGTCATTCTGTGTTTCCCGGTTCGGGATTGTCGTCTTCGTGATTTTTGGAGTTCGCGATTTAGAAGCAGACAACACACACACACAAAAAACCTCATATAGTCATATACATATATATATATATATATATATATATATATACATATATATATATATATATACATACACACATACATGTATTTCCCACCACATTTTGGACTTTTATTCCACCATATTCGCACTTCCATTTTTGCTCTTTGAAGACTGCAGTTTTGGTCCTCAGAATTTTAGCAGGTGTCCATCTTCTTTGTGTAGAGGCAAAATAATGTGTCTTCTCTAGATTATGTATTCGGACCTCCTTGACAGAGTGATTCACAACTATTAATTTACTCTTTTTGTCATTGTGATGTTAGATTACATAGTAACTCCTGTACTTAATTTACAGTGGAGCTTTTCTTATTGAATCAAACCCTGCAAATGGACTCTCTCTGATGGGCATATCTAGTAAATAAAATAAAGCAAATACCAAAAAAAAACAAACAAAAAAAAAAACAATCACATGGTATCAGACAACATATAAAGAGATTTAAAGAACTTGACATGCATTCTGTTGAGGAAGGAAAACAGAAAGAAGATATGACAGAAAGTAATGCAAATGAACTCATATCAGAACTGTTGCAAGAAGAGATAACGTGTTGGATTAATGGAGTCCATAGTTTAGCAAATAAGTAACGAACAAAATAGAAAGTTGTGTGGTCCTGCACTGGTATTAAAATATGTGTTTCCTTCTTACTTACACCACTTCTCTTGAGCATTTTATAAAATTGATCAAGTGGAGGAAGTGCATGTGCATAGCTGTCTAAACGATTAAAAAAAAATCATGTCACAGAGAGAGTAGATGATGTAATGGTATCTGGACATTAGCATGCATGCAGACTTGCAGGAAAGCAGTCCCTGTAGAAGAACAGAGAATGAAGAAATGCATAATTAGAGTGTATTATGAATAAACTTTTAGAACAAGAACAACAACCAACTGCTGTTTCACTGAAACCGGTGTAAGAGAATTAATGTAGTAAGTTTATTTATTTTTAATTATTATTTTATTTTATTTTACATTTGTTAACAGGGTAGTGTCCGGCTGGGCAAGTAGCCCCTTTTTCAGTGGGGACCCTGGGAGAAAAGCTCCATAACAATAGTGCAAAAAAAAAAAATACAAAAAATATACAAAAAGTTTAACTGTTGCCTACAGTCACAATTTACAAAAAGGGAATGTAAACAGAAAACATTACATTTCCTAAGCGTTACTAAAGACAGTAATATGAAACTGATTAGATTTGTGTATTTCGGCTTTGGTCATTCTGTGTTTCCCTGTGTTTAGTGAGGTAAGGTTAGGGGTCGCCACAGCAGAACTCCGGTCCGCGAATGATTGGTAGTGGATTTTTACGTACCGGGTTACCAGCCCTGACACACAACCTTCAATGAAGGCACGCCCCATTCACGTATGCCTTCACACAGAAGACGCTCTAGCGGAGAATCGAACGGTACAACGTCTTGCTATGAGGTGACAATGCTACTGCAACTGATTAGATGCATAACTAAAATAAATCACTGTGGTATTTTCATTTGGTAGCAGTAAGACAAGGAGAAGACAGCAGACAAGAAACATTTGATTAATGACATGAGAAACTAGCCAGGAGTATTACAGCAGCAAAGCCATTGTTGAGTAAGGTATTCCTTTAGGAGTTGTTTGACGCTATGACTATCTGTTTTTTTAGGATATTCTGGGGTATTAAATTCCACACTTTGGCTACTTTACAGGATAAGAGATAGTCACCAAAGTAATCATGTGTCTTTGTTACCTTGAGTATAAGTTTACCAGATGATCTAAGGGTCCTGGGGTTGGTATTTAGCTGCACTAGGTTGGAGAGTGCAGGGTAGTTTTCAGGTTTGTGGATAATGGAGTGGGTGAGCTGATTGACAATAACAGATTGGGAAATTCAAGCCAGTGTAGTTTTTGAAGAGCAAAACAATGATGGGTCATGCTTGGTATATTAGCAGCAAATTTTGCTATTTTATTATAGCAGGAATCAAGTAGGTTTAAATCAGACTTCCACAGGTTATTGAAAATACGAGAATAGTAGAGGAAAGTAGATAGGAGGTAGGATCTGGCTGTGGCTAGTCTGGCATTTTTAGTGAGGTAAGGTTTGGCCCTATATAGTGCACCAAGTTTGATGAGAACTTTATTAATTGCAAGTGATATGTGTTTATCGAATGTTAGGTTGTTGTCTATTGTGACACCAAGTAGTTTTTGTTTGGTTTGCTGGTTCTATTATAGTGCCATTAGTAGAGTAGATGGAGAGATTGAGAGAGGAGGAGGGTTTGCTTTGGATTTCCTGTTGGAGAAGATCATTAACTTTGTTTTGTTTGGGTTTAGGATGAGTTAAAATTCATTTAGGTTATTTTCAATATCTAGAAATGATTTTTGCAGTTTATCCTGGAGTTCCTGAGGTGTGGGAGCAGAGTAGATAACAGTAGTATCGTCAGCATATTGCATGATATAAGCAAATTTAGTGGCAGTGTTTAGACTATTTATGAATATAATAAAAAAGGAGAGGGCCAAGGATGGAACCCTAAGGAACCTCAACAGAGACTGGGAGAAGTGTAGAGAGTTTATTATCCCATTTAGTTTCTGTTGTTGATTAGAAAGGCAGCTAAAGAACCAGTTGAGAGCTGTAGAGTTGAGGCTGAAGGAGGATAGAGTGCTGAGTAGTAGTAGTTGGCGGGATACCATATCAAAAGCTTTGGACATATCAAGGAATATAATAGAGACTAGTTGTCCATTGTTTTTGAGGAGGTTGATGTAGTTAGTGAAACTTATGAGGGCTGTGGAGGTACTGTGTTTTGGACAGAAGGCGTGCTGTGAAATAGATAGAGGTTATTTGTAGTGAAGTGGTCTAGGAGTGGCTTATGGATACATTTCTCTAAGATTTTGGCTAAGGATGAGAGAATGGGAATGGGAAGATAATTAGAGAGATCTTTAGATGGGCCTTCCTTGTGGAGGGTTATGATATGGGATATTTTCCAGAGTATGGGGCCATATTGTTCTGTGATGGATCAATTGATTAGGATAGCTACAGGATAGGTGATGGAGCTGGCAGAAGTTTTAAGAAGTCACTAGGGAGTTGGTCAGCTGCTAGACAGGTTTTAGTTTTGATAGGAGTTTTTTGATACAAGAGGTTTGTATGGGTTTAAAAGAGAAGTAGTTGGGTTTAGAGTTAGTGGAGGTAGGCACTGTAAGTGGTTGGTTAGATTTATTGCTAAGCATTCGGTGCTATTTGTTGTAGGTGGTGCAGGGATAGAGGTTTAGCTAGGGTTGAGGAGGTAGTTAATGTTTTGCCAACATTTTTGTGGCTTATTTATGTGTTTTTGGTGACAGGCTAGAAAATAAGTTTTTTTGTAAGATAATATTTGCTTCTTAGTTAGGTTTCTTAGGTGAGGTTCTGTGTGGTTTTGGAGGTTTGATAAGCAGTCCAGACTCTATCCCTTTGTTTAATGAGAGATTTATCATCTTTGATTATCCGAGGTAGGTTGCTGGCTTTGGAGCATATTTTTCTTGTTGGAGTGAGGTTATTAAGGATGTTGAGGAAGGTATTGTGATGACCGTGCCCTGGCCCAGCAATCAAGGAGCCTCAATCCTCACCACTAACACCAGGGAGGTTGTCTCATAGAAGAGGAAAGGACAACTAATACACACAATAAAGTACAATTTCCCTTAAGTGTACACAGAGATCACAGTCAGTCTGGGGATGGTTGCTCCTTTGCTCACCAGGTCCCCAATAAGACTCTCCACTGGCACAGCTATAGGGTCCAGGTCTCAGCCCAACTGGACAAGCTAAAACCTCCAGTACCCTCTTTGTCTAACCAGTGTTTTGTGTCACTGCCAAGTAGCTGACACAACACACACACTTTGAGATAAGTATTTATACAACTTCACAGACGCTCCTGGGAAAGGCTGACACAGATTCTCCAACTGTGTCCCTTTACCCAGACTATACAGTAGTAATTACTGCCACCACCCAGTTAATAATATCAGCTACTAAAAGGCCCTTAAAAGGATGTCCAATTATTACTGTGCAATATTAATATCCAATGGTAGTATGACTAAACAGTCTCAAGGCTTAATTTAGAGTGACTTAGACAGTATATGCAATGTATTCTAGAGCTTATCTCTACACAAAGCAGCCACAAGTAGAAGGTTTTAAAAATATTCAATAATAAATAATTAAAACACAAGACAAAACTACTACACCACAGAGATATCTAAGAGTTCAGAGATCACACAGAAACTTAAAATAATACAGTAGGACAGGTCTGATTTCAAAGAAAAATACCTAATTAATCTTTACTAGCTTTAACTATTCCTACAAGAAATCACAGTGCTAGAAACTTACATGTGAGCATAAGCAGAGTGCTGGTAAGTTGGATATCAATATCAAAATGTTTTTTCTCTCTCTGAGACACAGTTTATAAAACATCACTAACAAACGTCTCTGGGTCCTCCGCAGATTACATAATTTTTGACACTTAGGTTTTCCCAGTATTCATATTGCATCATCTTGACACCTGCTCTGAGTTCCCAGGCTAATAGAAACTCCATTTACATTATTTAGCAAACTAACACCTGCACAGGAGAATACAACACTAAAAGGCATTTCACATATACACTCTAGCAATTAGTCCTTAGTTAACACAATAGACAGAATGTCTTCAGCCAGCCTGACCGGAACCAACTTTAAAGATCAAAGAATGTCATAAAATCATTTCAATTTCAAAAGACAAATTTGAAAGGCTTGACTTAGTTTTTCTTTACAGCAAGGGGGCAATGTTGTAACAATCTTGAAGTTCACATTTTACAGTGTTTTTCTTTCATTTAAACAGAACTATATGCTTTGCAAGTATGGTGTGCCTGGCCAAACCATAAACATCCAAACACTAGCGACCAGCAAAAAGCAATACTAAAACACTGAAATCTTGAATGAAGTTTAAAGATAGTATTTATTCCATATTCTTGTTGTAAATATCTCCAAACCGGTTTCGGCTATCAAGCCTTCATCAGTGGGTAAAGTTTCCCCTCTCTTAGGAGTGATAAGTATTTATACATATCCCCAACCAATGGAAAACATGGTACAGCCCAACCTAGTGGTTAGAGTACATTATTGCATTTCAAACATGAAATTAAGTTCAAGCATATTATTTAGTGCACTAATAATCTCAAAACAAAAAAGTCCCCATGTTATAATGGAACAAAAATAAGTCTTTAAAAGAAGCACATATATCCAATTATATATAAATAATGATAATCTTCCGAAATGCATCATGTTTGCCATATATAACTCTACCTGGGGAGCACGTCCTATATTCCTCATACAATGCTTTGCTCATAAAGTGTGATACCTTAGCATATGAAAAATCTTATGTATGATATTGGTTACATATAAAGCATTTGTTAAAAATGTATGTATGTATGTATGTGTATATATGTATATTAGTATATCCTATGTGAACATGAGGACTTTTTGTTTTGAGAATCTTATGTTTTTCATATTTACCAACTTTTGGAGCAGTGGAATACGGACTTTTGCATCTGATTTGTCCTGGGGAACTCCCGTTTTTGCGCTACAACAGAAACTACATATTCGCTGGATGTTTCACTTTCGGCATTCGAGAAGGCCTATGGTGGAAATCTATCGGTGTACAACAATATAGCGAGAGGCTAGAGGGTTTGCTTTCATCTTTTATTAGCAGTACTTCCAGTTGTTTAGCCTACGGACATATTTGTTGTGATCAGAACAACATCTTTTGGATTATAAAATTCATGTCCTCATATCAATGTGATTGCAAACAGCCATGCACATCCTTTTCATATATTCAACCATATATATCAAGCTAGGGTATTGTAAGGTACTTCTCTAATTTTCTTTTATATACATGCTCGGGACATATGGACACATGATTATGATTGAGGAATGACTGTGTGTCCTTTTGGAGTCGTTTTTCATACGCTTGGGTTTACAAGGAATGTGGAACTATTTGTTTTGAACTGTAATATCTGAGCTATAATATATGTTACATGTATTAATATAACTATTCAAGTTTATCAGCAGTATAAGGTCTTGTGCATAAATGTATGGGTAGGAATTTAATGTTGTACTTGTATGGGATATGCGCATTGTGGAAGAAAGGATTAGAAATGTGATGCTTTGAATATTATATGAAGTCATACACTATATGGATGGTTCCTTGCTAGATAGGAGTCACTAAGTTTATGTTAAACATCAAAAAGTTATCTGCCATACTATACAGAGGGTATACTTATAGTTCTATGAAAGATTTGGGCTCATATTACATTAATAATCATCTTGGAGATTTATATAGTTGTTATATGTCCTTTTATATATTTACAATCCATATGATTATTGGGTCAATATATAGAATTATATCTATTATAAACAGTGGACCCATGTCTGTGCTCATATGATTTCTGGATAGAATATATTTATATTAAGAGTGTTTAGTTCTGTCAGTAATAACAGACCTTTTTGTATGGGCTGGAATTTAGCAATATTATAACATGAGACAGGTATACTGACAAGCAGAAAGAACAAGTTGGTCCAGAGATTAGGGAACCATGATTTATGCACATACAGTTACTCTTAAGTTATAAATGTATGTGAATTTAACATATATGACATTCATATTTATATATGATAGGTGTAACAAACACAATATAAGGGGAAATTAACGGATATAATTAGAAAAATAAGTCCTAGTTAGTACCCTATTGAAAAATGATGACAAATAAGATGTTTTGAACATCATATGGTATATATTATATGAATGATATTTTACTGTATGCTGGTTCCAGAGTCTATGTGAAATATTAACAGGCCATCCATTGCTACATATAGGAGATGTATATGAGATACTAACAACTCTGTATAAGACTTTGGCCTAATAACATCAACAACTATTTTTGAGATATGCACAGTGATTATCTGTCTCTCCCATATACAGAATTCTCACAATTATTGGGTCATTATATACAATCATTACTATTATAAATAGGATTGTTCACAGTTCTTTCAAATAACAGTTTTTTATTCCTAATTAGAAATATTGTACTCAAACTGTATTTTAAAAGGGTGTCTAGATCCCAAGCCAAATTCACAATTTGGTGTATATAATCTTCTATATAGGGGTTGTTAGAAAACCATGCCCAGGTCTAAGGCCTAGATAATCACATGATTTTCTAGGTCACGAAGATGTGGATCTAATTTGACAGAACAATGGTCCTGAATTATAAGACTCACAATTAGTGTTTTTACAAATAGTCTTACACAAGTATGGTCTCACAAGGGGGAATTTAGATTTTGATATACCTCTTCTGATTCCATTGGACAAATCATACATTTTGAACTGTACACAGACAGGTGGATCTGGAGTTTCCTTTTGATTACTTTATGGTGTTGCTGTTACCAGATTGGTGTCTGCATAATATTGGTCATTCAAAATATGAATCCTATAACAATATAAACACGCTCCTTTGATCTCATGGTGGACCTATTCAATTTTACATTTATATTAGATGAAGTAATATGGATACCTATTAAGAGCCAATTCTAATATTTGTCTGACTAGGATTCTTTATCCATTTCAAACAACTTTGAATTCTCAATTGTTTTTTTGCCCACTGACACCAATAGACATGGATTTGGAGAACATTCTTCATGGATTATGTGCCGATAGGGATGAAATTGGAATCTTTGGAATAGATAACATACCAGGCAATAATCAGAATGGCTCCATAACAAATCCTTCTAATAGTTGTGATATGGCCTTTAACAAATTGAGCAAGGGCTTGAAGAATTTAAGAGCCAATATCTGGCATTTAAGATTATTTTGAGCATACATAAGTAGGGAAATAACTCCAAGAGGCCTGAGAATTCACTTACAACCTTTAGTTGGCAGGTCGGAGGACAGACTAACTAAAGAATGGAACCCAGCATTACAGCAGGCCTCTATGATGTTTGTGAAGATACTTGCTTCATACTATCAAATAATGGTTGATATTAACCTAACTGAGGTGAAAACCTGTTGTGAGGAATGTAAAAAATATGAGTCATTACCTATGTATGCAACCTCCGTAAACAAACTCACAAAAGAATTGGCTACCTATGAAAAACAGACTAAAGAATGGAAAATTCAAAAATTTAATAGGGACATCACTGATTATCAAAGGGGACGTCCTTTTGAATCTTTCAGATCAGTTAGATTTACAGACACCAGTTGGGGAGCAGCAAACAATAGGCCTAGAAAGAGACCCAGATCAATTCTTAAGACCAATGACAGGTCTTTTATTAGCACGTCAGGGGAAGAATCCTCCTATATAGACAATGACAGTAGCACTTATCTTGAATCACCTAGCCGTACAAAATCCAATGCCTTACACCCTTTAGACATGGGAAAAGGCAGCGGGGAGGCCGCAAACACAAGCATGGGTACAAGAACAAATTTTGTGGAAGAGCTGATACAGACACTGTTGAAATAACTGACAACAGATATCAAAATGTATTGAATTTATCAGATGTAAGACTTACAAGTGAACAAGAACAACTACTCAATAAAGGCCTTGGGTTTATACCTGGTTTCTTTTCTGATGAATATAATATAGTTAATGATGTGCTATCTTTTTGTCATAACCTTAATCTTAAGTTATTTTCTACAAATAAAACCTCTCAAAGATCTCAGGAATTCAGATTTCTCAAATCTGAATTCCAACCACCCATGAACAAACACGTATCTATATTTCTTCAGTCGGTACACAGGGATCTACATTTCCCACATAGGGAATCATGTATTATGGGTCAAAATATATCTCCATCTGAAAAGGTTGCTATGGATGAATTAAGGAACAACCATAATATTGCTATTTTGCCAGCTGATAAAGGAGGTGCAGTAGTTGTTATGAACATGGGATATTATTTGAATGAGGGCAGGGGACAACTTGCAAATATTCGATGTTATATGCATATGTCTATTGATCCTACTGCAGTATTCAAGAAGGAAATTGATACCTTTTTAAACCAAGCAGAGGAGGAAGGTATTATCACCATGAACACTGTGAAACATCTTACTGTCACAGACCCCCAAAAACAAATACTTTACCTTCTTTCTAAGATTCACAAATCCCTTTCTAAACCTCCAGGGAGACCCATCGAGTCCGGCATAGGTTCCCTAACTGAACCTTTATCGGCCTTTTTAACACATCATTTGAAACCCTTACTCACCTCTGTTAGAGCCAGATTACGGGACACCACACACTTCCTTCAAATTATACAGGATACACAATTGGAGCCAGGGTGGTTAATGTGTACATTGGATGTGAAATCTCTATATACCAGCATACCTCATTGGGCTGGACTACAGGCTTTACAGTTTTGCCTTGAACATTCGGCATTATACCCACCTGGATTCAACACATTATTGGTATGTATGGCAGAACACGTTCTTAATAAACATGTCTTTTATTTCCAGGGAGAGTGCTATTGGCAACTACAGGGCACTGCTACGAGGGCATCCTTTGCTCCCATATATGCAGACCTCTTCATGGCCTTTTTTGAAGAATGCATGATCTATGATCCCCTTCATAATCTATATATGGTGGAGATTGACATCTGGCGCCGATATTTGGACAATTGCTGGATGGTGTGGCGGGCAGATCAGGCATACTTACAGGAATTTGTAGAATATTTGAATGGAAATATATGGGGCATTGAGTTTACAGTAACATCAAATCAGGATACTATTGATTTTCTGGATGTCACAGTATATAGGAATGAAGATCTTACTCCGAACACTAAGACATATCGGAAATATCCACAGTATAATACTTTGCTCCATGCATCCAGCATGCATCCGCACCACACCATCCAGAATATACCCAAATCTCAATTTATGTGTATCAAATGCATTAGTTCATCAGAACAAGATTTTGAACAAGCCAGATTAGATCTTTACCATAGATTTAAAGACAGGGGATATAGAGAATTAGATATACTTAGAGCAAGTGAATGGTCCACTTCTCAAGACAGAAATACTTTGTTAGAATATAAAAAAATGAACAACTACATTGGAATAATCTACCCTTAGGTTTGTGACTACATATGGAAGGAATCACAATATTATTCGAAATATGTTGGACACCCATTGGAATATACTTTTGGCCAATGAAGAATTAAGAAAACTTTTAGGTTCTAAATGCATGTTCTCATTTAGACGTGGAAAAACATTAGGAGGTCTCTTTTCTCACTACAAGCATAAGGAGAGTGGGGGTGCAATATATCAACAAATGACCATGACTGGAGACAAACTTTTGGGCACCTTCCCATGTGGTCATTGTGGTTCATGCTCACATGTAAGTAAATTGAAGGAATTCACCAGTGCCAACACTAACACAGTGTATAATTCCGGGGTGTTTGGAAACTGTAGTAGTAGTTGGATCATCTATCTAGCAACTTGCCAATGCAAAGCTTTTTATGTGGGCCAGACCTCCCGCTCACTTAGAATAAGAATGACTGAACATAAAAGTGACATCCAAAATAAGAAAGAAACTAATGCCTTATACAGACACACTATTAAACACACTAATGCTAATTTTATGTTTATGATTATTGATAAAATTACAGGGAACAGAAGTAACCAACAAGGTTGGCATATCATCCTAAACCATAAAGAGAAATACTGGATCATTAACCTTGGGGGACTTTTTCCCCCAGGCCTTAATGATCATTTGTAAATAGCTCTATGATGGCGTGCATATATATTTAGATAACTCACTATCTCGTGGTTATTATGGGCTAGTCTTCCTTGTAGGCCTTAATATGTTTATAATCAGCTAAATATGTATGTGTTCATTTTGATATTGTGGAGCATGTTTTCTGATCAATATTGAATATACCAGGATATTCCATTTGGGTATGTAGGAATTCTAGAATATATAAAATACTGGAGAATCGGATGGGACGCTGTCATTTTAAATCTCTTGTTTATATATGACATATTAATATATACACTTACACACACATATATATTAACAAATGTTTTGTATTTAATTGATATTACACACTAGATTTGATGATCATTTGTAAATAGCTTTAAGATGGTATGCATATTTTGATAACCCACTAGCTTGTGGTTGCTGTGGACTAGTTTTCTTTGTAGGGCTTAATATGCTCATAATCAGCCAAATATGTATGTGGTTATTTTGATATTATGGAGCATGTTTTTTGAATAAGTATTAAATATACCAGGATATTCCACTTGGGTATGTAGGAATTCTAGATTGTATAAAATACTGGAGAATCGGATAGGATGTTGGTCCTTTCAAAATTTCATGTTCACATAGGATATACTAATATACATATATACACATACATACATACATTTTTAACAAATGCTTTATATGTAACCAATATCATACATAAGATTTTTCATATGCTAAGGTATCACACTTTATGAGCAAAGCATTGTATGAAGAATATAGGATATGCTCCCCAGGTAGAGTTATATATGGCAAACATGATGCATTTCAGAAGATTATCATTATTTATATATAATTGGATATATGTGTTTCTTTTAAAGACTTATTTTTGTTCCATTATAACATGGAGACTTTTTGTTTTGAGATTATTAGTGCACTAAATAATATGCTTGAACTTAATTTCATGTTTGAAATGCAATAATGTACTCTAACCACTAGGTTGGGCTGTACCATGTTTTCCATTGGTTGGGGATATGTATAAATACTTATCACTAATAAGAGAGGGGAAACTTTACCCTTTGATGAAGGCTTGATAGCCAAAACCGGTTTGGACATATTTACAACAAGAATATGGAATAAATACTATCTTTAAACTTCATTCAAGATTTCAGTGTCTTAGTATTGATTTTTGCTGGCCGCTAGTGTTTGGATTTCTTTCATTTAAAAACACAAGCCTGTATTTTACATTTATTTATACAGTTGATAGAATTATATATCAAATTGTGTTTGACTAAGCTGGCAGCCTTCACCCATCTCTCCCCAATCGTCACATGCCCCCCCCCCTGGGGAACTCAAGCAAGTTTTTCAAGTGCCCCTTGAGAAACATCGCTTGAGAGTGTCAGGTCTATCTGGGTGTACCTCACCCCATTCCCTGTCTTGAGAGCCCATCTGCATTGGCATTGCTACTCCCACTGCGATGCTGCACTGACGTATCATATGTTTGCAACCCCAGACTCCATCTTAGCAACTTGGCATTTTGCTGACTGGCTCTGTTTAACCATGTTAGAGGGTTGTGATCTGTCATCACAGTGAATTTTCTTCCATACAAATAAGGCTGAAGTTTTTGTAGTGCCCACACTATGGCTAGACATTCCTTTTCTATCACTGCATAGCATTTCTCCCTGGGTTGGAGCCTATGACTGAGGTAAACCACTGAGTGCTCTTCTCCCTCTGAAGAACTCTGGCTAAGTACATCCCCCCCATCCCACAGTTTGAAGCATCCACCTGCACAACAAAGTCTTTGCTGTAGTCTGGATTGGCTAACAGAGGGGGTCCTCCCAAAGCTTCCTTAAGCTTCTGAAATGCCTGCTGACATGCTGGGGTCCACACTTCCTTATCTGGCCTGTTCTTCCTTGTCAGGTCTGTGAGGGGAGCAGCTATGGTACTATAATTGGGAATGAACTTTCTGTAGTACCCTGCTGTCCCCAAGAATGCCCTCACCTGCTTTTTGGTAACAGGTGCAGGCCATGCCTGAATAGCTTCTACTTTGGCAGGTTCTGGCCTTATATTACCACTCCCCACTCTATATCCTGGGTAGGAGACCTCTGCCATACCCACCTGACATTTGCTTGGCTTAATTGTCAACCCTGCCCTCTGTAGTCTGCCTAGCACCTCCCTGACATGCTGAAGGTGCTCTTGCCAGGAATGGCTGTAGATAGCAATATCATCCATGTAAGTAAGGGCAAACCCTCCTGCTCCTGCTAAGATATGATCTACAGCCTCTGGAAAGTCGCTGGGACATTCTTCATCCCAAAGGGCATCTTTGTGAACTCATACAAGCCAAAAGGAGTCACAAATGCTGACTTCTCTCTACCACTGGGAATCAAGGGCACCTGTCAGTAACCCTTGGTAAGATCAATGGTTGTAAGATACTTAGCCCCACCCAGCTGCTCTAGGGCATCATCTGTCCTAGGTATAGGGTAAGGATCTGACTCTGTGTGACTATTTAATTTCCTGTAATCCACACAGAACATGGTGCTGCCATCCATCTTTGGCACCAACACCACTGGTGAGGCCCAGGGACTGTTGGACTCTTGAATCACCCCTAGTTCCAACATGTCCTGTACTTCTTCCCTCAGGGTCTGTTTGACTCTCTCAGGCACTCTATAAGGGGCATGCCTGATAGACCTTTGGGGTCCTGTATCCACCTGGTGCTGCACTAGGTGGGTGCACCCTAGTTTCCCAGTGAACATGTCCCCAGATTCCTGCAACACTGCTTGGATTTCTTGAACCTGGGCAGGAGATAGCTGCTGGGACATTGCTACCCCTTCCACCGAGGTGTCAGCCTGAACTTCACTGAGGAGATCAGTCCCCAGATCTCCCTCGGACTCCTCCTGCAGTCCACTGCAAATGCTCAACACAAGGGCCTCCCTATCATGGTAAGGTTTCATCATGTTAACATGGTGCAATTTGTGCCCTGCCATCTGCCTAGCATTTCCACCATGTAGTTAACATCACTTACCTTGCTTACCACCTTGTAGGGTCCCTCCCAAGCTGCCTGCAACTTGTTGTGTCTAACAGGAATGAGAACCATCACCTGTTGCCCTACAGCATACTCTCTAGCTCGAGCATTCCTATCATACCATACCTTTTTCTGTTGTTGGGTTTCTGCCAGGTTCTCCTGGGCTAGGCCATGAGTTCCCTGAGCCTTGTCCTGAGGTTCAGGACATATGCCACAACAGACTCCTTGTGAGACTCACACTCACCTTCTCACTCATCTCGAATTAAATCTAGAGGACCCCTCACCCTATGCCCATACAGCAACTCAAAGAGTGAAAAACCTGTGGATTCCTGGGGAACACCTCTGTAAGCAAACAACAGATGGGGCAAATATTTGCCCCAATCCCTCTTAAACTGATCTGCAAATGCCCTTAGCATGGACTTGATTGTAGAGTTTAACCTCTCATCAAGACCATTAGCCTGGAGATGGTAGAGGGTGGTCTTCATGTGCTTCACCCCACAGGACTTCCACAGACAAGCCAGCAGGTCTGACATAAAATTGACACCCCTGTCAGACAGTATTTCCTTTGGGAAACCTACACTGCTGAAAATCTGTAGCAAAGCATTTGCCACCTTCTCTGCCTCAATGGAGGACAAAGACACTGCCTCAGGGTATCCTGTAGCATAATCCACTACCACTAGGATATAATTTTTCCCTGTGGATATTGGGGTACTCAGAGGATCCACAATATCTATAGCTACCCTCTGAAATGCCTCCTCAGTCACGGGCAAAGGCATCAAAGGAGCTCTCACCTTGTCTCTTGCCTTGCCTACCTTTTGGCACTGCTCACAGGTCCTGGAGTACCTTGTTACATCTCTGGAAATTCCAGACCAATAGAAGTTTTGCATAATACGCCTCTTTGTATGTTTTATTCCCACATGACCTGCCAAGGGAATATCATGGACTATGGCTAGACACGCCAGACAGTAAGCTCTAGGCACTACCAACTGCTGTACTCTCTCACCTTCTAGCCCTCCCTCAGGGGTTCACTGTCTGTACAGTAACCCTTTGTTCCAGTATACAGATTCCTCCTTTCCTTGAGAATCAGGTGCCTCCCTAGCTACCTGCCTCAGGCCTTGCAATGTTGCGTCTGAGAGCTGAGCCTGTCACAAGTCTCTCCTTGTAACCCTTCCCAGCTCCCCTTCCACAGGAAGTCTGGAATCCTCTCACAGTGGTGCCTCACTGTCAGCCTGGGTACTACTAGTCACCTCTACCTTTGCAGTTACCCTGTCCAAGGGACCATCAGTACCCACAAGCAGCTGTTGCTCACATTCAGTCTCACTGCTACAGCGTAGCTCACTCCCTGAAGTAACCACCTCAGCAGTCCTGGCTGCAAGTATGCAGTCTGTCTGGGTCTCCCCCAGGCTACCAGACACACATGCTTGTCTCCTAGCCTCACTGCATGTAACTGCATAAGTACATAGTATTGCCTCATCCAAATCCTTCTCTCTCAGGACATCTGCAGGATGGTAGTTCCATACCCCTGTTGTCTCAAGACAACTCACTGCTGGCATTTTGTCTTTCCCACTTACTGGCTCCCTCACCTTTGGTTCCCCACCTTGCCTCCATGGACATCTGTATGCCACATGGCCCCACTGGTTGCATTCAAAACATTTAACCTTAGCTCCTGGACGTGTACCTGGACTAGTGGCTTCCCCTGCTATTGGTGGATTCTGTTGGGGTAGTCTGTACTGCCCACCATGGGTTCCTTTAGTCCCATGAGCAGTACTGGGGGTCTCTTTCCTGTGCAGGGCTGCCCTGCTTGCTAGGTATAGGTCTCCCTTCTTCCCCAACTCCTCTGAAGTAGCACATTGTTTATCAGCTAACCAGATCCTCATGTCCTCAAGCAAAGTGCTAAGGGCTTGTTCCCTTACCAAAAGGTCTGCCAGCCCTTCAAAAGTGGTGACCTGACATCCACTCACTCAGCTATGAAAATAAGTGCTCAGTTCAACAACATATTCACACATGCTTGCAAAAAAATGTACCTATACATTTCAGGTGTTAACTTAAAACATTTTCATAAGTGTCTTTTTACAGCAGTATAATCAAAACAGTCGATGTCATGCATTTTTACTAAAGAAGTTACAGCTTTACCATGGAGTAAGGGGGTCAGGAACTGTACCCAGAGCCCTTGGTTACCTTCATACTGTTTACATACCTGCTCAAACATATGAATGAAGCTATCAAAATTATCCCCCTCTTTTAAACTGTGGAAGAAATTTACTGACCTTTTGTGCTTCTGGGGTCCGGTTACTCCCTTTCCCATTACCTCTGTGACACTGGCGAAGAGTCAGCATTTCCCTCTCATACTTTCTCTGCCATTCCTCTTCTTCAGCTTCTAGGCTCCTCATTCTCTCAGATGCTTTTAGTTCCATACGCCTGGCCTCCAACTCAAGTCTCTTTAGCTCCAGCTGGATTTTTAAGTCCAATGCAGAAAGGTTGAGCTGTCCATTCTCCAAGGATATTGTATCTCCACTGTCAGTCTGATTGTCCTCCAGGCTGCTGTTTTCTGATGCAGCTGTAACCAAGGCTGCCATCAGGTCTGCTTTAGTCAGGTTTCCATGCACCAGTCCCCTAGCTTGGCACATCTCTGCCAGCTGGCTCCTTGTCAGCTTTCCATACTCTTCTGCTGACATGCTGCCTGCTCACCCTGACTAACACTAAGCTAACAAAAGAAATAAAACAATTGTGATCTGAATTCTGAGTATACACTGTGTGGCTGTTTTAGAGTACAAAACACTTTTAGAGATCACTGTACATAAGCTACAGGAATTCGCTCTACCCACACTACTACAAGCCAATTAGTATATGAAGTAGATCCCACCACTGCCAAGCACTTGTGATGACCGTGCCTTGGCCCAGCAATCAAAGAGCCTCAATACTCACCACTAACACCAGGGAGGTTGTCTCATAGAAGAGAAAAGGATAACTAATACACACAGTAAAGTACAATTTCCCTTAAGTGCACACAGAGATCACAGTCAGTCTGGGGCTGGTTGCGCCTTTGCTCACCAGGTCCCCAGTAAGACTCCCCACTGGCACAGCTATAGGGTCCAGGTCTCAGCCTAACTGGGCAAACTAAAACCTCCAGTGTGCTCTTTGTCCAACCAGTGCTTCATGTCCCTGCCAAGTAGCTGACACAACACACACACTTTGAGATGAGTATTTATACAACTTCACAGACACTCCTGGGAAAGGCTGACACAGATTCTCCAGCTGTGCCCCTTTACCTAGATTATACAGTAGTAATTACTGCCACCACCCAGTTAATAATATCAGCTACTAAAAGGCCCTTAAAAGGATGTCCAATTATTACTGTACAATATTAATATCCAATGGTAGTATGACTAAACAGTCTCAAGTCTTAATTTGGAGTGATTTATATATAAATATGCAATGCATTCTAGAGCTTATCTCTACACAAAGCAGCCACAAGTAGAAGGTTTTAAAAATATTTAATAATAAATAATTAGAACACAAGACAAAACTACTACACCGCAGAGATATCTAAGAGTTCAGAGATCACACAGAAACAAAATAATACTGTAGGACAGGTCTGATTTCAAAGACAAATACCTAATTAATCTTTACTAGCTTTAACTATTCCTACAAGAAATCACAGTGCTAGAAACTTACAGGTGGGCATAAGCAGAGTGCTGGTAAGTTGGATATCAAGATCAAAATGCTTTTTCTCTCTCTGAGACACAGTTTATAAAACATCACTAACAGACATGTCTCTGGGTCCTCCCCAGATTACATCATTTTTGACATTTAGGTTTTCCCAATATTCATATTGCGTCATCTTGACACCTGCTCTGAGTTCCAAGGCTAATAGAAACTCCATTTACATTATTTAGCAAGCTAACACCTGCACAGGAGAATACAACACTAAAAGGCGTTTCACATATACATTCTAGCAATTAGTCCTTAGTTAACACAATAGACAGAATGTCTTCAGCCAGCCTGACCAGAACCAACTTTAAAGATCAAAGAATGTCATAAAATCATTTCAATTTCAAAAGACAAATTTGAAAGGCTTGACTTAGTTTTTCTTTACAGCAAGGGGGCAATGTTGTAACAATCTTGAAGTTCACATTTTACAGTGTTTTTCTTTCATTTAAAAACACAAGCCTGTATTTTACATTTATTTATACAGTTGATAGAATTATATATCAAATTCTATTTGACTAGGCTGGCATTCTATTTGACTAGGCTGGCAGCCTTCGCCCATCTCTCCCCAATCGTCACAGGTATCATTAAAATATTGTACAACTTGGTCTAGGTGGAGCGATTTTAGAGGTGATCAGTTGCAGTTTTGAAGTAGGGAATTTAAAATGGTTGGGGAAAAGTTTATTTTGTTGCATATGTGTTTGAAAATGTCATTACAGGGGGAGTTCATGTGTTTCCTTAGTAAAAAAGTAGGGGAGTGATCACTGAGACAATCGGGGAGGCACCTAGTATGGTGGGCAAGGTTGGGCTTATTGGCTAGTATCCATTCTAGAATAGATCCTTACTTAGTGTGTATCGATTCTAGTGGGGAAGTTTATAGTTTGGGTGAAATTGAATAGACTGATAAAATTGGAGGGGTTGTCAGATAAGCAGGATAGCTGGTCCAAATTGAAATCACGTAACACTATAGTTTTTTGTTGAAAGTAGAGGATGCCCAGGATAGGAGACTTTCAATGGTAGGTAGATTATTTCCTGGTTGTAGTTAGGAGGCAATAATTATGATGGTTTTATGTGGATTTACATCAAACCGGATGGTTAGAGTTTCTGCTTCTGATAAATCTGGGGGAGTACAGATTAATTTTTCAATTTTGAGGAAATTTTTATACATGATGGCAATGCCTCCACCACGCTTGTTCAGCCTGTTTTGTCTAATAGCATTATAATCACTAGTAAGTATTTCCTCATCTTTAATGTGGGGTTTTAGCCACATCTCAGTAATAATTGGTAATAATTACTATATCAGGAGTGTGGATAGTTAGAGCTGCATAAAATTCACTATTTTTTTTTTGTGATACTTCTGAGGTTAAAGTTAGTTTTGAGTAAGTCTGATTTGGAATTGTTTTAGGGGAGGAAGGTGGAGCGTAGTATTAGCAGGTGTTGTGGGTGTTATTGGGTGGGGTGAGAGTAGCTGTGTGGGCCCTGAGTTAGGATGTATGTCAGCTTGGAGTCTGACTTATGTTACTGACTGTAGAAGAAGAGAGAGTTTGAGCTTGGATATTAGTCGATGAAAGAAATCTGGATAGGAAGGAGGGTTGGGGGATATGGACATATTTATAGTGGAAGAGTAATATGTTAGAGTTAGTGTAGAGGTTAAAACAGATGTGAAACTAGATATTTGGTTTTGTATGGTATGTAATAGTGAGGCGTGTAGCAGAGGGGTAGTGTGTTATGTTTGATGTGATGAAGGTAGTGGAGTGGGAGGCTAGGTAGTGGGTAATGAGTAGGCGAGAGTTGCTCAGAAGAGTGGTGATAACTGACATGGTGACATGGTGTGTGAAGTTTAGTAGAAGAGAGAAGTGCACTGATTAACTGATCTGGTAGGAGAGAGAGTGTTGTGTGAGGGATGAAATAATGGTTAGTGAGGTGGGAGGGGAGAAAGTGAAAGAAATAATTGATTGTGGGTGTGTTGGATGAGGTCGCTGCAAGTTATAGGATAATAAGTTAGAAGGTGTTGTTTAGTTTAATTAGAAATTACAGTTTATAGTTACAGCTGAAAGCTTATCAAGAAACTGTTCTGATTATCTTCATCTGTAATGTTGAGTAGAAGACTCAGCTCTTTCATCAGGGAGAAGTTTGAGATACTTTTTCTGTGAAAGCCTCAAAATAAAATTACACTTTAGTCTGCAAAACTCATATCTGAGGAACTCCCTGTCTGCTTTCAAAATCTTAGAATAAAGTATTAAAAAATGGTACTGTGATTATCCAACGTAATTCTTTGATTTTTATGACACAAATATATTATTCATAAATGTTTCCTCTGCATACCAATCAGTATGTTTTTTTTTAATTTTATTTTTCTTTGCTTTCAGTGACATGTATTAAAGATACAAATATTAAATATAAGCAATTAATGTTAACAGATTGGAGAAAGACCGTAAGATATGTACAAATAATATACAAGATATACTGTGAGCTCATTAAAAGTCCTGGCCAAATTTCTGATAGAGGAGAAAAGATCCCTGTTAGCATTTTTAAAAGTACTGCCACTAATCTACCTAGCATAGGTACTATGGTCCATTGATTCACATACTGTGATTATTTGCATAATGCCCTTTCATGTTCACAGTGCTTTTCAGTTATGAAAAAAATGCTCTCACACAGTCTAATGTGCATTTATTCCACTTCTAATGACCATTTATCTTTGGTAGCATTATAATGTGCTTATATTAAGATTCAAATAGCAGTCTTGACCAAAGCTTCTTTAGAAATGGTTTTGAAAGTAACACGTTTTTGAGTTTGTTTGCATTTAATGCATTATGTACAACATTGCCATTCATTTGATGTCATACTGCCAAAGATAAAAGAAGCTGCACAACAGATTTCACATATGGCTTTCTGAATATGAATAAAGCTACTTGGATTTCATGACAGGTGGGTCCCCATTTTTCATGCATTTCACAGGAATAAATGAATGCCTATTACGACGGTAGGCTGCCACTGTTAGTGAACTAAAACCTGATTGTTTGTTCAGTTAGGCAGACCTTTGTAATCATTAGCAGTGCAGTGAAGACCTTAACAGTGTTCCTAATCAGCTTTAGTTCAACCACTCTAGATTTCATGCAATATAAAGTTTTCTTTATCATCCTTTTAGGTATTTACATTTCAACAAGGATATGATGCTTTGAATAAGGCCTCTTATCTTCCATTAATGAAAGCCGCACCAATAACGTCTGGTACGACCACCTATTAGGAGCTAATGAGACAGTAATTTGCATTTCAATGCCTATTTTTTTTACAAACTCAGTATCCCTCTTTGAATCAGCTACACAGTAGAGCTTTAACTTGGTAAGCTTTCATCTGGCAGTGTCTCTAGACCCCTTAGTTTATCAGAGCAGTATTTTGAAATATTTCTGTTCATAACTTCAGTCCTTTGACTTGGTGTATTGCAAGGTATCTTAATATTTCACTTTAGTTGTAAAGGGAATGGATAAAATATCAAAAGAGGTTCTGACTCTGTTGATGTTCAGTGAACTGAACTGCTTTAATTTTCATATGTATCAGCTTCATGTATAACAATAATAAAATCTTCAGTGCTGTTAAAGTTATCTTTGCAAATGACTTGATGTGAAAAAGTAATAGCTGTTGAATTCTAATATATTATACATGTTAAAATGTGCATGTATATTTTTAACTTTGCATCTTTCATGCATCTGCAGACGTGTTTTTAATTTTAACATGACTTACTAATGTACTTTTTACATTTTATATGAGTAGTAATACACAAATTTCTCTCTCTCACACACACACACACACACACACACACACACACACACACAATACATAATATATATATATATATCTATATATCTATATATATATATATATATATATATATATATATATATATATATATAGATTGCCTGTGTTTTGTCAATGTTTGTTTTCATTGACTGGGGAAAAAAACTATACAGCTAATCAAAAAAAAAACTGGACTGTGATTTCAGCTACACTGCAGAACAGTGGGGTTTGGGAAATTTGCCCTTTTCCCACCCTAGTGTAATCTTGGTATATATAATTTACTGAGGGGGCAAAAAAACTTGTTTTGGATTCGATGATTTGTGTTTCAAACAGTTAGGTGTTTGATGGTATGAGGTTTGTTTTTGTGACGTGAATGGAATGGCATAAGCATACACACACACACACACACACACACACACATGTACCCAGCTTTCTAAACTTTTTTTTTCTGTATGGAGCTTCTGTGTTTGAACCATCCATTTAAACAGACTCTGCATAGTTTATCCTACGTTTGTAAACATAAACACAAAGTAAACAAATATATAAATAATAAGGTGGCACAGTGGATAACATTGTCACCTCACAGTAAAAGGTTCCCTGGTTTGATTCTTGACCAGGGTGCTTCTGTGCAGAGTCTGCATGTCCTCCCTGTGTTTGCATGAGTTTCCTCTGGGTGCTCCAGTTTCCTTCCACATTCCACAGACATACAATAGGTGGCTTGAAATTGGCTATATGTGTGAGTGTATGTGGAAGAACTACCATTGTTGGGCTAGCCACCCAGTAGTGTAAACCTTGGAGCTAGATGATTGTCACTGTTGAAGTGACACCCTGATCCCTTGTGCAAAAAATGGCAAAAGGGGTTGTGAATGGATGGATGGGGGTTACTACTGTCTGTATTTATTGAATAAGCTTACGTTCTTTTTTGTCTTACAGCTTCAGTGTTCTGAGTTCAGTGCTGACTGGGTTTGCATGCTCTGTCTGTGTTTATATGGGTTTTCTCTGGTTGTGTCCTTCTGCCTTCCAAAATATGCTGGCTGTTTGACTAATTTAAAATTGGTCATTGTGTAATGCTTTTGCTGTTGCATATCTTACTTTGTGGATGAAAAGGGTTTAAACAAAGGCCTACATCTGGAGCATTTCTCCGTGGGCCTCCACTGAAAATTGGCTTTGTTTCAAGTCGGACTTTCCTGGTAAACAAATGTTAACTAAATAAATAAATAAATGCATACCAATTTTCTGTCTTCGATACCTGGTTAGCAAATAAAAAAAAGAAATGCTACAGCGAACAGTACTCATTCCAGTGATCGTTTTCTGCTGTATGTATGCATTTTGCTTGCCAGGATATATTTTGGCTCCCCTATGACCATGAATAGATTAAACTAGATATTAGAAAATGAATCAGTTAATTCTGAGATATTGTTGCTGTGTGTCATTAACATACTGCTGTATTTCCACTCTCTGACCCTTCAGAAAAAAACAGAAATATTAGACGAAGCTAGATTTTCTTCCCAATTACCTTAGCCTTTCTTCTACTATTTATCTGCTTACTTCTCTTTCCTTCTTCGGCATACTTCTCAACCTCTTAGTGCAAGAAATCTGGACAAAGCCCAACAAAATGGGGGGGCAAAAGCCCCAAAATAGGGACATATTGTAAATATTGCTCTTATAAACTTAGAAAGTTGCTAGAGTAACAAGGTTTGTTTTAGCATGCATTTTCTGAAGGATGTGAGGTCTGAAACTGAAATGTATGCCATTATTTAGTGACTTCAATCCTCAGATCATCCCAGTGATTTGCTAGAAAACCACAAATTTTATGATGAACAGCCTAAAAATATGAGCCAAAAATCTGGACATTCTGTGAAAATCTGGACAGCTGAGAGGTGGTATATTCTTCAGTTTTACTTGTCCCATTCCCTTCCTTTGTTTATTCCATTCCCTAATACTACTGGTACTTGAACCTTAAACTGTAATGCTTTCTCTGATTACCTATGTAGTTCATGTCAGGGTTACTGCATAGCGAGAGCATATCCTGCCACTCACTGAGTACAAGTCAGAGGAACTAATCCTGAATGGCATTTATTCCATCACACAATACACATGCTCACTCATTATCACATGATATGTACACCTACAGGTGATTTGGAGCAATGGCAGTTCACCCAGTGACCATCTTATAGGTTCATAGGTTCATAGGATGGTACTAGGGTAGCGGCCCTAGGGCCTATACAAGCCTAGCCATAACAATTCCCTAGCTATTTCTTCCTACAGTATTTACTTCCCTGGACTTCTGTCTAGCAGTGCGACTGACGTGATCCCCGGGATGAATTTCCTATCTCCCACCCAGTCATCAAGGTTCCTTTTGAAGTTGGCCAAAGAGACGCTCTGCTTGACATATATGGGCTCTTTGGGATCTAGGAAGAAAAGGATGTACCCAGTTAAATCCCAGGCGGACCCAGAGGGTCCCACCAAGACATAGATATTAAATATAAACAGCTAGTGACCTTAGCAATAAAGTCTTGAAGAACCAAGGCGTGTGACACAGTCTTGGTAAATGATGTCCTAGTGCTGCAACCCATCATAACTATATCCTGCATAATTAGACTGTTGCTGGACGCATATAATTCTACATCCAGTTATTCCCTTCTGTCTTTGTTTATTCATAGCTTTAGCATATGTTTTTTAATAAGGCTTTAGCTATAAGGTTAAAAAACATTCTTACTGTACAGCACTCATTTTTGTTTGTCCATCATATATAAGCTGCATTATCTTCCGGAGTCGCATCAGGCAGACTCTCTTACTGTATGCAGTAACCATCTTTTGTTGGAATTTATTTTAACTGATCTGCCCTCCCTCTTACCAGATATTAATCTGCACCCTTCATACTGTTTTATTCCAATATTCCAGCGTAAGTACATGCCTTCATGTTTAACATCCCTTAAAATACCAGTTATGTTTCCAGTTTTGTTGCTTCAGTTGTGTAGGCTATTTATATAATACTGGACTCATAAACTATTAATTAGTCTTGATGCAGAGATGAAGATGACAGCAGTCCAGATTCATAGGTGGAATTTGCTTTGCATTCCAGAGGCAGCTGAGAGACTGTCTCAGCTACAGCAGCATCAAACATATGATTCATCAACAGAATTGTTTATATGGAGCTCTTTGCTCAATGAGTCACAGACAGAACTGAACAGTGCACTAAGCAGTGCTTTAGTGAATGACATAACCATGATCAACACACTAGGGACAAAGAAGAGGGTGCAGACATAGAAGGGAGACAACAGAACGTGCAGCTTGTACAACATGTGAACACATTGATAATATAGGGCACCATCAATACTCCAGGGTGCATGGAATGGTCAGACTTAGTGCCCAGGAGTAATACAGGACGTCAGTGCCCAGAAAGGGGTAGCAGCACTATAGACCACACAGCATAGTCAAGGTATATGTCCAGAAATTATACAGTTTGCAGGAACTCTGGCACATAGCTGGACAGGTCTTGAATACATAACAGGAGCAGAATGTACTTCTACAGCCATAGAAGGAATGCTACCAACCAGGCATACAGCAAGAGATATCTAGGGTATGCAGCACTAGCAGACTATGTGTCCACAGATAAAGAAGGGCAGCACCACCCAGGAATACAGTAGGGCATGTCTAGGGTACATAACATGGGCAGGCTATGTGCTGACAGGTAAAGAAAAGCATCAGTTTATTTGCACATAGCAAGAGAGGTGTTTTTAGTAAGACCTTACTAGTAGACAGGGCACACCCCTGCAGAGGAACTGGGTACACATCATGGACAGGCTCTACTCTCATTTGAATGGAATTACCTGGACTGGTAGGAGGCAGGGGAAAGGCACTCATGTAAGACATGCCAGTAGTTGCAGGAGGCAGGCAACAACCAGGAATCGCACAATGTAGTACTTTGTGTACCCTCATATAGACAGAGTGCATGAGTCAGTACCATTTATGGTAGAATCCGGGGGGTATTGGGACACAAAGTGGCAGTATAAACATAATACACAGACATAAGAACATGCACCCACACATCCACACAAACACACACTGTATGTAACATATGCGTCTAAAAGTGTGTGTGTGTTTGTGTGTGTGTTTCTTACTAGCACAACTCTCAGATGTTCAAGAGTAAAAGTGTGGGATAAGATGGCTGACCAGGCATAAAGTGGCGGACGTGCAGTTCAGGAAATATTAATTTATTTTTGTTTGGTAGCTGAGATACCCACCTGAGCACAGTACATTCACAATGCAGTACTAGGAAGACAATCTCCACTTTTAAGTTTGCATGCTTGTTAATGGGATAAATGAGCTTTTTCTCACAACCTTTGCAACCATGATTGGAACCACAAGAAAAAGTGTAAATGTAATTTGTAAGTGCATATCTGTCTAGAAATTAGACAAGTAGCCATTATGCTTTTGGGATGAAGCTGGAATACCCATAGAAAACCCATACAGACTGTGACTGAAATTAGGACTGAACTCAGGACCTTGGCACTGTGAGGTAGAACATCAGCTACTAAGACACCATGTTACAGAAATATATAAACAATAAAACTAGATACATAAAGCGTAATGTAGAGAGGATTTACTGTGGATAGGTCATAGATCTATTAGAACTAACCTGATTAGCAAAAGTAACTAACTAAATAAATGTGTATCAACAATGCAAACAATATTAAATATTTATTTGGGATATGCATTGTGGTATTTTGTGGGAAGGTTGTAGACAGAGTACAATGGTGATATTGTACATTGATTCTGACACTTAAAAGACAGCAGTATGTATGACAGAGTTGCAAAAAGGAATGAATAGCATGTAGCCCAGTAGACTTCAAAGAACTGAAACATCAGAAACTTAGCTATTCCTGAGATGAACTGACACATCTGTATATGTGCGGTGAGGGACATATTTAATTGTCTCTGTCATATTACAATGAATATGTAATACAGTTATGGTAAAAGGTGATGAAGAATTCAGTATGGGAAGTTAGGAGTGGGTGGGGGAGGAAGGAGGGGAGAGGGAGAGGGGAGGAGTTCACAAAATGAAAGCTAAGGCAGCAGCAGACGGGTGGGTATTACAAGAGTTGTAATAAGAGGAAGACAGAAATGAGGAACAGGAAAGGAAAGGGGTATTGGGACATGCTAGGTGGGAGTTTTAAGCCAGATCTGTGATTCATAATGAGAACAGCACTTAGCCTGTATTTATACTTGCTAAACGCTGATGTTATGCCCCTGGCCAGATTACCTAGACTAAGCCCAATATATTCTCTTTCTAATAACTTTCTTTCTCTCATTATATGTGTCTATCTTTATATCAGACTTACTTTAACATTTCACACTCTTATATATAGTGTATAGAACTTCTCCACATTGTATAGGCTGATTCCAATTTCAAACAACTGTATTATGTAAAGAATTTCTCATACTGTGTGCTTAACTATATTAACCTTGTTGTTTTGTTATTAACTTGTTGTTCACATTGTATTCCATTGATAGTCTCTCTGTATTCTTTACTTTAATGTTATTGCTGTGCTTTTCCATGGGCTGAGATTGAAAGTGGTCATTAGTGATTTGTGTTTTGTGTTCCATCCTAGTTAACAAATTCAAATAAGATGCAATATAACTACAAAAAAATAAATAAATGAAGTCACATTGCGACTGCATGACCAGGTATTGCCTAGATGTACTTTAGGGGGTAACAGTATTTGGTACATAACTACTTTAAATTTTGTGCTAGTTTATTCCAGGTCTTTATTATAACAATGAATGATCAGATGATCGAACGTTGTTATATCAACCCTTAAATGTTGGAAATCCAAAACAGCGAACAACCAGAACAGCGATTTTTTTTTCCCAGGGAAAAAAATCTCTGTTCCAAAAAACACTAAACACTAAATAAAGTGGGGTGCTTCACACTCACACCACCCCTACTTAAATATACCAACTCTGAGATTGCACTACAGTGGAGGAAACGGCACAACCCGGATGGCTTACCCAGAGATTTCTTTCCCTGGGAAAAAATTCACTGTTCCAGCCTTTCGCTCTTTTGCCGGTTCGACATGTAGTGTTCGCTCTAACAGTGTTCAATCATCTGATCATTCGCTGTTCTAAAGTAGACCCTTTATTCCAGCTGCACACCATGCACTGAGCCTCCACGTATGTTGACAGATTTACTGATATGCTGTAACAATACATTAAAGGAGCACAGCAATCAATGAGGTAAATACTAAGTAAGTACTCACCTATGATAGAGCTGTCACCAATGTGTCCAAAGGACAGCTGATTTTATTTTAGATACCTGGGGAGTTCTAGCCATATGAGCTTTTTTTAGAGAAACTCAGTGGTGCAAATGTTACAGATCTGTTCATGAACACTAGTCATGATATGAACATTTTATAGAAGCCTTGGTGGCAGAAATGCTGTAGAAATCCATGCTTTGATGTATCATGCAGGAAGTCATTTTGCACAGCATATTTAATTTGTGATTAGTTTTAAAGATAACATATTTAGTTCATGATCAGTAATGACTCTCTGAAGTTTAGCTACATTTATGAATTTGGTATGGAGGTTGTCAAGGTATTTTATACATATACCAAGACAGTCATCATTGGCTGTAGCACTGAGTGAAACAATTCACAGTTGGTTTAAAAAAGGCTAAAACCATACTTATTAAATGTCCAGATTTCTGCCTAATAGTTTTGGCCTGTTCCTTGTAACATGTGGTTTTCTAACAAATCATAAAGGATTGCAGACACTAACTAATGTCAGACATGTGAGTGTCAGATTCCATATCCTTAAGATTTTGTATTAGCATGCATTTTGTGTATTAGCAACTTTTTTTTAAGTTTATAAGAGCAGTATTTAAAATATTTCACTGATTTGGACCTTTGTGTCCTTATGTTATTTTTGTCTTTGTCCAGAATTCTTGAGCAAAGACGTTGAGAAGTATGGCTAAAAGAAAGATGGGAAGTATCTAGCCATATACACAAACTTGGACAGAAGCACATATTTCATTGTGACTTGCAGTCATCTACATAATGACTCAGTCATGAAAAATGCTAGCATTTCTAAATGTCATTCACAAAGGGACAGAGTAAGAGAAGACCAACAACAGAACCTTGAATACTACCAAGGGGAAATGGCTAACAGGAAGAGATTTAAACTCCTGTCTGACAGCCCAAGTAAGCCCTTCCATTCAGCTTCGGCACCACTAGGTAGTACTTGAGTATGATTCTAAATCTAATCTGTCAAAAAAAGTGACAATTAATAGTAGCAAAGGCCTTGTGTATATTCAGAAGCAGAATACTGACATAATTGTTTAGGTTAAGTGTGGGGTAAACAGATTAGTATGTTTAGTATGTTTGGTTTGTACTAGACTTTGCCAAAGTTAATAATGCCCACCCCCCCATTAGAAGTGTGACCCATGATACAAACAAAAATAGTCCTGAACATGTGAAAAATAAAATAAAATGCAAATATAATAACAGTGCATTTTAAAAGTAGCTGTCATAGTTTTTAGTCATTTTTGCAAAAGGCATTATACAAATGTACTGTAAGATGACTGATGAATTTTCTTTTACGGATTGTATTTCACTGTAATAATGTAATACTGATATAAATGTTTGTTACAGTTTGTACTGCACCTTATGTAATATGTTTTTGTGTATAATCTATTTTGTTTTGTAATTGTCCTTGAGCTAGTGGTCCAGGTTGTGACTGAAAAGGATGTTAATTTGCTTATCTCCTTCAAGTACCTCACTTTATTGTACTTCTTAAACTGCTATACCGACTTCTAATTAGCACAATCAAATTATTATTCCATCACTACTTCTCAATTAACACTCACATTTACTTATTGCCTCTAATACCTCAATCCATTATATTTCTTAAATTACTTTTATCTGTCTTATACACACCACTCCTCTATCTGTAAAGTCTCAGTACATACAAGGCTTGTAAATTTAATGCTTGTGAATATCAGTACAAGTTTTATTATACTGACTGTTATGATATGTACTATTCACTAAAAGTGCATTATAAAATTTGTCATTGTAAATACTGATTGCATTAAATATGATACCTTGTAAATTTTCTCCCCGAGCCACCACTTTAAAAGGGCACCTGTGCCCAGTTGGACTTTCCTGGTAAACAAATGTCACTCAATCAATCAATCAATAAATAAATAAATTCAGACTAGTTCTCTTACCCTGTTAACACAGCATGCATAAATACATGCATACAAACATGCATACATACCATAGAGTAGAGAAATATAGCAACTTCAGCGTAAGTAGATATTTTTTCTATTTATACTTATAGTTCCTCAATGTGGTGGTGGTGCTGTGGTAGCGTTGTCACCTCACAGTTATACGTTGCCCGTTTGACTCTCAGTTAGAGCGTCTTCTGTGTAGCGACATGCGTGAATGGGCGTTCCTTCATTGAAGGTTGTGCATTAGGCCCGGCAAGCCAGTACGTAAAAATCTACTGCCAATCATTAGCGGACCGGAGTTCCGCTGTGGCGACCCCTAACCGGAAAAAGCCGAAAGACACAAACAAACATACTTATAGTTCCTCCGTTGTGAGAATCACAGTTCTGGTCATTGAATATTGAACAAACACCCTGCCCTATATTCAGACCAAAAACCAGGTAGGAATCCAAAAGAAGCTTGAAAGTGCTGGCATATTGCAACTGTTGAGGTTGTGCACATTTTGAAATGTTTCGGAAATTAAACTATAGCTGTAACATATGTGAAATATATGAGTGTTGTGTGTATGGTTGGCAGCCAAAAGTGCAGGGTTCTTTGTACAACCGTCCAGTTTATCGAATGGACATTTACTTTGTCGAAAAAGGTAAGTGGGATGTATACTAGGTGTCTGTGTGAATGTGTGAGGGTAAGTGTTAGAGTAAGGGTTAGATTAGGTGTGAGTATGCGGTTGTGAGTGTTAAGGGTCAGGGTTAGATAAGGGGACAGATTTAGTGTGCACATGCACACGTGTGTGCAAGATGTCTTTTTTAGCAAAGCCCCCTCCCCACCTTAGTAATGTGTGCTAATTCTAACCATGATGTGCACCTTAATTTTTAAAAACCCCAGCCATAACAATACCATCAGGTTATGGGTAGTGCATCAGAAAAGGAAATTTGTTTCCTGTTTTGATGTACTGAGTGTCGATGTATTGTTTAATGAATGGTCAACATATCATGGAGCGTGTTTTGCACATTGACCACTCATTATATAATAATATATATATATATATATATATATATATATATATATATATATATATATACACACACACACACACACACACACACACATACATGTATATTTGCATTTTATCAATACTAGCAACTGACTGGATTGCTTGACAGCAGCTTTTGCTGACAGCACACATTATTGCAATCAGTAGATTGCAAATGTAAGCATTAGTAAACACTAATAGCAAGCACAACTTTTATGAAAAAAAATTGCAATTATATGTTTTACTGCCTAGCACCTGGCTGACATATTCTAACTCCTGTCCTCTACCCACTATCCAACCTCTTTAGAACTCCCACAGATGCACTATATAGTTTCACACGTTACTTATCAATTCACTGTCACCTACTCCCCACTCCCCCATCTATACCCACTAACTCTCCCCTAGACTAAGTTGAAAAGCTTTCCCTTAAAATGTCAATGCACCTCATATGAACTTGTCTATATTCTCCTCCTTTTCAAGTTTTTCCTTTCTTATCTTATCTTCACTACATCTTCAAGATTATCTCTACTAAACATACTATATGAACAACAATCAAATGTTACTACCTGCTATATTTTTAATTGTATGTCTAAACCACTATGTTTACGTAAATATCTTATGCAATCATATGTTATTGTCTGCTATATTTTTATAACTGAATGTGTAAATATCTTATGTATAGTATGTTAGCAACTGTTCTGGAGCTTTTCTCCCCGGGCCTCTGCTGAAAACGGACAGATCTGTCCAGTCGGACCTTCCCGATAAACAAATGTAAAATAAAATAAATAAATGAGGGTTATACCCCTTATACCCCCAACATGAAGGCTGTTTTCCCACATACCCCAATTTATATATACTAACACCATGGACTTACAACTGTGTATAAAGTGAATCATGTACATTTATGCTGTAATCGACAGTCTGTGACTTGATTATGGTTTAAATCAATGAAACAAGCCATGAAGGAATCATGCAGCAAACTCTGCACTCGACAAAAACAGTTCTAAATGAACTTCACTACAAGCCTATATATTTATTTGGTTTACATGCTGATTATCAGTGTTTTGTTGAGTTGAGTACAAAATATTTGGGAGACGGACTTGGCTCATCCTGCAAGACCCATGTTAGCAGCTATATCTGAGTTTCACTAAGATGGACCCAGTGTTTTTTTTTTTATTCTTGACATCATATTAGTTATGTCCTATGAAATCTTATACACTTAGAGATAATGCAGTTGATACGTTTTTTAAGAGATTGTCACTAGTAAAGGGTGTGTGCCATATGACTTCCCAGAGTTCATTGCTGGAGTAAAGCTTCTAATGGTTAAATATGATGTTTCTTGTCTCTTTTTTCTGCCATTATTGAAAAGGAGCACGTCTGCATTACCTTGTTCAAACACAAAACATCGAGTACACATTATTTGAATGTGTTTGAAACTGAAGTAATTGAGAAACCAAAAAAAAAAAAAATCAAAACTCAAAACTCAAGAAATATATATATATATATATATATATATATATATATATATATTTTTTTTTTTTTTTGCATGAGGCAAGCCTTTCTATATCTCCCACACTGCTTGCTACTTATATATACCAACTCTGAGATCACAGTAGGGTGGTTAAAGTGCAAATTCCCAAACCCCACTGTACTGCAATCTGGCACCTGAAAAGACTAACAATTTGTGATCTTTCCATATTCAATCAGCCATTTTGCCATTACAACAGGTAAAAGTTTTGAACAAATGCATGACACTCATTTGAGTACAAAGGTGAACTGATTAGAAATGTTATGTTAGCAGTCCTTTTTAAAAATCAAAATGTTAAACTACTTACTTCATATTATTTGCCAATTGTAGAAAGCCAAAGAAAATATTTGATCTACTCAAGGAGAAGCAATGCAAGCAGAAATCTGACTAGGGCAGATCAGAAAGGAGTCTACCAGAATTAAAGAAAGATAAAGAATAAGGATACATATAGATTTCACAGTTAATCCACAAGTGTCTTATGCCAGCTACAATTACAGGTTGAACAGAGTAACCTAAATCCTGTTATGTTTTATTCAGCTGATGAAGTCTTTCAAATTGAAATGTCTACATCTCAAGTTCTGCCTTCTATGAACCTATATAAGGCATCCGCACGTCCATCTATGAAAGATTTCTTGCACATCCGCAAGACAAACAACACCTGAAACACTAAATCCAAGGACCTAAACTTCATCTGCAATATCAATAGAACCTGCTGGAAGGACTGATATGTGTCTCAAAGGATCTCTGAGCGATGGAATAAGCTTCCCATCTATATGACACAGAATTCATCCCTGACCCTGTTCAAAAGAAACCTTGATCATTGGATGGGAAATAACAAATTTACCATTGGCCTGGTCCCCATGTCTCTGATGGACATAGGTCAACAGTAAGTAAATTAATCCCCAGCTAACATACCCTCCACACACATAACTCTTAGTTACTTCCTTCTAACATATCCCACCATATAACTTCCAAGGAGCTCTGGGACAAAAATGGGTTGGGAGCATGGCTAGGCTTGTAAAGACCCTGGTGTTCGTTAGCCTAGTATGAACATATGAACCTATAAGTAGCCCCCCCAGACAGAAAACAAATTATTCTCCTGCACCAGATATGCAACATTGTAAAGAAGTAATTCAGAAATCTACTCAAAAGGATGCTATCGCTAACATTACTCAAAAGCAAGATATTGTTGCAGAGAATTCCTTGACAAATGAACAAGCCTTATATAGTAAGTGGCTGGTATTAGTGCATTTGACAGGTAAAATTGCACAAACATTGGTGATGTACATTGTGGGAACAATTCACAGACACAGGTAGCACCATCATGAAAGAAAGCAAAGTTGCAGTTGGTAGTGAACATATAATGATATGGAAATGAAGAATGTTGGAGCCCAACTATGACTGCAAATGAGGGTAAACAATATATAGGAGTCATTCAGAAGTATATAACAATTACATGATCAGTTACTGTTGCCAGTTTATTTGTATACTGGAATTTCTTGTCGAGCAGAGAGAGAGAGAGAGACCACTCTATGGTGCTAGGGGTATCAGCTGTCATAACTGAGCAGCATATGTTAACCAATGCCCACAGACAGGTGAGCTGTCACCCTCCATTCTACAGTGCACTGACTTACCACACTGTGCATCCGACATAACTTACTCATATAACACAGAAGTGAGGGTAGGGCATAGTTGTCATCATATACACAGGTGGTGATGGGTAGAGTGACAGGAATAACCAATGGACACAGAGGTGGGATAAGGAGGTACTAAGGATGTGGATGATAATATGTGATATGGCCAGGGCATTGGGGGAGCTGGGTATACTCTGTATGCAGGGGATGTTTTTTCCCAAGAGGGGTAGGTGTCCAGTAGTGTAGGGTAAGTATTAAGAATATGTGCTAGGGGACACTGCTCCTGCAGATGCAGCTGCAGTGTCTGTGTGTGTGTCACATGTATTGTGGGGCATTAGATGGGGAAAAATACTGACTTCAGATGTCCCTGGCTATGTAGCTATACCTTTTGAGGAATGACATAGGTACTAACACTTGCTGGCAAGGATGAAGGTGAAAACTAAGAGTGTGACTGCCTGTCTGCTGCATACTGTAGGTCTTCAAGGGCTCTCACCTCATGCTTCACTAGGCACCCCATCATTGAGTGGTGTGACAGTAACAGTATATGAATGTGACCTACCTGACCTGTAGGATGTACCTAGAGTGGAAGCAGGTGAGTGGCAGCCACAGCATCCATCATTCCAACCCACTATGTGCTTCTCACATAGCTGTCTCTATGTGACTATTGAACCCCCAGAAATCCACTTTTATGCAGTCAGTCTCCAACACAAGCTCCACTCCACACCTACCTGTGCTTCTACACTTGACAGCAGTATACGTAGTGCAACCCCTACCAACAAAAGGACATCCGTACTAATATTAACCAGATGTTTTGGGTCTATATCATAACCGCGAAAGCCCTTTTCAGCGAATACATAAACATCGACACATAATGCATGAACTGCGAATACACCGAATGCCCTAAACTGCGAAATTCAAAATCTTGAATCATCATAGTTGGCCAACCCCACCGCCCGCTACATACTACCCACCCAAACCAAATAAATAAACCACACACATTCACTAACTGAAACCTTACTTCTAACCCTAAAGTAAAGCTTGCATATACTACCATGTATGCACTTACCTTAACCCGCACCCTAACCCTAAGGTCTGTAACTATCGCACACTTACCTTAATGAGCTATACCCAAACAAAATAAATAATCCACATGCATACACTTAACAAAACCCTACTTCTAACCCTACACTAAACCTTACATACATTACTATCTATGCACTTACCTTAACCCGCACCCTAACCCTAAGGTCCGTAACTATCGCACACTTACCTTACAGAACTATACCGCAGAAGGGCCAACTATGATGATTCGAGATTTTGAATTTCGTGGCTTAGGGTGTTCGGTGTATTCTCGGTTCGCGCATTATGTGTCGAAGTTTACATATTCGCTGAAAAAGGCTTTCACGGTTATACTATAGACCCGATATTTTCCCTATGTCTCTGTTACATATGTCCTTACTCCAGCAACTGTCGAGTTGTTTTTTCCTCTCTTTAGTGATTCTGCAATAAGCTGTACGTTTCAGTTGCTTTCAAGCAAATTTCCATAGTAAGATGAGCAATGCAGTGGCAGCTACTGATTTTATAGTGCAATTTCAAGGACATAGTGTGGCAGTTATGGTAATAAGGCAATTTAGGGTAAAAGTCTCTGATTTGCACTTTCAGTACATGTGTACCAACCCTGAGCTGTGGGAGTGGACTTGGCCAGACCATTTTTACACAGTATCGATGAGGAATGACAGAAAGTCATCATTTTTTCAGTCATTCTGCATAAAATTATCTTTCTTCTGCTAGGAGAATTTGCAGTCTGCAAATGATCTTTTTCTGTGTGGATAGTATATTGAGCTGCTAAAACCATCTGTACCAGGCTTGCTAAATTCATTATATCCTGATAGGTATGGCTTTCTTCTCCATGAGGAGCTTGCCCTCCTTTGAAAAATTAAGCATTGAAGTGTACTCCTACTGTTCTTTTCAATGAAGAGTGACCCATACTGATAATCCAAGCTACTGTTCTAGAAAAAATATCCTGTCAGTAATACATCCAGCTGTTTTTCTTGCCATACTGAACTCGACCAAAGCGTACTCAAGACATGTATAGCTGCTGACTGATGTTTTAATTTTTCACTAAAATTATACTGGTAACACTTATTTAACAGCTGGTTGATGAAACTTATTGTTTCTGATACTCAGAAATACAACTGGTTCATGTTTGTGCCTTTTTTAATTGTTGTGTTTTGGCTTGCTGTGTTATCAGACAATGAACTGAATAATAAATAGATGTTGCTAATGATTGGGTCTTTGAAGGCACGTGTCCTGTGTACTTTCCAGGGTTTCAGAAGAATTCAAGCAGTTTTAAGTTACTTTCACAATGAGTCAGTACAGCTTTATGCAAGTAGAAAAAGGCAGTTGCTCTTAAAATTGGTTCAAGAGTAATCTTTGTAGGTGAAAGCTGCAGTTTGTATTCAAAAGCGAATGCTTTTGTGTATGGACTTTGCCTAAACAAGCTACATTATGTAGTACTGCACCAACATTTTCTCTCCGTGTTGTAACTTTCCAGTTTGCTGTTCTGTTTTCAAAGCTTGACTGATTCAGTTAATCTCTGTGAGGCAGTTAGAAGGAGACAATTTGTAATGTTAATTTAGATTACAGCTTCTCCTCTAGCAACTCACTGTTGAATTTAAGGAAGCTGAAAAAGCTATTACAAGTACTGCTAAAGGGCACCAGTGTTAGCTACTACTTTTATATATACAAGACACAGTCTGTAAAAGACAATTAATGCTACTTGCTGTTAACAGATTGAATTTAACCATTTAATACTGCATTCTATTGGCTTGAATGTTTTTCTAGGAAACCAAACTTTTCCCAGTTAGGGGTCGCCACAGCAGAACTCCAGTCCGCTAATGATTGGCAGTGAATTTTTATGGTGTCAAGTTTCCAGCTCAGTGCCCAACCTTCAAAGAAGGCACACGCACACATTCACACACCTACCTGCATGTCTTTAAATTCACTTGACCATGGGGAGGAAGTGCAGACTCCGCACAGAAGGCACTTCAGCCGAGAATTGAACCGGAGAACCTCTAGCTGTGAGGTGACAATGCTAACCACTGCACCACTGTGGCCTTAATGTTTTTCTAGGAAACCAATTCTCTAAAAAAGAAACAAAAATGATGTTCTATATAAGTAACATTCTTTATTCAAACCTGCACTTTAGGGAGTATGCTTTGTAACCTTAAAATAGTGTTACTAACTGTAAGTTAGTACATTTAAACAAATCCAAACTGACAGATTGTGAAATTAAACTTAAATTATGAATTTTGTTGACTCAAAAATCTGTACACATTTTTTTTCACTGCAAGATTATTAATGGAATAAAGTTTTTAAAAAGATTGCCCCTTCCTCACAGTATTGAAAGTTTCCCTGTCGTTTGGCATAACATTGTCCTTCTTCTGCTATGAGGATTTACAGCCTGCAAAGCATCTTTTTCTGTGCAGACAATAAATAGACTGACATCTTTGGGTCCCAGTAAGTAAGTTGCTGAAACCATTTGTACCACAGAGCTTGCAACCAGTGCTACCTTTAAAGGAAAATGACATGTCATGCATTAATGTACTTCAGGCTTATTAAAGCCATTATATTTTGATATGTATGGCTTTCTTACTCACGAATAGCTTGTCCTGCTTTGAAAAATTGAGAATTTAAGCAAACTGCTACGGTTCCTTTTAGTGAAGACTGAGCCATACTGACAACCCAAGCTGCTGATCTAAAAAAAATAACTTATCAATCATACATCCAACTGTTTTCCTTTCCATACTGAACTCTGACAAAAGTGTACTCAGTACATTTATAGGTGTTGACTGTTCTGTTAATTTTCTTTATAATTACATTGGTAACACTTATATAGCAGTTGATTGATGAAACCTGATTGTTTCTGAGTATCAGAAATATACCAAGCAAAAGTCTGTTTCACACCATTAATTCTCGCTCCACTTGGGCTCCCTCCATTAGACTACCCTATTCCCAATTCTGACCCACTCCCACCTACTCTACATTTCTTATCCATCTCCACCCACCTAATCATTCTTACCCAATCAACTTCAATCCTGCACAGCATTCTTCCTTTCAGTTTCCTAGCTCTCATGCTATCTAAACAGCTTCTCTAACACTAATCTTTCTCCTCCCTACTATACTCTCTATCTTCTCATTATATAAATCTCTGCAGAGTGCATTCTAGAGCGTACATTTCACTTACAATTTACCATACTTTTATATTTTATCATCTGTCTTGTCCTGCTATTGCTCTTCACAAAATGAACATATTTGTTTTACCTTTATTTCTCTTCCTGTCACTACTATATCACCTTACATCCTATTTTTCACTGCTTTTAACCAGTTTATTTCTCCTAGAAACACACACAATCCACAACAAAATCGCACTCTCTGTCATCACATCAGATCACCACACCTCTATCACTACAAAAACACTGACCTGTTTAAAATTAGATAACCGAATTACAACTACATTCTTCAAAAACTCAGCATAATAAATAAGCATAAATTCAAATGGGTATACATAAATCACCATTTCCTAAAACCACTGAACCTAAGTGGTGACATCTATTCTAATCCAGGCCCTAAGAATGAACCGCAAAACTCAGCCAACTCAAAGTTATCCTGTTTCTCCCCTTCACCTCCCTGAATAGAATATGTAGTTTATTGTTCTTAAACATAAATGCATGAAGCATCCATAAACTGGCTGACTTCCATGCATGTGTTGCCCTGCATTCCCCTGACTTTCTAACAGTAACTGAAACTTGGTTCAAACATTATAGGAAAGAATAATATCCTTGGGCTTGCAACCTCACTCTTCATCTACTTCTTCCCTCCAAAATCTAGCAATTTTGAAGTACTGATATCACTTTTAAAAACAAATAAGCATAAAACAATGTGCATAATAGCCTTATAATAGCCTTATACATATCTCAAGGTAGCAATATCCAAACAGCAGATTTTCTGTGCTGAACAAATAGCAATGTCCCCATTAAACCATTATTCTAGGTGAACTGATTGCAAATTACATACTCTGAATCCCCTACAAACTGTAAATGTTTACAGTTTCACTCAGCTAATCATCTCCACCACTACACGCAATAAAAGTAGTAACAGGCATTCTAGTCTAGACTGAATACTCTCCTCTCAGCAACCTCTGGTTGCCTCCCTGATATAAATAGTGATCATCTTCCAACTTTTATAGTATGACTCCATAGCAATATAAACAAAACAATTCTATATAGTCAAGTACACAATCTTACTTCATTTATCAAGAACTGCTTTATTTCTTATCTATCCCTCATCATTTGGACCAAACTGAAGATCTTGCCTCTAAATAAAGCAGTCACTTACTTAAATACAACTTTCCTCAACAATCCTGCTCCAATTAGTACAAGGAAAACTTAAATCAAACCCCTGCACCTTGATTAACCAAACAACTTATGTCACAAAGAAGTAAAGTACAGTCTGATGAAGCTATTTAGTGAAAGCGCTTACCATTTACAATAAATACGCCTTTTATATATTTTTATGCTCGTGATTTTTCAAGGTTTGCCATATTTGTTGACTGCTTTTGCTGTTTTTCTTATGTCACAAAGAGTTAACTTGGAAAGAATGGCACTGCAGTAAAACACAAACTAGTTTACAAATTTTTAGAAAGCTTAACGGGCTGAAAAACAAATTAAATCAGGCAAACAATCTTATTAGGCCAGTCTTCTGCATAAATATTAAAACAATCCCAAACTGTTCGGGGCCACAATAAATAATGTACTCCACCCCGTCCACACTACCACATCGCTGCCAAACACAAACAACTGATAGATTTGCTACTCAGTTCAATAACCACCTTATCAAAATAGTACATAGCTTAATCAAAGATTACCCTGTTTAACCCTTTACCCCAATTTGTACTGATAACAATTCTTCTTCTTTCCAATTTGAACATGTCCAAATGGCTAACATCAAAAGATATCTTCAAAACATGAAACCCACCACATTAGCAATTGATAATCTACTAGGTGAATATATTAAAATGGTAGCAGATGTTCTTACTTACCCAATAAACTGGTCAATGGTAGAGAACTATGTCCCATCACTCTGGGGAAAAAAAAAACATTTATCAGTCCCCTACACAAAGGCAGAAATTCCACTGAATATAGACCCGTGGTTATCCTTTCTCATCTATCTAAGATTTTTAAAAAATGCATCAGTTCTCAGCTTCTCAACTACCTTAGCAACAATAATTTTCTTTCTCAAACTCAGCATGGTTTCCATCCCTACCATAGCACAAACGCTGCCCTCCTCAGTTTCTTGAACACCATAAACTTTCACAAGCATACAGGTAACCTTGTCTGTTTTCTTTTCTTAGATCTATCTAAAGCCTTTGATACAGTTTCTCATTAAGAATTCCTAACCAAACCGTCTTCCTTAGGGCTTGATCACTCATCCTCAATGTGGTTTCAGAGATACCTATCAAATAGGCAGCAAGCTGTAAAATGGCAAAAATAAATACTCAGCATTTCTTCCCATCTCTGTTGATGTTCCTCAAGGATAAATCCTAACACCATTACTGTTTAACATTTTTAAAAAACAAATGAAATCATGCAAACAATCCTATTATGCCAGTCTTCAGCATAAATATTAAAACAATCCCAAACTGTTCAGGGCCACAATAAATAATGTCCTCCACCCCATCCACATTCAGCTTCTAGGGGCACTGAAATGCAATCATATTCATGAACATGAGTTGTACAGGGTGCATACATTTAGGTCAGTATGTCTTTCACCTCACAAACATGACCCTGGTATGCTATTCTTCGAATCATGGTTATATGGTGACACTGTGCTCTGTTGCATTGTACTGCTGCCCATCAATGCATGTCATGTGATACCCACAATGCATGTTAATATGAATCTGCAACCATTTTCTACTACATTGCAACATACAAACTGGCCATTGTTTCTGAGGGTGCTGAGTGTGGGAGGGATCCTGTGTTAAAGGAAGGTGACATAAGCCTTTCTGTATGTACTTCACTGGAACCACTGGGATCACCTGCTGGAGGACTCTTACGAGGCTTCCTAGTACAAAGTAGATGCCATGGGCATCACTCACTCTGTTGAGCAGTGTAGGCATAGACACAGCAATCTGAAAATGTGCCACCTTGACCTTCTTAGGCAATAAGAAGAAGTTAAAGTACAACAGAATTTTATAGTTACTACTATTGGCAGGTGATTACTTATGATTATTTAGGCATAAGTGCTCAGGCATATGCGGAAATCTGGAGTCATGAACACCTTTCCTTGTTTTTTTTTTTTTTTTTCAGCTCCAGGTGAGATTGAAGACAATTGATTGATCTGCCAGGGGCACCTACCAAGTGCTTCCAGTTGTAGGGACACACATATACCATTGATTTTATAACTGCATATTTTTGTAATACCTGCTTATTGGTCATTTCCGCATTGAGGTTACTTAGTTCAACCATTTAATACAGCTTTTTATGCCAACTGTAAAACTTACCCTGTTGATGCAGACTGACCTGTTCAACTATCCAGCCTATGTCCAGGGATTGCCACCAGTGGCATAGTAATGATAACTAGTTTGACGTTGGGAGATCCATCACCATCCTGGATATCACAATCTATATCAGACCTGAGTGTTTGCCTGCCTACATTGCCATGTACATAGCCTTACTCCCATTTATACATGGCAGACTGGACTTCCTACCAAGCATTATTTCTCCATTGTCCATTCAATCCCCCCTGCCAGTTACACCTGGCATACCATGGGCATGCACAGGATAGGCTGCTGGTTGATATTTTCTGGTGGCAGGCCTATTTTCTGGTACAGGAGATGTCTGTGGCCTGTGCTTATGCAATATTTGCTTTTGTGGGTGTGTCACATCCCCAAGGCATGGTTAGCAAGGTGCCATGCAGACACTGTAGGCCATTTCTGCCCCTAGATGGCAGCTCCTTTGAGCAGAACACTTTTGGAGCATGAGCTTGTTGTCACTCTTTGTAACTCATACAATGATCACATGCATACACTCAGGGGGACTGGTTAGGTAGCATTTTATCTGGATGGTTGTGCCACACTTACTGCTGTAGTACTTTTTGTTTAGCAGGTATGTTGTCATTTGTTTGCCATTGTATGATTAACAGCATTTTCCTCCTCTATGAACTGTTCTGGCAAACATTGTAGTACACATTAGTGATCATTTCTTTTGCCTTTGTATTTCTATCTCTATATTGTTGTCCTTTTGATATCTAATTGTTTCATTTCTCTCCATTTATGTTAATATTTTCTACAGGGTCTGCCATGATGCAGTGCAGTAATGGCCATCGCACTGTCAACCTGATGACTCCAGACCAGTTTCTCACAGGATGACATATGCCATTCAGTGTGAGATGATGTGGAGGGATCCTCTGCTGTTGTCTGATAGTCTATTTTCAGAGAGTGTGATTGTGTGTATGTGAAGGGGTGGTGTTGGTGGTAGGCTCCCTGTTAGGGATTGCCATTAATAATAATGACATGTTACCTGGCAGAAGGTAGAGGGCCTAATGATGGCCTATGTGTATCAGAGAGTGTACACTCACATATGTAACATAGAACACATCTTGGCTCAAATGGCAGGGTTGCAAAAGCTGCCTGGCTCTGACCAGTCAGTCACCAATGCTGGACCTGGCCATGAGGGTAGTCACAGAGTTGACTAACCTCTCTGGGTGTGGCACTGGACAGCATGGCAGTCAATTGTCACCCCATCCTACCCCCATCATGGTGCTCTCTTTCCTTGTGTACCAGCTCAGTTTGTAGTCCAATTCTCTACATCAGTAGTTGTTCTCCCTGTGTCTTTTGTGTCTCCCTTTTGTGTTCTGCCTAACAGTTGTGCCAGTATCTCCTTGGTTGGTGTTTGTCTTTCTCTTTCCTGCCCATACCTTACCTCTCCACCCTTCCTGAAGAAAAACAAAACAAAATTAACATCTGTCCACAAAAAAATACCCTTGCTGCCCCACTTCCATCTCAGTCTTCCCTTCCTCTTATCCTTTTGTGCATTCTTCTTCTTTTTCCCCATTTTTTCCTGCCCTGTACACCTGTTTCATTCATATTTATGGTAAAAAATAATAAGGACTTTGCTGTGTACTCCTTATTTGGGCTTCCAGCTGTGTTCCCAGTGGCATGTCAATGTGCATGTGAACATACATCATTGCAAGCATTTTACATGCACATCATTGGTCTCATTAGGTCACATGACCAACACCACACACCATGCAGTGCTGGTCATTGCACACCTGTAGGATTTTTTCCACTTTATTAGTTTAACTCTATCATATAACCACTCTCCTACTACATTGTTAATTATCTCTGGGCCACATCCTACTACTTCACCTGTGCTATGTTTCCATTATGTGTGTGCGTAAGTGATTTTTCTGAATTTCAGTCTGTGTTTGAGGTTTGAACGATTGTTTAAGAAGTCTAAATACCACAGTGATTGCATGTATTGCATAAAGTGACTGGGATGCTTCTAAGTGTCAATTGTGTTGTTTCTGAATGTTCACATATGCTTTTTCAGTATTGTATTTTACATGACTAACTTACTGGTTATACCATGGTGATGGTCTATACAAAACTGGCATATTTATATCTAATTATGCAATACTTATTTCATCTTTGTATTTAACTTCTGCTAACGAGGCTCTCTTCTTAGGACTAGTCTATTCTGGGCTCTGTCCTTTTCAACATATTCATAAACAATCTCCACAATGAAAGCAAACATGATACTATCAGCCAGTATGAAGATGACATAGTTCTAATCTTGTCTGATGAGAATATGAAAAAACTGCAACAGATAACTCATGAATCCCTACTATCTACTGCACATTGGTTCCATGTATCACAGCTGCTCCTAACTCCCCCAAAATCCAAATTAATCCTATTCTTCCCCAAATAATTGTCTGACCAGAAAAATCTTTTCACCACAACCTCTAATAAATGTATCAAAATTGAGCTAGTAACCCACAATAAAAAGAGTTGGCTGTTGGTATAATGGTTAAGGTATTTCCTTCACAGACACAAGGTACAGGGTTTGAGTCTAACCTTTGAAAAGGAAATTTGGTAGGCTTAAATTGGCCCATAAGGGCAGCTAGCCTAGTACTTGCCTATGAATATATAATTGATGAAAATATAAAATCTGACTTTCATTTAAATAAAACAGTAAAAAAATCAAAAACTTTGTGGCCCCTCTAAGATGACACTAAATAAACCATTGCCACAACTTACTAACTCCCAGTCCTTCTATACAGTGCTCCCATTTTTATAAATCTGCAAGTCACCAAATCCTACCTCCTCCAAGAATGCTGCAGTAAAGTATCAAATTTTGCTATGAATACTCCACACAGAACACACCTGTTTACCATCCCCAGTGAACTGAACTCTAACATGCCCTAACCCTGACTCTGTTAGTCACTACACACAACCTAATCTGTAAATCAGATAAATGCCCTAGCAACAGCAACATAATTCATCACTAGTCTACCAACATAACCCTTAACTCCATAGACAAACACCTATTACTAGTCAAAAAGTCTAAACTCTGCAGCTGACTCCCTCCACTCCTTCAATATATCCAAAATCTGGAACGGCATCCTACTTACCCTAAAACAAACCCATAACCTTTAAACAATATCTGAGGGAAACATGTTCTTCTTCATGCCATTCACCTGGGTAATACCTCATTTTTAATACCCACTTAACCACATCCTCCAATGCCAAAAACATCCACCCACACAAAATAATTCTTATCAACGTCTTTTATTTATCCTCCTGCAAATATTCACTTTTTACCTATGAAACCTTTCTATTCACACCTTCCATACTTTTTCACTTTTCCTAGGCTATTAAACGTTCTGTCTCGTGCACTTCATCCAACCTACTTCACTATGCTCTTCTGCCTTAGCCTCATAGGCTCCTAGCTACTTACTAGAATATCAATCTATGATGATCGTTAGAAGCCTAGCCATACATTCTCATGAAGTTTTTGGCCCTTCTATTTTAAGATCCAATAACCCAGAGATAAGCAGAACATTTACATGTTGCTCCTATCTATGAGGAACAAGGGTGCCAAATCAGAGTTGAATTTGCAGTCACCTATCCATTTCAGCTCAATATTGCTGTTTCTCCTTACTGCCATTCTGCTATACTGTACACAGTACGTTTCTATATTACAATCAAGATTCCTGCAGCGACTTATCACCATTCTACAGTACCTGACAAACTACTCTTAGAACTTCTTTTACCTCACGTACAGCAGGCAATTCACTCATCTATGATCATTGTATATTAGCCTAAAGCTAGAAGTCAATGTTAATAATGTACTCTGCATTGTAGACAGTTCTACCTCTTTGCTGTTGATTGCTCATACATAGCTTATCCTCTTCTATCTTGTTGAACATTTAAGACATTCAGCCATGTCTGTAAAATGTATAACGCAGTTGTTATTTCTGTGCTGTAGTAGCTAACTTAGCTGCTGTTAATGTTCAGTATATTGTATTTCTCTTCTCTTTTGGGTATAATAGTTAAGACTACCTACTCATTTCTGCAACATGTATGTTTTTGTCCTCCAATTATTAATTCATAATTTTTAGCATTTTTATAAGATTTGTACTCATCTCTCTTACTGTAACCTATTGTAAACTTACCGTATGTATTTTGTGTGCAGCTTTTCTCCCTGGCCTCTTCTGAAAAGGGGCCTTGTGCCCAGTCAGACTATCCTAGTAAACAAAAGTTAATAAATACATTCATTTAAAGCAACAGAGTATGCCACATACGAATAAAATGTAAATTTTACACTATTTTACACTAAGCATAGCTTTAAGAAAGCATTACCAATAAAGAGTATATGATATTGACTTTGCAGAGTTCATTATTCCAGTAAAGCTTTTGAAAGTTGCATGTCATATCTGTTGCATCTTCAGTTTGCTATTATTGAAAATATGTTTACTTAACTGCATACATGTATTATACAAGTTATGGATCAAAGGCTGCTCATAATTTACGGATCAAAGGCTGCTCATTTCTATGTGTAGTCCTTCTTTATGGCGGAGAGCTATGATAGTGACTCCCACATCTTGGGGGCATATCTCTTAGGAATGTATCTGTTTTAAAGAAAAGTAATGGGGAGAAAAGCAGAATTAACTGCAAATTTTAGAAAATAAAATAGGATAGAATTATCTGCAAGGGGACCAAGCCTAAACTTCCTATGCAGTCTTCTGATTACCTCTGAGTGAAATTTTGAGTATTTGCCGTGGGACTGAAGTGAATAAGTCAGTTTGGTTTCACTGAAAGAAATGAAACCAATGTGTTTCCTGATAATGCTGACTCTCAGAAGTGGAAGGTGGTTGGGCTGGTTGTTTTTACCAGATGTAAGAGTCTGTAGACTCCTTATCAAAAAGGCGTCTACTTAATTACCCAATCTGGAATACTGGACAGCATTTGCATTTCATTGGGCCTCTGTGCTCACTGTTACCATCCTTAGGAAGTGCAGTGGCTTTTTGTAGAACGGTGTATTAAGGGTGTCAGAACCACAAGACAGGGGGAGAGCCCACCCCTTTAAATGAAAGCATGGTCTGTGTCCTCAGCTCCCAGCTGAGTTGTATTATTTTAAAAATGGAAACGAACAGATGTCCATTCAGAAGAGGGATCCCAGAATCCTTACTTTAGTGTGTGTGTGTGTGTGTGTGTGTGTGTGTGTGTGTGTGTGTGTGTGTGTGTGTGTGTGTGTGTGCGTGCAAGTGCATGTATGTGAGTGAGTGAGAGTCTGTATATATTCGAATGTGCAAGAGTGTATGTGTGTGTGTGTGTGTGTGTGTGTGTGTGTGTGTGTGTGTGTGTGTGTGTGTGTGTGTGTGTGTGTGTGTGTGTGTGTGTGTGTGTGTGTGTGTGTGTGTGTGTGTGTGTGCACGTGTGCACCCTTGTGCTTCATTTATACAAAATATATTCCTGGGAATTTATATCAGCATGGTTCAGACAAGATCTGAGAGAATGACTTGACTGAGTGGTCAGACATTATTTGGTGTGCATCTGTATAGTTATTTAAATTAATCTACTCTCAGTCAGTTGGCCAGGATCATAATTTCTTGTTCCTTCAAACATGGATTCCCACCCATTATGACTATTATGTTATTTCTGGTGTGGTCAAGGCATAGTGTTACTTGCCGACATCCGCTCGCTAGCTTTTCTGTAAGGGACTTCAGAAAGTTCTGTGGGTAATACTGTCATTGCTCACTGAGGACATCTGTTTCAGCAAGTGATTTCCTGCTATCTTATCATCTGGGCCTGATTCTTATAGGTGACTTGTATCCCTCTAGCTCTTATTACCCTCTTGGTGTTTCTGTTGGTGCTGTCATGGTTTTCATGATGTTTTTTGAAGAGGGTTGCTGAAGTACTCTCAAGATAATAGTGGCATAACAAGATGGGCACATTATTGAGATTGGTAATGCTTGGAATTTTGGTGTGTTCCGCTGTGGCGACCCCTAACCGGGAAAAGCCGAAAGACACAAACAAACTGTAAGGTAAAGAAATTAATTAGGATTTATCTCACTCTGATATCACTTAACGTGCTGAGGATGGCATTGTATGTGAGTCTACTGTTGCTTGGGGTACTGCTTCTAAAGCTGATGGATTCCCTGACCTCATTTGCAATTCCACTGTGCCCTGTTTGATGAGTGGCAATCTTGCTGACAAGGGGATTCCTTTAGTCAAAATCTGAAAATTACCTTTCATATGGTTGTGGGGTCTGGCTCATACTGTAATGTGGTGATTTCTCGACAATGTTTCACAACCCTCATGTTTGGGCTGAATGTGAAAAATTACCATGGCTGTAGTGTAGGCATGGCAGGCCTTGGGCATAGAGCAACTTGGTGGCTGCTTAGGGCACCGCTCTCACTTTTCTTGTAGGCATGCTTTTCAAATAGTTACTCATTTATTTTTTATACTGAAGAAAAATCGTGTTTCTTTAGTATAAAAAATATAAATGCATAGCAGAAAAATGTGCCTACCACAGAGGTAAGAGCGGCACCCAAGGGAGCAAGTCTGCAAATATTGGCTATTTGACTTGTTGGCCTCCTGTTTATCTGACCCACAATATATGAGAATCAGTTAGATCATGGGTGAGACGAAGCAAGAAATCAACCAATTCAAAATTGAGAGACCAATGTGAATAGACAGCTTGGCGACGGCATCAGGTATGTTTTTTGTTGTTGTCACAGCCAAATCATTTGGATGACTAGGGGATAGAAAATCCTCAGCTGTCCCTGATTTTGCTTGCCCTATTTCTCGACATATCTCTCAACTATCCAGATTTTTGCCTTATACTTTTGGTCTGTACAATGTAAAATTTGTACTTTTCTAGCAAATCACTGAGGAAGGAAGTAAATAATGACATACATTTAGATTGTAGACATCATATCTTTCAGAAAATGCATGAAAACGCAAAGCCTGTTATTCTAGCAACTTCCTACATTTATATGTAAAATCTCTCTGATTTTGATCCTTTATCCCTGAATTATTTTTGACATTGTCCATATAGCTTGTGGTAAGAGGTTGTTCCTCATTTTTTTAACCAGTGAGGACTGCAGTCAGTCAGAAATGCCAGACATAAAAGTTTTGTGCTTCTTTTCCTCAGAAAATGTTGATGCAAAACCTGTTGTTCTACCAATTAAATGAATCTGGGTAACAGAAAAAAATGCTGGCCTGTGTGTGGGGGGATATTATTATTTTTGTAGGATTACTGTGATTTGTGTGAAGGAATTTTGGAATACTTTAATTTGAGATGATTTTCCATGGAATAAAGCTGAAATGTAATCCATGGCTGTCATGTTTAGATATAACTGATTTGTCTGGGTGGAAGATGGCTGTAGAAAGTAACTGACTTTGTTGTTTTCTTAGTTTAAATAGTTACTAACTGGCTTTACAGAACTAGTGTGCATTTGCAAGATTACTGTGTTTTATGTGAATCAACTTGGAACTCTTTAATCTGTTGCTACTGTTTTCATGGAATAAAGCTGAAGTACAATACACAGATGTCAGTTTTAGCTATAACTGGTAGGTGGTGGTGGGCAGTGTCTGTAGAAAGTAACTAACCAGCTTATTTTTCTTAGTTCAAACATTTGCACTTTTAATGTGATTTGTATGACAGAACTTGGAATATTTTGTGTGGCTGCTGTTTCTGTGGAAGTTTACAGAGCTGAACTAGAATACATGGTTATCCTTTTTATCTCAGTAGTCTGACATGCTCACAAAAGTCGCTATAAATTCTGAGTGGGGGGTTGGAGTTGTCTCTTGAAAGTATCTGACCTCGTGTTCTTTTCTCAGTTTAAACGGTCACTATCTTGCTTTCTAGACTACTGTGCATTTGTGTCAAGTAAAGATGGACTAGTTTACTGGACATCTGAGGTATATACACAAACAAAGTAGCTATAAATATTGAGGCTGCCTGTAGAGGGACGTGACTAGCTACCTGCTTTTGCTTGCTTTCTTGTTATTTGGGCTTTGCATAACTAATGTGAAATGTGTGAAGCAACATGCTGAACTACATCACAAGGGCATCCTATTCCATGTGCAATTCAGGCATCTTACTTTGATAGAAGTTGCTAAAACTGTCTGGATTGGGTGGGGACTACCTGTATAAAACAAAATGACCCTCTTATGATAAGGAATGACATGCATCATGAGCATCTAGACTTTCAGAGCTTCTGGGGGCATGGCTGCCCTCATACTCCAAGGATGTATAAGTGCATTTTGACACAGGCTTAGTACTGACCTTTATCCTGAACCCCAGCTAGTCTAAAACTGACCCTTTTCAGAGATACGCACAGGAAGTGATTGTAGTTTCTATTAGGGGAGGTTGGGGAGAATGTCCTTATGTCTTTAATTTTCTTCCCAGATCACAGAGCTGTGCACATGTCACTATAGTTTGTGCTGAGCTGGGGACAGTGTAGTTGTTATTTCTTTAACTTCCCTCAGAAACTTCAGGGGTGTGCACAGAGGGTCATCATAGGTTGTATAGGCACAGTTGTGCTTTCGAGGAGTAACAAGATGGAATCATTACTATCATAATTTTTTTCTCTTTCTTCTCCAACATCAAATGTGTATACAAGTGGCTATTTTTTGTGGTAGTGTAAGTAGGCATGCTGTATATATATGTCTAACAGCAACAGGTTGAAATAGCTTTGTTACCAAGGATGATCTTACATTTTCCTTCAATATCTCTTTAAGAAGAACCATACTGGAAGTTATGGGGAATGGGAATGCCCCACCATAATGTAAATCAGGGGAATTGTTTGAACTGACCCCTTTCTCTGTATCCATTAACACTCTATCATCTGGATATTTAAAATGAGTTTAGCTTTATCCTGCCTTAATGAATTAACATTTTTGGATAATAGCAGACAACAGTTCTATACCATACCCTGTTAAGGAAAAGCTTTTTCAGATGTTCAACCTCACTAAATATGTTTCATCATCACTGGTTAATCTACTTAACCTGATGAAATGGCCTTTAATGACCCTTTTATTCATGTGAAAAGGATGATGACTTTTCCTATGCAAATAATTACTGACAAGCGTGGCAGTGTTAGCTAAATATATTTAAGTGCAGTGCAGTACAAATAATGCCAAAAATAACTTTGCCAGTTTGTTCAATTTACTTGTATATTGCCCATTTGCATTTATTTCTATTGTACAGGCTTTTACATTATTATTATGTAACTTTGCTTTGCTCCTTGTGCCTGGGTAATGGCTGAAAAAGATAATTTGACCATCACACTTACCTCATTATTTAGTTGTAATAAATTAATTAATAAGTCAGAAAACCTAAATATAGTTATTTAGATATTTCATCATAAATGATAGTGTTTGAGTGCAGATGCCACAGAACATTCCTAAATAGCAGGTCGCCTTCCTATGTGCACATTATGGTATGGTCAGGCCCTGTGACCATGACGTTGACCTGAGCGATACAGCATGAGTAAACATGCCCAGTTTCACAGTTATCTAGGTCACAGCTATGTGAAAGGCTTGAACCTTGGCATTACCTTGACTAATTGTTTTTAAATATCCAAAATGAACATTGGTTATATTGTCCCACTCATGTAGGAGCTGAGCTCCAACTTAGTTGTCCATGAAAAACACGTGAAAGAAAACAAAAGCTGGATAAACGCCTGGTATACACCTCAAGCGAAAAAAATGAAAAGACCAATGGTTAGACCACAGCTGAAGATAAAAATGGAATAATCCACATCAGGAAATAAATCACTTGCAGCTTCACAGTAGTGCCCTTTATAAAACCAAAAGTTGTAACTGAGATGTAGTAGTCAGAGTATAGACCCAGCTTTTCTTTTAGAAATAAGAGGTCCTTAAAAAGGCAACTCTGTTATAAATCCAGAAACAATGAATGAACGATCCTATCTGATAGGCAGGGGACTTTTCCTTGCAGAAATTGTACAGCATGTGACTATTTATATAATAAATCTACATATAAATATCCTACACTAGGATTTATAATTGATATAGATTTTTATGCTGACTGCAGAACACAAAATTTGGTTTATTTCAGCTTCTGCACTGTCTGTCATGCCTTTTATATAGGCAAAACCAATAGGTGTCTAAAGGAACGTATCCTTGAACACCTTAGAGATATAAGGAATAAAAAGACACAAGTGCTTTAGCAAAACATGTGGAAGAAGAAGATAGGAAACATATTTTTAATTTCATGGTTTTAGAAATAATAAATAAAAGTAAGAGGGAGGTGATATAAGGAATAAGGTAGAGGAAGCCAAACAAAGATGGATTTTACTACTTCAGGCTGATAGGTCTCCTGGATTGAACAATGCTGTTTCCTTGAAACTTTTTTAAAATCCAGACCACTAAAACATTAAGTAATATGGATTATTACATAAAATGTGTCTGTTATATGTATATTTTATTTCATCTTATGCAGAATATAAGGCAAATTAATGTACTGATGTATGCAATTTTAATTAGTCTATGTCATAGTTCTATATGTGTTTTCATTGGTTGAACCATATTTTAAATACCAATGTTTTAACTGTTTTTATGAGTCTGAAGAAGCGATCAGCTGACTTAGATCGCGAAAGCGCTTACTCTTGTTTAATAAAGTGGTGTGAAACTGCAAGTGAACCGTTTCCTACCTTGACTACTACATCTCAGTTACAACTTTTGGTTTTATAAAGGGCACTACTGTGAAGCTGCAAGTGATTTATTTCCTGACGTGGATTATTCCATTTTTATCTTCAGCTGTGGTCTAACCATTGGTCTTTTCATTTTTTTTTAGTTGTCCATGATGCTGTCCCAAAAAGGAGAGTAATGGCGATTTTCTTCTTGTCACTTGTCCATGGGATAAGGATGAGGGTGTGTCTCAAGACTGGCATCCCATCAACATATCTCTGGTGGAGAGAAGAATCTCAAAAGAAGGATCTACTTTCAACAGTTCAGGGTAGGCTGAGGAGCTGCACCACCTGCATGAGGGTAGTGCATTCCCATCCTACACTGATTTCACCTGCATGAGGGTAGTGCATTCCCATCCTACACTGATTTCACCTGCATGAGGGTAGTGCATTCCCATCCTACACTGATTTCACCTGCATGAGGGTAGTAGTGCATTCCCATCCCACACTGATTTCACCTGCATGAGGGTAGTGCATTCCCATCCTACACTGATTTCACCTGCATGAGGGTAGTGCATTCCCATCCTACACTGATTTCACCTGCATGAGGGTAGTGCATTCCCATCCTACACTGATTTCATTCCTACATATGGGATGCCAAATGCGACACATGTAAAGGCACTCTGGATGCATACATATAATCTCTGGGGTCTCTGTACTTGGGACAGACACAATTTATTTCACAAAAGAGGGTAACTGGATGCCTTCTAGAGGTCCAGAGGGCCAGAAAAATCACACTGGTCATGAAGTGCCAACAGATGGAGTCAGAGAAAGAAACACACAGCTGCATGGGTTTTCATAACTTCTTATATAAGTGAGCCCTGGTACAAATCATAGATCTGGACAATTTGTCTTCTCTTGTAGTGCACTTTTAAAAGTGGGATCTGGTGCTTGACACAAACTATAGTCATGCATATTTACTGTCTTCAGAAATCAGGTCAAGTCCCACTAGACACACCATGTGTACTTACTGGTAACTTGGGTGCTTTCCCTCCCCACTCTGATTTCAGTGACCTACTTAGATTTACACACTGTATGAGTAGAAGCTGTGACAGTCAGAAGCAGAGGTACTCGATGTATTTCCTAAACAGCATATTTAATCCAGATGCTAGAAAACGCTGACTTTGAACAAATCTCTTTCTGTTAGTCTTCCAAGAATGCTGCAGCATTGATCCCTTAGTCTGCCATTAACATATTTTTGATGATATCTCAGAGACACTGTATAACTCTGCTAATTGTGTGAATATAGGAATTTGCAAAAGTATCCCAAAAACCCACTGCTTCAAAGATGTTCATTTAATATAAAATCTGCTGTATTTTCTGCTTGCTATAGCCTGGATACCTAAGATGATTTTTGACTATTTTTTATCTAGCTGATAGAAGAAGAGCTTAGAAAGGTGTTGTATACACATTTTTACATTATTGTGTTATGTAATAATATAATAATAATAATAATAATAATAATAATAATAATAATAACTATTATCTTTTCTGTCAGATTTGTATCTTCCTTAGAATGATACAGCTTGACTGGTTAAAAATATGATTTTTCAGATAACAATATAACATTTTTTCAATGTTTTCTTCCAAGGACAAACCTAACAGTCTGGTGTCAGGCATGATACTATTGGTGAGCTCTGTTACTCAGACTTGGTCTAACTGAAGCACTTCTGAGGAAATACTGTAGAATACATAACCTGCAATGCTGATTTTTTTGAATAATAACATGGAGTCAGATGCTCATGTGTCTTTACTCACATTCTTCTAAAATTCCAGTACTGATTCCAGATGGATACATGCATGCACACATATATATGCATACACTTCAGTGCTATCATGTAACATTTCTTCACTTTTGCATTTCTGTTCTGGAGAAAACAGTTGTGACACTAACAGTGGATATAATATGCAGTATCACATGATTCAGATATAGAGTCCCAGTTTCACATAGGAGATAGAGACAGTCTAACTAATTTTATTGCTTAATACAGTACATTCGATATCTGTACAAACACAGATATGAAGACCATTTAGTTGGGGCTCACATTACAGGTTCAGAAGTAATGCTACCAGCCAAATATTCTACTACTATTACATATCGCATATTGCTTTTGTTTAAGTCAAGTTATGTATATTATTGGCACATTATTAGTAATGGATCACAAAAATGTTGTTGTTGTTGTTGTTGTGTCTTTCGGCTTTTCCCGGTTAGGGGTCGCCACAGCGGAACTCCGGTCCGCTAATGATTGGCAGTAGATTTTTACGTGCCGAGTTGCCGGCCCTGACGCACAACCTTCAACGAAGATACGCCCATTCACGCATGTCTCCACACAGAAGACGCTCTAGCTGAGAATCGAACAGGACAACGTCTTACTGTGAGGTGACAACGCTACCACAGCACTACCACCGCAGTTGTTGAACACAATTTTTAGTATTCATTTTAAAGATTCTTGTATTTTGTTTCTTAATAAAGTAGATTATTCTCTTCCATCATATCTTAAGCATTTGAGGACCATCTTCCAATGCTCAGTATAGCATTTTGGCCCACTCTGCTTAGAAATATGACCTGGATAAGTCATTTCATTGTGCCCCTTAGAGGGCATGCTATTGCCAAGTCATCCTGTTTCTTTGATAGTATGGAATGATGGTTAGTTATCCTATCTGAGGTGCAAAATTGCTTAGTCATTGGCCTCTAGACCGACTTGTGGTAATCCATCTGGTCACAGGTCTGCTTAGACATCACTTTTATACTGACATCTGCTTTCTCAGATGGCTCTTCAAAACTCAACTGTCTGATGACTAGCTGTAGTCCACTTCATTGTTAACTCCTCCTTAACTGGCCTACATGTCTTTCCCATGTTCCTTATCCATGTGAACAACATGAGAACTTTGGTAACAGGTACAATAATGCTGATTAATATATCTCTGTTTATACCTCTCTGATTGAATTCATCTGGCAACCAATTAATTTCCTGCTTTTATGTATATATTCTGTATATATTACTGTAATCAAACCAACTAAATTCCTGCTTTTATGTATATATTCTGTATATATCACTGTAATCACTATGTGTAACACTGTTTCTACTTCTGTACCAATTAATATTTAATTTTTCTCTGTATCTATGTTCTTGTCGAAGGTATTCTCCCTGGGCCTCCACTGAAAATGGGTTCTTAGGCCCAGTGGACTTTCCCGGTAAACAAATGCAATAAAATAAAAAATAAAAAAAATAGGTCACACTTGAAAATTTTGGTAACAGGCCACACATGAGAACTTTGGTAAGGGATTACATTTTTACTGTGTTTAGGTGTCACTCAGGTACATTATCAAACACTGTGGAATCTACGAATAAATCACTGCGGATATCACCAGTTCTGTACTCTTCACAGATGCATTCTATGGCTTATGTCCAGCTTTAGTATCCTAATAACTCTTTATCAAGACAGACACATAAGCAAGCAATAATACCTGACAGGGTGTATGTTAATGTGTAATTAATGCCCGCTCATGGGTGTTATGAGGCCCTACACTGCAGGTGGAAGGCCTCTACACCCCTCGAAGGGCATTAATTACATCTTAACACACACCCTAGAGGGCATTATTGCACTTGGAGAATGGGCTGTCTGAAAAATTGTTGTGTTTTACTATTTATATATATTTTTTAATACTATATTATTTTTTTTTTTTTATATATTTTTGATGTAAAATAGTTCCTCAGCCTAATGTTTCAAAGTTGCTGTAATATATGTAAATGATGTTAGAGGAAACATTTTACATCCAAAATATATCATTTTTTAAAAAAATATCTAGATGTTTCCTTTAGTTTTTGGTTCCTTAATGCTAAAACGGTTTCTTGCCAGTCTTTAGGGACGGAAGTCACTAAGTAATGATATACATTTGACTTTCATACTTTATTTCCTTCAGAAAATTCATGTTAACACATATCCTGTTATTTAACTTACTTTTTCATTTTTTGAGTACAATATTTAAAATCTGTTCCTATTTTTGAGCCTTTGTTCTCCCTTTATTTGAGGATTTATCCAGATTTCTTGAGCTTAAAGGTCAACAGGTACACAAACCTCTTATCTGCTGCTGCCACTGTTCCATTAATCTCACTGTCTCTCCCTCTCTCACACAGACACCCCCCAATACACACACACACACACACACACACACACACACACACACACACACACACACACACACACACACACACACTTGCACAGAAAATCCCTGCTAACACAAGTCCTATTACTGAAGCAACTTTGTGATTTTATTTTAACAGGAATATGTTCCTGTTTTGAGTGTTTGTTCCCCCTTTATTTTAGGTTTTATTCAGTTAACTGGATCTAAGAGGTGAGAGGTATGTAGACCTCCTCCTGAATGCTGGTGCTGCTGTCAGTATTGGATTGGTCTCACTCTTCACTCTTTCTCTTTCACTCACATACACCTCGCTTTCATGCAGGCAAGCATGCATTCACACACACAGACAGAAGCATAAACACATGCACAGAAACACACACACACACACACACACACACACACACACACACACACTTTTTTCTGTTATATTTAGTTTACACTCGCTAAACAGCAAAAGTGCTGCTTAGCGAGTATAAAATAATGGCTTGATCGATCTTGCTTTCACTCACATGCATACACATTTACACACACAGACATACAGACACAGACACACAGACACACACACACACATTTTCTTTTATTTATTTATTTATTTTTTTACATTTTACACTCGCTAAACAACAGAAGCATTGCTTAGTGAACATAAAATAATGGTGGCCATTAGTTTTTTTCTGTCCAAGCTCCACGGTAGCTTGATAGGCCGCCATGAAGTGGCAGACTCATTTTTCAGTAGGCATTACTTGTGCATTAATAACCTGCTGGAGAACGTTCATTTTCCAATTAGGGTGCTGATGGACATTTCGCCCATTCTCTACTATACAATAACATAAATACGGAACTATTTACCAGTGTCTTATTTATTGATATTATTGGGCCTTTATTAGCGCTACTCATTCCCTTCTGCTCAAAACAGCTTGAGTGAACAAACTCTGGCCTTGATGTGGTTACATGGTTCCATAATTATCATTACAAAAGAATCTTTCAGGCTGTCACTGCAATTCCATATCAGATGCAGATTAACACAGTACTGGAGCTTCCAAAAGATCTGTCCTTAGATCTACTCTTTTGTCCCTTATTGTTATCAATCTTTTTTAGACTTCCCTTCCCTCAGTATGACTTTGTACACAGATAATACTCTACCCCTTAATACAAAAAACTTCTCAACCAGCTTGAAGCTGTTCAATCTCAGCCTCCATACAGGTTTTGTACTGAGTGAGTGGAGAACAGCTATAGTCATTCCCCTGCATAAGGGAAGACAATTACAGACCTATAAGTTTGACAAGCCTCATATGCAAGCCAAAGACTTTGCATGGAACAAATCAATCAGGAAATAGGGCACCTCCAAACATTGGGCCTGTTTCAGTTTGGATTCATCAAGGGCAGGTAATGCTAACTCAGACTGGTGGATTTCTTTTGAAAGGTCACCAAAGCAATGGATGAAGGCTAAGTGGTACACGCTGCATACCTCAACCTGGCCAAAGCTTTTGACACAATTTCTCAATCAGACATACTAGCAAAGCTAAGAAAACTAGAAATAACCCCCTATGTCACCTGGTGAATTGCCAATTATCTCACAGATATGACACGGGAAATCAAAATAGGGGAAGCTACTTCCACAAAGAGACCAGTCACCAGCGGAGCCCCCCAGGGTTCTGTGCTGGGATCTCTCCTGTTTGGCATCTACTTTTCTGAAGTAAAAGCCAATAGCAACAGGCATTGTTTGACTAAGTTTGTAGATGACTGCAAGCTAGGAGCAGTCATTGAATCCCCAAATGACTTTGCCATCCTGCAGGATGGTTTGTCCCAAATAAATAACTGGTGCCAAAAAACTCATTTTTGTAACCTTTGGAAGTCATCTATCCCAGGGATCTACCACATTAACAATATGCCCCTGAGAGTTGACCTATTTGCTCAAGATTTGGGAACTTATGTGGACAGTGACTTAACTTTCGACCAACATGTGTCCATTGTTGTAAGAAAGTCCTTCTGTATTGTTCAGTTCATAAACAAAAAGACTATGTCTAGATCTAGGGATGTAATTGCTCCCCTTTACTCAGCCCTCATTGGGCCAGTCATTGAATATAATGCCCCCTTTGTCATGTATCTGTCCAAACACATGCAACAACTGGAATGTCCACAAAGTTACCTTACTAAAAGGATACAAGGCCTAAACAACATATCTTACATGTACTGTCTCAAACGCCTATTACTATACTCAGTATCCTACAGACTGCTAAGAGGAGACCTGTGTCTGGCATACAAGGCATTCTCTGACGTAATACTGATGGATTTACTGCACACCGGCAAATCATGTGGCATTTAAAATACTCAGTCTATGGATCTAATTCTCTTCTGCAGCATCAACAGGTTGGTTTGGAGTGGTAGGTACATCTCACAGCGAATACCACTGCTCTGGAACAGACTCCCCATCTACATAAAACAAAGTGTACCCCTCTCCATTTTCAAGTGCAACTTGGATCTATTGATGGGAAGCTGAATATTTACCGCAGGACTGCTCCATGTGCTACTAATAGACAGAGGCAGTTCCTAAATACTTTGTCCCATGTATTTGGCACCCTCAAATTATCTGTGGTATGATCCCAATTATTCTTATTAGGGATAATGTATAATTACTGACCATGGGATGGTTAAGGGCAATCTCTAACCAAATGGGATAGGTTAATTTGAGCACCAAAAAGGAAACTGGCTTGGCTTAAAGTGTTCCTCAAGGACAGCTAGACTAGTACTTACCTATGAACCTATGAATTTATGAACTTGAAGGCTAAGCTGCAAACAGATTTTGACTCTCTCTGGAGTTGGATATAACAAATAATCTGACAACCAATGCCAAAAAGTCTGCCATCACAATTTTCACAGCTTATAAACAAATTCCAAATTTATATTCAGATTTCCTAACAGGCCATTCAGTTTTAACAGGCTTTTGAGCAAGAATGTCTAGGCATTCTAAGGAAGCCAAATCTGTCATTCAAGCCTCACAATGAAAGAAGAAACAATAAAGTCCACAGCAACTAAAATTCACTTACAAATATTGCATTTATTTGTGCCTGAAGCAAGAACAGCCTTAACCAAAATGTAGTACTACCTAAGCTCATACTTCATAACTGTCCAGATTTTTGTAGAATGTCCAGATTTTTGCCTCATATTTTTGATCTGTTCCTCATAAAATTTGTGGTTTTCTAGAAAATCAGTGATGATTGAAGTCAATAAATAATGACAGATATTTTAGTTTCAGACTTCATATCCTTCAGAAAAGGCATACAATAAAAAAACTGTTCTGCAACTTGCTAAGTTTATAACAACGATATTTAAAACACGCCCCTAATTTTTAGCCTTTGTTCCTCCATTATTTTTGGCTTTGCCAGGTTTCTTGTGCTAACAGGTTCAGAGATATTCCTAAAATAGAATATCCCCTACCTATAATCTCATTAAACTGTTCTGCAAATGTCAAACTGCTGGGACAAAGAACAAAATATGTCATTTTACTGTTCCAGTTGAAGAGAGAGAGAGAGGAAAAAAAATACCAGTGCCTACTTCTGAAAAAATCATATTGAATTTCCAGTATTAGGTAATGTAACATAACTACCCATGTTTCTATTCATGTTAATCATTCAGCATATATGCACACCACTGCATTCAAGGCTTTAGTAGGAACCCCTCCTATGGCTTTCAAATAAATAATGAAGAGTCAGTAACCTTTAGAAAACTTATTCTGGAACAACAGTTAGTGAGAAGGCATTTGCAAACTATGACTTGTCTTTATCAAGTCAGCAACAGATACTGCAAGTTTTCCAAATCAAGCTAATGGAATTTTTTCCTCACTAAATATCAATGAAGTTGCTTAAGCGATACAGGTTAGACCAATTAAAAAATGTGCAGTATATCATAATTAACCATTATAATTACTTGTAAATATTTATGATGTTCAGTGGTGGTACCAGGCTCATTTTCAGTATGGGGCACAAAAGGGACACAGTAGCTAGCTGATGGGGCATGTAGGATGCATGGCAACTAAAAAAAAGTAAGTAAATAAATAAATAAAATATAGTATACATGGTAGTAAATCACTCGCAATACATTGTTGAAAACTAAAAGCCATTTCCATATAAAAAAACAGTAAATGCCACAAAGAGCAGAAAACTGTTTGCTTTGTAATGTGCTACATTGTACAGACACAGTGTTCTATGCATTGTTGTTGAATGAATGTTATTCAAATCCATGTGACTGAATAACACATATCGAAGTGGGAGTACATTGAAAGTGCTGTTAGTGGTGCAATTGCAGAACACCATGGTAAAGTAGTTTTAACATTGCCTTGGTACTGTGCAATCTTGGAGTTGGCATATTTAAGTTGGTAAGGGTGGGGGTGCAGGAGGTGGTTGCCCCTCTACAATAAACTATTAAATGTAGATTTTGCAATATTTTTGATAATTTCATCTTTTGAAGTACTTTACTTTGAAAGGAAGAATTCAAGGAGAGTAGCATTTAACAGGTTACCTACAACCAAGATACAGATGATGTGACAGAATTTCTAAAATACTTTCAAGTAAATGCAGCACATTTCACCAACATTCAAGGTAAAAACACATATCTTCCCATTGTAGACACTGTTGAATAGTAAAAGTAGTTTACATGTCTATTACAAATTTTTGAAGCTGAAGCAAGAGTGATCTGGATTGAAGTGACAGCTTTGATACCTCAAGAACACTGTAGGGGTCCTGGAGGAAACACTGAGAACAGCACAAATCAGAGTAATTCAATCACTGACATTCAGGACAAAAAACAAATATGGTCCCACTGGATAAACTAGTGAATACCCAAAGTACTTTACATATCTCTTAAAAGTTCATTCAAGCTGAAGCAAAACTGGCTGGTCAGTTAACAACTCCTAGATGACAGTGATAGTTCTGATATCACAGCAAAATTTGAGGAGGGTCTGTCAGTACTTGATGGACTACAAAATAGCAGCCTTAGGAAAAAATCTGCGCGTCTAATAATTCATTTATTCCGTCTTATTTCTCCTGGCAGCTGACCATGATCCTCATCTACTAGGCCTACCAAGCTTCTTCCTCATGCAGACTAGCTTTGACCTATGCAGAGGGCTGTTGAGGAGATTGAGGTATCTGGGCAACATTACTGAGGACCATTTTTCCATGGCCTAACTTTATCTTCTCTTGTGTGCACTTGCAACATCCCGGGCTAGATGTGTAATGGGACATACCAGCATATTTTCCCACTTTTGTGGCTATTCAGCAACTGACTTCCCACTTGTGTATATTTCCTCACTACCAGGATAGAGACATTTACCCTCCCCTTGTCAGCACATCAGGCATCCAAGCCATTAATCAAGCCCAGGTCATCCAGACTGTATTCCTAGATTCATCTTTATTCCACTACAGCAGGGTGCTGGTATCCTTAATTTTGTTGAGGATTTACAATTAGTGATAAAAAAAATCTCTGACTGATAATGCAATTCAGATTATTTCAAGCAAAAGAAAAGTGAAAAACACTTCCAACTTTATATGTATGTGATAATTAAAATTTTCATTAATATTTCTAGCATGATTCATATAAGAGGGCTTCAAATGGATTTTGGAAACATGACCTTCAAGAACACATTAATATAGCAAGCCCCATTAAATATAATAAGCTTTAGTAATGCATTAAAATAGTGCAGACTAGGAAGATTATAAAAGAAATGAGACACAGTAAAAACAATAAATGCCCACATGAAGTTACAACTTTGCAGTCCTCAAAGAAATAAAATGCAGTGATGAAGACAAAACTGAAGCAAGCAAATGCAAGAATATGAACAGCCTTGTAGTCTTTCTGGTCTGAAGCAATAACACTGGTAGAAATAACTCAGAATTGAATGTTTAGGAAATTTCACATAAAAAGGACTATGTGATCAAAATAACTCACTCTAGGGTTTGAATACCTTTTCGGGAGAATTTAAATATGCAGCTATTACTTTTAATGTAACTGTAACTGTTTGAAAAAGTCTCAGCAGAAGAATATAAGCCGTTTTGGTTTTAATTATTAAGGCATGTTCACATTTAGACTATGTGGTTTGGCATTACTACCATGCCAATCATAGCACTAACAAGCAAATACTATACTATACTAACTAATGTTGAAAAACTGGTCAAAATGTGGAACATTTTCTAACAACAATTAGGAAGGAAGCCCACTACATGGATGGAGTATGTTCTTTATAAGAAGCTCTTCCGATACCCATTCTCTCTCTGCTTGCCAGAACAATCACTTAGTTGCAATATGAAATGTTCTTTTTATACAATTTCAAAGATAAAAAAAGTTATTCAGCTTTTATAAAAGGTGGCATAGCACTACATAGTGTTGAGACTACCAAAACTCTCAGACAAGAGGAAAAACACTCAGGCTGCTAATGTCCAGAGCTCCAGGCAGACAAGCCA
>NC_056742.1:77138897-77176397 GCF_019279795.1 Protopterus annectens
AGGGGGCGTGTCCGACTGCCGAGCAGTGTAAATGTCCATGCCCCTGCAAGTGTTTTAAAACTAAACAAAGCACACACACAAGAGCGAGTCTGCTCAAATGTCCCTGCACCCAACACAACACTCCCTGATATTGTAAACCCTTATCACAGTTCTAAAACGCAAAACATTAAATATATTTATTTAAATCCCCAAAATAGCTTCCGTATTTGCACGTGTGTGCGCGGGTGTGCCCATTATTTAGCTAGAGTTAGCAATTCTGACATGGAAGAGCATAAGAAAGAATGTTAATGCAAATCACACCAAATAGCAATAGCGTAATGGTAGAGCGTTTGCACAAAGAAAAGGCATTCACGGTTCTAGTCCCACCACTCCCTTTCGTATTTATTTTTTAAATCAGTATATGAAATAATACCTGACAAATATGTTTAAACATTACTAAAAAGCAGTGAAATGGCCAATGTATCAGTGAACAAAATAAATATTTTAAAGGATCCTGATATAAAATTGCCTGCAGTTAAGCAGTGCTTCACCCAGCGCAATAGAGTTGCCCATAGTTTAATAGCGCTTTACCTAGCGCAATAGAGTTGCCTATTGTTTCATAGCGCTTTACCCAGCGCAATAGAGTTGCCCATAGTTCAATGGCGCTTTACCCAGTGCAATGTGTTTGTGCGGACGTGCGTGCCGCGCCAACCATGGATCCATAGGGCACTGAGGAGCAACATAGAGCAAAGTTGCTTAAGTGCAGCCACACCCCCTAGCCTCTCTGGATAGTATGAAAATAAAATGAATGACAAGGTTTGAACCCAGGACTCTTTGCATCAAAAGCAAAGTACAGAACCACTAAGCCATGACAACATAGGGGAAACAGCCACTATTAACATTCATATACTTACAAATGGTAGTTTAACCATTACTAAGTAGGTCTGCAGTCATTTTACAAAATAGCCAGTGACAAAAAAGTGCGGGAAATGCAGCATATTTAAGCCCCACAGGTGGGAATACACACCATAACTGATTGTAGCTCACATCTGCAGTTAGAATGTCTGGTGTCAGAGAGGGAACATGCTTCCAAGCGCAATGTTGGGGCATCGAGGAGTCCGAATACATGGTTTGGCTCCTTGTCCACCATCACGAGTCAAGACTCCTGCAGGGCCAGTTCCAAGGGATGGAGTACAAGGCAGAGGCTTGGAACTGGTTAGCTCGTGACCTCACCAGTGCCACAGGCATTCCTCGGACTGGTGAGCAGGTCCGTCACCACCATGCAGACCTGAAGAGACGAAAGCAGGACCACCTGAACCAATGGATACAGGAGGCCCATGGGATGCAGGATGCCCCACAACTGAGTATGTAGCCATGGAATGCAGTATGTAAGAATTGATAATGGAGTATGTATAATGGATAGGTATGTCTCAATATCCCTTCATTTACTTTACAGCTGCAGGTGACCGTGCTATGAATCAGCAAGCCTATGCTGATAGGCTGCTAAGGCTGCACCACCAGGCAGGTTAGTGATTATTCTGCATGTATTGTTATATAAAATATGGGAGAGAGCATGAAAGAAAGTGTTGTAGTCCAATAATACAGCCATAAAATTGCCTGAATAAGTCCTCTGCATGTACTGTCAGATAAAAACATCAGAGAGGCAGAAAAAGAGTGTAGAAACCCATTAAGAAAGGTAACATATGTCTGGAATAATATCTCTGCAGGCACTGTCATATAAAATAAGTGAGTGAGCCTGAAAAAAGATTGTTCTAACCTATTAATAAAGGTATAATATGTCTTGAACATGTCTGCCATATACACCGTTAAAACAAATAAAGGAGTGAGCCTGTGGAAAAGTGTGTAATGTCATTAATAAAGGTCTAAAACCCAGAGTGTGTCTGTGTCACAGAGTCTGAAATGTTGTTGTACCCTTGCAGTATACAAACAGTACTGTTTGAAAAGGTGCTGGCAACCCAGAGTTGTGCAGTCCCATATAAAGTGGGTGATGGAAGTACTAGTAGCTGTGAAACATATATACAGTCCACAACAGGCAGTTACTGGCTGGCATGAATAACTAAACCTGGAAAACTTGTAGCATGTTATTTTTTCCCCAGAAATGTGAGTGTGTGTCAAGAAATGCAGGGTTCTGTACAAATCGAAGTGAAAATGTCATGTGAAAACATCCCAGATATGTAGATAAAGAAATATAAATGCAATCAAGAAATATGTAGCAGTAACATCTGCATCCTGGACAGTTAGTATGTCAGATATAGGTCAGGCATATATTGAACTAGCCAAACCCAGTACACAACCTAATATATGGTGGCAAGTGTAATAATACAGGTAGGGGATATACACTTGCAGTCACTAGGGATGTAGTGTAGACTAAAAGGTCATTATAAGATGTTAACCGAGGTTTTTATACACCCTACTGTATGTGCATAAACCATGCAATTCCACACCTCAATGGGTATGTGTAATCTTAAATATTTGTTGGGACATATGTCCTATTGTTCTATAAATATTTGCATTCACGTTGATGCATGTGCCCTGTTTAAACACCACAATCATGGTGGCCTGTTGCTACCAAACATCCCTGCATGCTGTTGGAATAACCACTGTGGTTCAATATATGCATGTGTTATGCTTGCTGTTCAACTGTTGTACCCTTGGTGTGTTGGGTTAATTTGAATATTATTGCATGCTGTTACAACTAATCTGGAATGCTGTTTTGCTTATGTTGTAATTAAACACACCTAATCACAGAACATATGGGAAGGCCGGTCCCAGTGGATCCACCTGTCCCTCCTCATCCGGCTAGTGCACCTGGCACCAGCAGGTCCGGTGCCCAGCCCGGGCTCCCCTCCTCCATTGGTCCTGAGCCACCTTTGTGTGGAAACACTGCAGAGGATGGGGCTCACCCCCCCCATGCAAGCGTGGGTGGAGAAGGGCCACCTGTCACCCTTCAAAGGGTCCAGGCTGTGGTGCGTAGGGAGATCCAATGTTCAGTTGCTGATCCCCTACACCAGCTTGAGGCAATAGTGGCGTGTCTCACGGGTGAGCCTGCCCATCCTACGCAGCCCCCAGCACAGCCACCCTCGGGGCTGTGAAGGTTCAGTGGTAACTGCCCATGGGTGGGGATCTCAGTTCCACTGTTACCATTTGTGGGATCATGGGCTTGTGATTTCCAAACATCCAACCCCATCACTTGTGTCACCCACCCCATGTATCATACACCGCCCCTGTATGCGTCTTGTCTGTCTTGTCTGTTTACCTTCCCAACCTACCTCCCCAGACATACCTACTTCCTCTACCTCACTTCCCACTCTCACCTGAAAAAAAAAAGGGCAATCTGTACCCACAAAAAAATTACGTCCCATACATAGCTGCCCATTTCGCACACATGTCCATCGGACAAACATGTATGCTGGTAATTAGAATTGGCAGTACAACATACTTTGTTGTCCTCACCCCTCTCCCATGGGTGGAAGGTTTCAAATTTCACTCCAAATTCATTGCATATGCACAGCTGTTGCTGTTAAAGAAATGGGCAGCTATGGACCTTCCCTACACCCGTCCTGCACATCCTGAGCTTGTTTACCTTCTGTGTGCCCCTCTTTGTGCCCTCTGTTTTCACCACTTTCCTATCTCCCCATTTTCTTTTCTTTAAAAGAAATTAGCACGGGGGTTAGCGGGAGTAAGCACTTTTAAGCAGTAGTTAGCGGGTTTGTACCAGTGTGCGCATGTGTGCGCTTAGCTAAGCATCGCTAAGCATCGTGCAAACCCACGCAAACCCGCTTACAACTGCTTGAAAGTGCCTTAGTCACTCTGTGGCGGGGCCCTTGTACTGCTCAGCAGCAAAATAAAATACCCCTGTCAGTCTTGAACCCCAGACCTTGGACTCACAAGACTGCATGAAGTACCACTAAGCCACAGCAGATATACAATAATGTGGTGCTGAAAGAAATATATCATGCATTACAATGAGTGAATGTAAAGGGAGAATAGGAATGGCATAACACAAATCTTGTTCTGTGGCCCTTAACCAGCAAGTGTTGTGGAATTGCATGACATGACTGTGAAAAGAGAACCAGCCATGCTAGTAGGGATAATGTTACAGTCGCACCTTACAAACCCCACACAGTATCAGAGCAGGATAAACACTGACATATTTGAATAGGTCAGAGGCCAGACCTCCCAACTGTGGCTGATTTACAGGGAAATCCCTGATTTGCAAACAAATGTTAGCTGTGCCCTTCTGACTCCCTGTGAAATGTACTAACAGTAGGCAGAAAGGTGGGGAATCTCACTTAATGAAAAATGTCAATAAGTGAGAGTAGACACTGCTTGCATGTCAGAAAAGGTGTAGTAATACATATGCTCCGAATGCCCCTAAGTCTCAACAGCAAAATATCTGAAATATATCACATGTGTATCCCACTTATATGTACCTTTCCCTGTGGCTGTTCAAATATTTACCTGAGAGTATCTGAGGCCTGGAAGTGTCAGAAACACACAGGCATATTAGCTTGTCTGCTGTTACACACTCAGCAAATAGCTGTAGAATGAATTCCACAAGCATGCCCATATGTAGGAGTACACCACAGAAATATCAAAGGATGTAGCCATGTACTGCTAGCAACCACCTGTGACAATGCCATTGTTCAGGTGCTGAAAAGACTGGTGTGGTGCACAGTCAAAGGATACTAGGCTAACCTCTGTCTACCATCTGGATATGTCCACAGGTGGGAGCTACTGAGACAGACTACTAGCCTTTATAGACTAACCAGTACACAGCAACTCTGCATGTTCAGCAAGATAAACAGCACACGATAATAAATAATGCTCTCCGCAGTTCTGCACCCCTACCCAAAAGTACTATATACCTGCGTAGTCAGGCACACCCATGGGTGTAGGTAGGCATACACAGTACTGTAATATGTCCAGTTGTCCTGAGCAGACTGTGCTAATGTCAACACAAACAAACCACAAACTGTTCAGAAGTGAGTAACGTACTAATGACAGTATAGCAGTTCACAAACAGTGCATGTGCCTGATATTCATAATTGGTAGTACAACATACTTAGTTGTCCTCACCCCTCTCTCAAGGTGGAAGGTTTCAAATTTCACTCCTAATGTATTGCATATGCACAGCTGTTGCTGGTAAAGAAACGGGCAGCTATGGACCTTCCCCATACCCATCCTGTACATCCCGAGCTGGTTTCACTACTGTCTTCCCCTCTTTGTGCACCCTTTATCACCACATTCCTATCTCCCCATTTACTTTTCTGTCAAAGAAATGAGCACAGGGGTTAGCGAGAGTAAGCACTTGTAAACAGTAGTAAGCGGGTCTGCACCAGTGTGCGCATTTGTGAGCTTAGCTAAGCGTCGTGCAAACCCGCGCAAACCCACTTACAACTGCTTAAAAGTGCCTTAGTCACTGTGTATGACAGGGCCCTTGTACTGCTCAGCAGCAAAATAAAATACCCTTGTCAGTCTCGAACCACACACCTTGGACTCACCAGTCTGCATGAAGTACCACTAAGCCACAGCAGATATACAATAACTTGGTGCTGTAAGAAATATATCATGCATTACAATGAGTGAATGTAAAGGGAAAATAGGAAAGCCATAGGAACACATTGCTGTATGCCAGTTAATTCTCTAATTTGAAAAGAAAGTACATACTCCCATGTATCCAGTGTTAGCATTAGGAGGTGTGAGTAAACTTACACACTGAGAAGAGTGCACTGGAAGAAGCAACAGTCAGGTTTCAGTACAACATGCATATCACTGGCTACAACCCTAGCTTCAGATATGAGACATATACCAACCTTCTGACTGAGACAACAGTGTCCACAGCAAACAAGCATGGGCCCCACCTTGCACAACTGAAAGGGCTACACCTACCTAACCTAGCATTTTATAGCAGTGTCCTGCAATCACAGTGAGTACTGCAATTACCACACAGCAGGCTGCATGCAATTACTAAATGGTGGGCACCAATTGGTGCAGAGGCCATCACATGCACATGTGCAGATACCTAGAAAAGCAGCCTGTACTTGCTGTCCACACATGCAATAATATCATTGCACCAACTGAGAGAGAGAGAGAGAGAGAGAGAGAGAGACAGACAGACAGAGACAGACAGACAGACGGAGACAAACAGGCTGTAAGAGACAGACACTGAAAAGAAAGACCAATACACAGAGGAAACCAAAACCAAAAATAAATAAATAAATAACAAATCAACAGCTACAACAGATGGAGGTGAGGAATACAAAGGTAAGGTATGTAACAGATATGTATTTGCTGGCATCCGAATGATGTGTCTGAAGGGTACTCTACATACTGTGAATCATCCATATGTGGCAGCAGTCTGTATCTATATGTATATGCACATGTGCATAGGGCAAGGGACATACTGCAACTGTTAGTGAAGGCTGGACATATATATGTTGTTGAAGGTTGCTATGTGCACATATGTATGTAGGTTGTAGTGTGTGGCATTGCAGACAGCAAGCAGTGCTGGTATATGTCATGTGGTGGTTAAATGCTGTGGGACTGAGCTACAGGCAGTGAGGCCTGCTACAGCTATACGGCCTGAGGACAGCAAAATGCATTCTGCACAACACTGTGCAATATTATCACATAATCGTATGTCTCACAAATGTTGCATAATTTAAATCCCCACCATGAAAGGTGGGCAGTATATGTGCCTATATGTGCATCTATATGTACAGCAATGGATGTATACATGTATGTGTGTATATATATATATATATATTGATATATATATATATATATATATATATATATATATATATATATATATATATATATATATACATATATAGATATATATATATATATATATATATATTGATATATATATATATATATATATATATACATATATAGATATATAGATATATATATATATATAGATATATATATATATATATATATATATATATATATATATATGGATATATAGATATATATGGATATATATGGATATGTATAGATATGTATAGATATCTATAGATATCTATAGCTATGTATAGATATGTATATATATATATATATATATATATATATATATATATAGAGAGAGAGAGAGAGAGACACACGGGGTCATACGTACTGCAACAGGTGCCTGTTGACCAAGGCATGGACTGAACACCAGTGTTGGTACTGCAGTGCCATACCCCATTCCAAAACACTTTACCCAGTAACAACCACATAGGTGGTAGCCTGCCTAACACTGAAGGTGCCAGAAGGGAACATGGGACACAGGTGGACAGTAGCCTCCCCTTTAATAATCACAGTGCCATACTAGTCTTGTAATCTGTCTACGTGGTACGTGTCATCACAAAAGGTGTGTCATCTAGGGAAATATAGGTCAGTGTTCCCCTCTACTCATCACAATGCCCCATGTGGTATGTACCTCACATGACAACTACAGCAAGTGGAAAGGCCACAGACATACCTCACAAAGAGTAATACTGCCCTCAAACACATGCCCTATGCAGACTGACTCACAAAACCACAGCTAGAGTGCGTTGCATACCGCCCACCCAGAGGTTACTTCTGCTGGACATACAGAGGCATGTCACACCCATAGCAGTCGGCCAACCACCATGTCAACACCTCACAATCCCTCCGGGCTACATAACCTAGGGCCCTAATCCTCACCACCTCACTAAACACCACATGCTGGAGGTACAGGTTCCTATCCACAAATATGCCATACTCTGGACTAAACCACCCAGCATTAACAAACAAGGCTCCTCATTAGCAGATGTCATACATACCCCTGATGATTGTTTGGGAGATAGGTAATATGCCCTGGGAGTCATCTCTGTGTATCCGGTTGACAGGAGCAAGTGAAATCACATGTCAAAGGCCAGGGTAGCATATGGCTAGGCTGCTGTAGGCCCTAGGGCCAATAGTGTATTACCTACCTATGACACAATGCACACACACATGTACTCAGTGCAATACCTGCTATGTGAGGTGGAATGAGTGTGACAGTGAATGTGTGCAAGGTCTGTAAAGGTGTGATAGCTAAGTTTGAGGTTGTTTCTGTCATGGTAGTTTGTGTCCTAGGTGTGAGGCCAGAGAAAGATGTGTCAGTTATTGGGATACAGACATAGTAGGATGGCATATGTTGTGACGTAGTTCCTTGTGTACGACTGTGGTGTCCCATTGTAGGCTGAAGCAATACATGTATGCTCAGTAAGTGGTACTGCTGGTGAATCCAGCTCACATATGAACTGTTGTACTACTTGAAGCTGTAGGCCTAAACAGCACAGTATGGTGTATGTTCACATTGCCTGGTAACACTGTCTTGTGTGTTTCCTGTAGTCTGCACAGATTACATACCTCAGGCATAGGTATCTGTAAGTAGGGGCACACAGTACTGTAAGGTACACAGGTAATGCTCATCTGTGTCGGCATACATTTGTGTGTTGTATGTATGTCTGATGTGTGTGTAATGATGCCTGTACCATGCCTGCAATCACATGTGTGTTACAGAGTATGTGTGTGTACCTAGCAACATGTATACTCTGTTACAGAAGTATGCCAGCTATATTAACAACCATGCACATATGTTAGGTAGGGGTATGGCATCAACGACTAGGGTGGTTTACTGGTAATACTGTAAATGTACTTTACATTCATTGCATTGGATGACATATTTCTTTATGCATTAGCTTGATATATACCCCCGTAGCGAGGTTGTGCATTGTATCCCAAACAGTGTGCCAAGTACTGGTGTATACTGGTTTGTTATATGGAGTGTGGCAGGCACTGTCAGCCAGTTGTGGGCTGAGCACTGATATGTGGTATTGAACGTGTGTATCCTCTGACAGACAAACAGATGCTATATATGGCAGTTAAGTGATATCTGTACTTAATAATGTTAAGTGTGCCACATGACTTGCTCACGCATATCGTTTAATTGTCTTCCAGGGTTATGGCTCATCAGCGCAATCCATCATATACAGCTGCGGAGGAACAGGAAATACACAACAGCCTGGTGCAGCACTATACACCGCTGTTTTCCAGGGCCAACCAGCACCGGCATGAGCGTACTGCACCGTGGCAAGATCTTGTTCGTTGGGTAAATGACATAGGCATGCATAACTGGACATATGAGCAGGTACGCCATCACTGCAGTGATTTAATTAGACATGTCCGGCGGTGTGCATCTGATATCCATAGACAACAGCTTGCCACAGGTGGTGGGGGGGCCATACATCCCCCCTCACGAGAGTGGAGGAGCTGCTGCTAAGCGTGGTGGCTCCTGGCCTACAGCAGCAACAACATCACACCTGTGTCATCATGGAGGCCGGAGCCACCCAGCATGATGACATAGAGCGTGCAGGTAATATGCCCTAGCTGTAGACTACTGTTACCTGTATTGTTAGAATATGCATATGTGAGATGTGTACTGTGTGTTCAGCAGTTGTGCTGCCTATTGTGTGCAATACTGATATTTGGAATAGTATCTGTACACCTGTGACTGTTGACTGTTGTTCTACTGTAGTTTAGCACATTCACAGTAGCAATGCCACAGTTGTGGCCACTGGCAAACTGTGTCATATTCTTGTAGGTCCCTCTGGTGTGACAGCAGGGCAGACGATACATGCTGGTGAGTATGTTAACACTTTAATATTGGTAGTGACATGTGCATGTCATAGGTGAGGTGTAGGCCATGTATACGTAACACACCTATGCATAATGCATGCTGTGCATGTTTGCTGTGAGACATTAAACATCTCAGTAAAGTCAGTAGCTGCCTCAATCACATGCAATGCACAGAGCAGCAGACCCATTTGTGGCAACACTGTACTGCACATTGGATATGCATAGTTGCTACAGCTGTACACAACAGAACACATTTATCATACACAGTACATGAAAACATGCTACATATGGCATTGCCACACACCCACTGTAAGGTCACACTTCAGTATCCCACATGTCATGCACACACACATGATGTACCTCAGGGGTAGAGGCCTATCATGGGGCTGTGCAACACTCTTCAACACATACCACAGTTATGTTAGGCAATGCTCCCTATTGGGCACCTCACATACCCATGCACAAAGTGGCTGTGTAATTGTGAATGTAGCCACGGCACTGCAGTTCAGGTACAGCATGCTAGGCGGTGGTCTTGCACACATTAGTAGCTGTGAGTGACCACAAGATGCATGATGATGATGGCACAGGGTACTACATCCCATCCAGTTACAGTGACCACAGTATTACTCATAGCAGTCATTGCTGTGCACCTCAATGTTGTGTGTGTGCAAACATATGCACCTATACACAATATGCATATGTTGTGTGTGTGCTTACATATGCCAGTATACACAATATGCACAGCAGTCACCATCCGAACAAAGTGTCACATATATGTCCTGGAATGCTAGTGGGTGTATAGGTCACATGACACACATTGGGCATGTGTGGTGTTTAATGTTGCAGTCGTGTAACATGTCATGCCATGGCTGGCACCGACATATCTGCAATATGTCCCACACTCACCATAACCACTGTACACTGGCCATGTCGAGCATTGGGATTCCTTCACATCAACATGCACACGTGTGTGTACATAGCATGCATGTGCTACACCTGTGCCTGCTATTATTTGCTATGGACACAGACACTGTACTCAGACATGGAAATCTATGTGTCACACAGATAACACATGTAGCCATGGCATGTATACCTGTGAGTGATGGTGCACAGGGCATTGCAGAGCTGATAATACTTGCACAGCAATGTTGTGTCCAGGTACACATTGTGTTCCAGGGTGTAGCCAATCACTGAACAACTACACAGTTGCATCAAAGCCATGTACACTGCCATGAAATAGGGGTGTCTACACTTGCCCTGCATGATCTTGTGCGACACATATTCTGCATGCCGACAAGTGTGTCGACTGTTTGCCTTGTGATACTGACTCCCACCTTCACCCACTATAGAGTATGTGTTGGATTGCTGGTGTGTGTGTGTGTGTATGTGCTGTAGTTGGGAGTGTATATGTGTGCATGTGTACGTGTGCATGTGTTCATGTGTGCATGTGTTCATGTGTTCATGTGTGCATGTGTGCATGCATCATATGCAGACTGTAAAGTGTGTTTCCTGTTTTCCTCTCACAGGTGCTGAGTTAAGGGTGGCCAAAAACAGCAGGGAACCTGAAGCCACTGCCACGAATAGTGGTGATGATGAGGCATGTATTTTGACACAGGAAGGTTTGACAGGGTCTGTCGTTGGTTCACCAATTGACAGTACACAGCGTTCAGTCCCATCTATGTGCACACTCATACTGTCAATACATCCCTCACCAATGGCCATAGGCGAGGGACAGCTTACAGTTGACATTGACCAGGAGAGTGTGGTACCCATGGCACTTGCATCCCCTTACAGCAGCCATAGCCGGATTCCTGGAATGGTACCATATAGGTGGAGGTCCAGGGGTTCTCGGGGGAGCACCGCTGGTCCTATTGCCCGTGGCGGATGTGTCCTCACAGGTCTTACAACGTCCAGTATGTTCCCGGCTGTAATGCAGGCTCAGGCACATATGGAATGGTACACCAGACAGGGACTTAGGGCGCAGAGGGCCCATCACACCGCTATCAATGACAGCATCCGTGACCTTGCCGGTGCCATCCAGAATTACACCGAGGTCATTGATAGACGTTGGGGGAGACAGTAGATGCTCTCCACAATATGTCTTCCATGAACCAGGATGGTTGCGGGATGGCTGCGACGTTGATGCGGATGCATGCCAGCAACAGCAACAGCTGGCAGTGGTCGCGGATGGCCCACAGTTCACAGCCACTCCTGTAGTGGCAGTACCAGCCCCAGCTATGCTGGGGCTGGCCTATCCATTGACCGTCCCAGTAGACCATGTGCACGTGGCTCTGGCCAATCCCAGCAGGGACATGGGTCCAGTCATCATACCTCTGCCTCTGATGACAGTACCCAGTCGGGGTTGGTACCCGATACTGTCCGTAGCACCCCTGCCAGGCACAGGTACTGTGTCCGTGGCTGGAGACAGTGATCTGTACAGCCTAGCAGGTACAGTCTGTGGCTGTACCACAAACTACCGTATATGGCAGCCACATGGTGGAGCTGTGTGCATGCAGACACACACACATTAACCAAACAACTAGGGCTCACACATACACACACACATTACATCAACGTTGGCCCATGCTGTACTGTTGTCCTTCACACACACACACACACACACACACACACACACACACACAGACATGTCGATTGGATGGGTCAATGTCAGGCTCTGGCAAACAACAACACACCCTTTGCATATGATGATATCTGTGTCGCCTCCTGTCATCTGTAACATTGATGCAGGAACAGGCTAACATGGTGCTGATGCACAGGGTGACATTATAGCAGTGTAGCAATATTAGCAAGTTGTCAACAGGAAAGTGTAATGACATCCTTGTAGGTATGTCTGAGCAGGCATTATGCATCAAAGCTCTGATTGTCAATGTAGCATTGTTTACACCACTGTTAGGTCTGAGTATGTATTGTCCACCCATGTGCCACTTGGCTGAAGTGTAATGTGTTGCCAGCATGTGTTAGTGAGTGGACAGTATGTGTGTGATGTGTGCAGTACAGATTAGCAAGTGTACATCTGTGAACATGGTGGGTGCGCACTGTCTGCCTGTACATGCATGGTGGACACATGGGACGTGTGGCATACCCTGTTGTACACATTGTTAACATCTCATAGTATCTTTCAATGGCCAGTATGCATTCTAATACAGTTATGTCCTAACATGGGTCCACATGTATGTATGACATGGGTTGACACTATGCTGTGGGTGATGCTGTTAATATCTGTCAATGATTTGTGGTCTGGTAGTATACACAACCTCAACAGCATGACTATAAGCAATCATTGGATGATGTCCTGACAAATGACACACAGTTGTAAGGAACTCAGTAATAGTTGGATCCTTCCAGTACTATACTCTAACACTAACCAGTGGTATTGACTGCCACCCATTCCTGGGACCACACCTGTTTGGCATATAGCCCCCTTAGGTACATGCAAACACACTAGGGATGTGTCCATCCACATCTGGAAATTCATGCATTGGCCTACAATGCATTCCCTGGATGGGATGCATATCCTACACAAGGGTATCATACAGACAGATACCTGTTGTCTAATACATGCTGTATAGCAGTAAGCCGGCTATGGCATAGTCATCCACATTTACTATACATACTATCCCGTCAGTACCACATCGATGGTAGACCTCAACATGTATGTTGGGTACCAATGTGTACATACAGCCTCGTGTTATGTCATGTGTCCCTTGGTATCCACATATCCATAGGTATTGTGGAGTCCCTCGGTGTATCACATAAGACATTAGAGGCCTGAATGCATATCCACAAGGCAGTTGTACACCTATACAGACTGTCCATTTTTGCCAGTCGTTGTTGTGTATGAACATGTCTGACATATACCCCAGGCATATACCCTCACTCACACTACTCTTTAGTAACTGTCATGGGTGTGTGTGGCACAGATGACCTTGGCCACAGATCACAACAGTGGACGGCCTTGTCACATACATACATATGTGACCTACGATCTGAGAAGCAGCGGCACAACCTGTCAATGGAAACAGATGTATTCATGTAGTATGCAGGCTTCACACCTATGTACTGATTGAGGGGACATGTACACACATATATATTTGCCATGCAGATACCTGATGTGTGCAATGCAATTACTGTTTTAATCTTAATATGTCCTACCATAGTAAAACCAAAACCCACACCGCATTGACCAACAGTGATACACACACTGTCAGTGTTTGCAGGATTCAATCCCCTACCTATGTTATGATACTAGTGAGAGACACATTAACATGGCACGCTATTTGCTTTACTGGCTGGTTTCCCTTCTCCGTCTGTATTTGTAGGATGGTGACATCATCAGACTTTCCAAAGAGGAATGTACCTCTTTTAGTGAGTTTTCCCAGTCTCCAAAAAGGCACTCCTCTCAAAGGAAAGTAAACACACCCCCTCCCCACACACACAGTCAGTGTTTGCAGGATTCAAACCCCTACCTAACTATGTTATGATACTAGAGAGAGACACATTAACATGGGACGCTATTTGCTTTACTGGCTGGTTTCCCTTCTCCTGCCGTATTTGTAGGATGGTGACATCATCAGAGTGGACATGGTGATGTGTGTACACTTTGTTTTATGCCATTCCAGGAATGGTCCATGTGGGTCAGCAGGTGTCAACAGCTTTAACAGGACCTCATAATCCTTACCTTGTGTTCTATCCGTGGACACACTAACATTCCTTCATATGTCAACACATATTTATGCACAGCTTGTTGGTTTTGTGGGTACTACATATGTCTGGGATGTTGATAAAGGGCTATTCAAAGTCTATGTGAGACATGTGTAGCTGTGTTCAGTGATGTATGTCCTGGGTGGTTGCCTTGCAAACAGTCTATCATGTTTGGGAACCATGATCCGCACATGAACATACCACAGTTGGTAGGGTTGTGTGTTTGTCAGCTTCCAATAGCTCTGTTTATGACTTCAACCATGATGGACTCCATGACCTTGCAGATCAGACTTCATAGGCGCAATGGACTGTACTTCCCATGGTGTGTTGTGCACCAACACTTGTGGGGAGTGCCATATGTTGCTGTAACACATTCAACGGTTCCACATCCTGTGTAGGGGTGAGGCTCAGCTGACTGTTCAGGTGCAGGATCTGTTTGTTCTGTAGTTTATGCATGACACATATTGGGAATCAATGTATTCCACTTGCTGCCATGCTTTGGCATTGGGGTAGCTGCTCATCCATTCTACATGTGATATCTCCTGGTATGATGATATGGACTATCGTCAGTGGGAGGTGGGTATGTATATATGGGCCTGTCTGTCAGGATGTTGGCATTGTCCGTCAGGTACAGTTGGCCCTGACTCAGGACATATATGGGTGTACATTGCTATTTATGACATAGCTGAAGGAGGTGTCATGATTCAGTCTGGACTCCTTCTCAGCTACTCTTTACAAAACACCAACGAACCTGAGCACTAATCCCTGTTATACTCTTTTACAAACTTAACACCCTACTGATCCTTTGTGATCAGGCTATAGAGTATGTCATCATAATATCCTGGCATGTCCAGGGGTCGGTTTCGTGTGTACTCTCCAGTCCAGCTGGTGAATATTGTGATGTTGACACAATGTCACATCTGCCTCATGTACTCAGACAACCCTCTTCTCCTCCCGACAAACTCAGATATATGTGTGAGATGCACCTATATAGACATACAGGGTGCTGAACTCTCTCGAACCATGACTGGCACAGTCTATCAGGTGGTGAAGGTAACCACACACACCACATATCAGTCTCACATATCCTCTAGCGACAGCACTCAAACCACATTATCACACATAGACATACTCGGATGCTGTAAATGAACTCTGACTAAGCAGCAGAGACCTCCAAAGCAGACACACACATAACTGCTACCCCACTACAATACCCACATATCACACAGTTCACAATGTTAGTGTGTCACACAGTCACTGCCCTTTGGGCTAAACAACACACCTAATACACTTTTGATAGGCGACACTTATTGTCAGACACACTGACGTACCACTCATCAGCCCAAACAAGGGAATAGTCACTTTGGGCTGTCTGTCGGGTGCCAGGATCTGCCACATAACACATGCAGTCAGGTCACTTCAAAGCAAGTACAGGACTGCCACCATCATTGTCCATGCTGGTGCGTAAAACCTCAGACGTTACTCCCTGGACCACATGACATGATACATGGAGGAACACTCTGATCATGTAGCCCAGGCCAGTATGACCCTGACCTTGTCTAGCATCTTACACCCACCAATTATGATGTCACAGTATACAGACAAACATATCACATTTAACAGTTGGATAACAAATTGGTGTCATTCTTAGGGGATACAGTGTCTGTCAGCCTGTGGTGACATGCTCGACATGCCACGTAGCTTCACTATGGACAGCTTGCACACTTTTGAATGCTGGCTAAGGCTCTTGCTACCACCATAGTGCCTTTTTTAAGCAGGGCTCAAAAGACAAGCCCACCTCCATAGACATTACAGGTTACATGAAACTAAGGGTAATGCTGCTCAACACCAGATGTGTTACCCTCATACTACGGCCACTCAGGACTCTCCTCAGTATGGATGATAGCGATATCTGTGCACTAACAGATGCCTGGTTCAGGCTCACTTATGCACACCAGCGCTACCAGGTTATGTTTCATACCATACTTTCTGACCACAAGACTTGGAAGAGACAACACAACTAGGGGGAGTATCCATATACATCACAGATACACACACCTCTGGGTTAGTAGCACTGCACAAAGCATCACAGACCATACATATACAACTACCATTGTGCAAAACTGCCTTTCAGTTTGTTGCCTGCTACAGACCACCCTCCCAAACTCAGGAACCACACTCGGCTTTCATGGGAACTATGGAGAATATGAAGGTCTCCACAAACACCATTATACTGGGTGACTTCAAATACACAACTATTGACTGGGGATACTACTCAAGCCCCAACACCCTCGCCCAACAGTCGCTACAATTTGTAGACTCATATGCTATGGCACAACCAGTCAGCACAGCCACAAGGAGGAATACATATTGGACCTGATCATCACCAACATGGGGACTCTATGTTCCACACCAGCGATATACCCCTCATTGGTAAGGTCAGAACATACATGTATCTCACTGGATATACATATACCCTCCACACACCCATCCTGGGTAATCTTGGTGAACTTCTCATGAGCCAACATCTCACTTCACCAAAGCAAGGTGGTATCCTTCAGAGACCCCGAGACAGTGGCAAATGCGGCTCAGACTGCTGAATCCTTTACATACACATTCTATGGACACCTAGTGGACTGCATGGATTGTGCTATCCCAAATAACAACAGGACTCACTCCTCCAATGGCAGGGGACCTGTCTGGTAGACCCCAGCCATTAATAAGCTGTACAACGTCAGGAGGAAGCTACTACATGATAGAGCACAATCCCAGACTGGGAAGGCATCTGTGATCTGTACTAGCAGACAGCTACAATCACTCATTAACTTTTCTAAGGGCCGCTTCTACCGGAAATTGCACCAGACATGTAGGACTATCACACAGCCTTCTTCAGTTATGTCAGGAACCTGGGTGGACACTCACTGATATGCTGTGAGTTACTGCATACTGACTAAACTTACCCTGAATCCACTGGCATTGCCAACATCCTGGCAAACAGGTTCAGTGAAGATGTTTCCCCCCATCCCCCTTAAGGAGCAACTATCCATCCCAACAGAGTGTAACCTCCCTGACATCACACAGTAACAGGTTGAGTGCTGCCCTCCCCAAAGCGTACATCACAGCATCAATGGGACCAGATGGTGTCCCGGCCTGCATCTTACACGAGCTTCATGACAGAAGTAACCCTCACATTATATCACTGTTCAATATCGGAATTACTACAGGATATGTACCCAAGGAATGGCGTACAGCGACAGTGGTCCCACTCCACAGAGTTGGTGCCACAATGGACCACAGACAATATTGCCCTATAAGCCTAACTAGCCTGTTCTGCAAAGCTATGGAGCATATTGTCATGGGAGTCATACACATAGACATCGGGAACCTACAGACACTGTGTCCTACACATTTCAGTGTTGTTGTGGGCAGATCTTACCTCTTGAGCCTGTTTGTATTCTTTAAACGGTTAACAGGTCCATCGACATAGGGATGGTTGTCCACACAGCCTACCTGAACCTTGCAAAACCCTTCAACACAATAACCCACTGGGGCATTATGCATAGGCTCACCAGCGTCGATATGGACACATATCTCACACGATGGATTGCTACCTGGATCAGGGATAGCACCCACTTGGTCAGAATTGCAGGTGCCATGTCTGACTATACACCAGTTACACATGGCATCCCACACGGCTCGGTCCTGGGACCTCTCTTGTTCAGTATATATTTGTCTGACGTACAGGCTACCACAGGGGGAATATGGCTGACTATGTTCGCACTTGACTGCAAACTGGGTGCCATAATCAACTCTCCAGCTGCCACATGCATACTCAAACAGGGTCTCACAGAGATGGATGACTGGTGCCTGAGTCATGGCCTACAGCTAAATGCCATTAGTTGCATAGTCATCCCCTTTGGGAATAACAACATGCCCACACATTACCACATAAGTAGTACTCCATTACATACGGTAGGAGTTGTTAGGGGCTTGGGGACATGACTTGTTCATACTGTTGCCTTTGACAATCACGTTGCCAAAGTGGTTAGACAGACCTTCTATATAGGCCACCTTATCCCATATGGTTTCACATCTAGATCGAGTGAGGTTATTGTACCCCTATACTCATCACAACCATGCTTGGTTACAATACCACATTTGGGGTGTACCTTACCCGACACCTGCAGCAACTGTACTAGCCACAGAAGTTCCTCACCAAGCAGATCTAGGGACTCACATGGATGCCCTGCACAATTTGGATGTAGTAACTCCAGCTCTACTCAGTCGCTTACCACCTACTCGGATATGATGTGTGCCTGTTGTTTACAGATATACCCAACCCAGAATTACTGGACATGCTCCACCTCAGGATATCCGACTCCCTTGGAGCTACACATTCCAGGGACATATACCTCAGCACAGATGTTAATAGGACATGCTGGAGGGACAGATTCTTATCCCAGAGGCTCCACTCACTCCGGATTGTAATCCCAGTTTCACATAGGCAGAGCCACCCACTGACCACCTACAGGAAACATCTTGATGACTGTATGGGTGATCGTATGTTTACCCCTGGGATATCTTCTGTGTCCCTGCTAGACAGAGGCACACTAGCCTAAACATACATGGGCTATCTTGTGTCTATCTACTATTCACATGCACAGTGTAGTAATCTGACAGGGTTGCGAATGCCAAACACACTCTGGCTAGGCTTGTACATGCCCTAGGACAGATAGCCTAGTATCGACCTCTGAACCTATGCTGATGTTCGGGATGCACAATGTTTATTGCTGATACTGTTTGCAGGTCTTTATCGTCTTTGCTTTACCAGTTTCTATGAACAACTTAGGTATCTGCAGAACATATTTGATTATGACAGGGTTCCACTATATTATATATGTGTCTGTTGTCATATAACTGTGTGCACAGGGCAGATTGCTGGATAGTGAGAGGTTCCTGGGTTAACACATGCAACTGCCAGATATGTGGCCCACTGCTGCACTCAGACATGGCCTAAGTGTGTAAGCATGCCCAGTTCAGGCTTTCCGTGTTTTGTTGCGGATATTTGTCTCATTTATTCAAGTGTGTGAGCATGCCCAGTGTGACCTTTCAGTATGTTGCTATCTGAGGTCCACTACATTTGTTGATGTGTGTGAACATGACCAATATTAACATTTATACTGTGTGTGTTGGAAGTCAGGTTCTGTTCTTACTGCAGGACTCACCTTTGTGTCATAACTCGACAGGGATTATGCTGTGCCTGCAGGGTTTCCATGAGATACTTTGCATAGACTTATCAACATTCCTTCATACAGGCTGACCACTGCAATACTGTCATGGTTTAGTGGTTCAGTACTTTAACTATAGTGCACAGTATCCTGGGTTCGAGGCCCATCATTGCTTTATATTTTCATACTGAGCAGACCAGACTGCTTAAGGGCCAGTTAAGCAAATATGAGCATGTTGGCTTTTGTTCAGCTATGCCCTACTTAGACCAGGCTTGTCCGACATTGCTCAATATTCACCAACATTGCTGGACGTTGCCCAATATTACTCAACATTGACCACAGTTGTGCTGGTTGGTGTGTGCGATTTTGTTTGCATATACTACATGGTGGTAAATGCTGTTTAGCACTGCTTTATATTGCTTAACACATGGCAATCATGCCTCAGGTGGTGCTGCAGGGCTGCCTATGTCGGATGCACATACTACATTCCCTGTACATGTTTGAAAGCAGGTAGTGTCAACTTAGGCATCCCTTTTACTATATGTGCAAGTCAGAGAGAGGTATAATTTCCAGGGTTCCTACTGAGCCAGTGTATGTGCTATGCATTGCCTCTTTGCCAAGGCCAAAGCATACTAGGCATGCCTCCTTCTGCCTACTGGGCATGCTCAGGTTGTTCCTCCTCTGAGTCACACCCTGCCTGTGATGGCCTTGGCAATGGTGGGGGACTGTTTGGCCCAGGCCTATGCTGGTCCTGCTGCAGCTGTTTTCGCAGGATCATATTATGTAGCATAGCACATACCATGACAATTTGGGTACATGTAGTTGGTGAGTACTGCAAGGCTCCACCAGATGTGTCCAGGCACCGGAACCGTGACTTGAGCAGCCCAAACACATGCTCGATTACATTACGTGTTTGTGCGTGTGCCTCATTATGGTGTTCCTGTTCAGGTGTGTGTGCATTTCTGATGGGTGTCATCAGCCATGGCTCCAGTGCATAGCCAGCATCCCCCACTAGGTGACCATGTGGGATGTCCCCATTGGCAAATGTCTGGTATAGCTGTGTCAGATGCCAGATATGGGAATCATGGTAGCTTCCAGGGCAGCCAGCACACACATTCAGTATTATGCCCTGGGCATCACACCGCGACCTGGCAGTTGATGGAGGGGAAGCCCTTGCGGTTGAAGTAGACCCTACCCTGCTCGCCAGCTGGTGCTTTGATGCGTATGTGCATGCAGTCTATTGCACCCACTACCTCAGGTTATTCCGCTATTTGCTGGAAGAGATGCATATTGCTGGCCAATACCTCATGGGAATTGGGGAAATATACATGATCACCGACATGTGCTGACATGGCATCCTGGAACTGGTGCAGTACCCTGGATGCTGATGCCTGTGATATCCCCATCATATCACCGGTTGGTCTCTGGAAGGTACCTGTTGCTAATATTCTTAGGCCAACACATACCTTTCCACTGGGATGTGTTCCCCTCTGTTGGTTCTGTGTGTGAGGCGTGGCCTGCACAGCTCAACAATTTGCTGCAGGAGGTCTCTGTCCACTCTATGGCTCCACTATCTCCAGCTCATGTAGCCCCTGGTAGGTTACCCTGGGCCTGTACACTCTTCACCGTCTCCTCACTGTGGGTTGTCCAGCAGCATTTCCATTGTCACCACCCTCAGCATGTTGCATATGTCACCTTATAACAGCAGTGGCAGCATCTAACATTTCTTTGTCTCAGTAAAGCTTTTTCAGTTTTCACTTCTATTAGCTTACTGCAGTGTCTGTTGTGAGAAATATAATGGACTGTTGTTTGCAGAGTTTTAAGTGCTAGGCTGGGCTGGGCTAGTGTACTGCCTGTGTAATTGCCTGATTCTGATTGTTTTCACCTGCTAGCTCTGCTAATACTCCCTGGTAGCTTCCTACTATTTGTTGTGCTTCCTTTTTCCTTTCTGTTTCCTCGGGGCCAGCGCCACACTGGCGCAAAAACATGCTTACACGGACTAAAACTTGCTTATTTGGGTTCAAACACGCTCACACCAGCGTAAACATGCTTATAACTCTTTAAACAGCCTTATACATGCTTACCCTGGCTTAAACGCACGCACTCACGCTTACATGTGCGCACTCTGTCGTACTCGGGTTTACAGGCGCGCACACACGTGCATACCCGCTCAGCAAGAAACTTTGGTGTTATCCATGGCATACACCTTCCATTTCTTGCCTTTACCTAGCCTACCTGTTGACACACCTCTTTCCATGATGTGCAAATGACAGCTGACACATGCCACTCTGCTCCAATGAGCTTCACTTCTTTCATACATACCCCACTCGTTATGTCACCTATCTTCTACTCTGTTATTCCCCTTATCCTACTCCTACACTCCACTGACTGTGCTCATTTGCTATGTAAACTTGCAATTCACTATCCTAACCCTCCTTTGCATAGGATTGCCTACTAATGCTTGGTTACATCTCTTAGACTGAGCTTCCCCCTTTAGCAACCTCTACTTGGTGGCCATGTTGTCTTTAGCCTGTCATTCCTTTGCATTGTACATTAACAATTTAAATAAGATCCACATTTGTGGGTTTTAATTTTTAGTTTTCTGGTTTTTAAAGCACAGCCCGTTTAGCATGGCCTCTTAAACATCGGAAATCGGAGGAAAAAAAATATATATTTTTTCATATTGCATCGGGAAACATTGCCAATGGCCGTATATTTGGCCATTGGCATGCTTCCTGCACTGGATGCAACCTTTATTTGGAGCTGTCATGGCTCCGTTTTGCTATTTGCAGAACGGTACTCAGTTGTCAACAGAGTACATTTCTACAAATAACACTGCTCTTACTCGGATAGATTTGGGTTTCCTGAATCGCAAATCTACCTCATTTGCATGTCTTTCACCTGCAATTGAGGTAATTTGCAAATCCCAGCCCTGTCCGTGTAAGAGCCATTTTAGGAGCTCTCTTCCACGCCCCTGCAGGCTGTTCCTGGATCGCTCGTTGGACATGATGGCTGCATGGAGTCTTACTCTACTCTTAGACTCCGTGCAAGCCATCGTGAATCTGGCTCATTAATTATTTCTATACATCATGGTAGATTATTATGCTACAATAGTTACAACATCTTTAACTACAGCCAGTTTATAATCATGACACTTTTTTTACTTTTGTGCCTTATAAAAGTGAACATAATGCCCACTATTTTGGAATTAAAGTTGTATACTCGAAAACTAAATTTAGCTTTTCTTACAGTGGCATAAATGACCATCCTAGAAGAAAGAATATTTTTTCCAAAGAAAATAATTATTTTAATCTCTTGATGAACCCAGTTATTTTAACTATAGAAAAAGCTTGTGAAAGGGATTTGTACAATTTGGTTAAAATTAAAGAGACTACAATTCAACTTGTGAGCCCAGAAAAGAACTATTTTGGATCCCCTTATTTAAGACCTGAACATTCAGATTATGAACCCTGATAAGGGGAGGCATGGTATTATTGGAGTAAATGGACTATATTAATTCTTTGTTTTTTTTTTTGTTACAGGATGCCATTTGGTATGTGGATGTTTCTCTTAATGAAATCAATATTGTTTACTGCAAGACTGATCTATTTTTAAAAGATTGTGTCCTGTGAGGTACTGTTTCTCCTAACTTATATACATTTTTTCATTTACAACAGCCATACTTACACACATATATGCTAACCATCTTTGAGATCTCCAAGGTACATAAAGACATCGAAAGTCCATCATTTAGACCCATGTTTTTCAGCCTCTGGTTCCAAAACCCACTCCCTAGCAACTAATAATGACCAAAATCCTAATACTCTATATGTTATACAATATATGTTTATTAAAAGACTCATGGAATTTCTTGAGTAGATTTAAAAAGGAACATTTTAATCCTAATGTAAGTTTTTTAACCATCAATGTGGTTGATTTTTTTCTCAAGTATCCCCCATGACAATGGACTTTCTTTATTCAATGATGCCCTTTTAGAATGTCAATTTTTGACAGTGGAGACATTTGCTTTTTTTTTTTTAGTTGGCATCATGGAACTAGTCAATACAAACAATTTTTTTAAGGTAAATGTTATAGGCAAAGCCAAAATGGTAACAATGGGAGCAGTTTACACTCCCATTTATGCAAATGAGGTCCTAATGAGTTGGTTGAAATCTAAGATTTTTAACTCTCATTTTAACAACATTTGGACATTTTATTTGCACTACCTTGATAACATCTTTATATTATGCAGTGATAGCAAAGAAAAATGTCACTTTTTTTACAATATTTGGGTGAATTTTGTCATTTTTTTAGAATCCACCTATATATTTAATCCCTCTAGCATTAATTACTTGGATGTTATCATTTTTAAAACCAAGGATGGTTTTGGATCCAACATTTCTCATAAGCCCACATTCTTGAAAGGCTACTTGCACTTTTAGAGCTGCCATTCATTCGCCCAAAAGAAAATTGTTGTTAAAGGCCAATTGATCGAGGTAGCTAGAATGGTGTCTAATTTTAATTATTTTTGTATTGAAACAGAAAAGTTGCTTGCCATGCTTTCTGAAAGAGGCTGCCTCAATTTACTACACCCTGTTACTGTGGAAACTCCTGATGGGTGGAGCATTAAAACCCTTATTAGGTAATATTGAGCAGTTAGTGTCTGAAAAGTCAGTGGGATAAATGAATGTTTTTTCAAAACCCATATATGACAGCTGCATGAGGGCAAAAGCTGCCCCCATCGCTGTACCTTTCACCTGCAAAAAATAACTGTTATTAAAGAAAAAATAATTATGGGTCAAACAAAACTCTAATAAACTTACCAAAAAGTTAGTTCTTGGCCCTTCACCCAACATACCAAAAATGGAATCCAGCCCCCATCTAATGTCTATGTTTGTATATAGTGATTTAACATCTATAGTTACCCAATAATAATCTTGATGCCATTTGATTTGAGATATACTATTAATGAGATCTTGAGTATTGGAAATGTGAGCTACTACCCTGTGTAAATATGCTTTCAGATGAAAATCTAAGAAAGTATTTACATTGTCCAAAAAAGAACCTATCCCCGAGACTATAGTCCTGCCAGGTGGTTTTTGTAGGTTTTTATGTACTTTAGGCAGAGCATACAGAATGGGTATAGCAGGTTTTTTAATATACATTCTACAAACATCTTTATGTTCAAAAAAACCCAAACGTTCTTCCTTTTCTAATAAAAATAATAATTCATCATTAAACATCTTGGTTGGCTCACAATCCAATTTCTTATATTCCTCACCATTAGAAAGTAGAATATCAACCATCTCACAATAATCAAATGTGTTCATAACAACCCAATTTCCACCTTTATCAGCACATTTAAATATAAAATTGGATTTAAACTTTTTCAATTCCTTTAAAGCTTGCCATTCATTTTTACTTAAATTATGACATTTTTTTTCCTTACAAAATATTTTATATGCTGTTTCAATTTCCCTAAAAAGAACTTTAAAGAAAATTGAAATGGCAGGTACAGTAATACTGGGTGTGAACTTATTAACATTTCTTAGATGTGGCACAGTCAATTTACCATAACCAGTGTTGTAAATACTTTCATGGTTTACTTGTGCATCAGTTTCATACAAATCACACAACTCATTAAGATCTGACCCATCATAATCATATATAGACAAATTCAAAAGGCTGTCATCTAAATCAGTGCAACAAACATTAAAATCAACACTTCCAGAAGCTGACTCATCTTCTCTTTTAAAATAAACTTTTAACAACAACTTTCTAATGAAATCCTTGATTTCAAAATATATATCAGCAAGAGAAGGAAAAAAGTCGGTATAAATTTACTACCTTTAAATAAAACATTTTTCATATCATGAGTCAATTCCAAATTTGATAAATTAATACACATTAAACTCTCTGTATCAGCATTTACTTGGCTGAAACCAGCTTCACGTACCAGTAAATTATTTGAAGCGGTTTCTTCCCTTCCTTCCATTTCTTCCCTTATTTGAACTGTTCGTATGAAAGGAATCTCCTGTATTGGATGAAACTAAAGCACCATCAAGAACTTCAACTGCGCTAACAGTCGCTGAAGTATTGGCAAAAGTTATATTTTTAGGAACATTCCTTTCCGTTGAAGACGCTGAAGACGCTGAAATGCCTCGTTGTCTCTGACTTCCATTCCTAACCTTTGACCTGCTACGCACAGGTTCTCGTTGCCATGAAAACAGTATGCCAGTCTCATAGTCTTTCAAATCACGTATTAGCTTGTTACGCTTCCTCTGAATGATTTCTCCTTCTAGTTTACTGATTTTCTCATTCACTTTCAAAGTTTGCATCCTGTAGCAGGACTCCCCCACCACCTCATCCTGCAGGTGCAAAATATCCTTTTTTAACTTTTCATGAGCTCTCAAATTACGTTTAATTAGAATACGAAGCCAGCTGATGGTACATGAAAGAGAAGCCTGTTTCCACTCATCTAAGAGATCAGACTCCTCTTCAGAAAACTGTGTGGCAGGAAGTTTGTCAATACGCAAGCCCCTTGGAGTAATGTTTAAACTTACATATTTCTCCAAGAGGCGCGTATCCAAATACAAAGCTATTTCTTTAGTCATGAGTCTTTCCAGCTGCACAAACCGCCCATCTACATCACGATCAGTACCCACGTTCCAGGGATCCATAGTAGTATACTTTCTATCACGTTCATTCATTATGTCGGAAAAAAGCATAGTTCCTGACAAAATGCTCTGTTCAGAGCCTTCATTACCTTGCGACATAAGTAATGTAAAAATATAGGTAAGCTGGTGAAAAAACTGGCAAAATAATCCATTTCAAAACACCTTACACAGTCAATAGAAGTTAGAAAAACACACGACCAGCCAGTAATTCACCAGTATCTTACTTTCTTTATTTGAGCGATCTGGTACCTTGGCAATTCGCCTTCAAGGATCACAATTAATTCAGTGCAACCATCACATTTATATACATACTCATTTTAACAATTAAATCTCCTAATTAATTAATTAAACAATGAAAGAAACTTTAAAGTGATCATGAACTGATTATAAACTTTTATGATAGAAATATAAATATGCATCAAAGCTCTGATTGTCAATGTAGCATTGTTTACACCACTGTTAGGTCTGAGTATGTATTGTCCACCCATGTGCCACTTGGCTGAAGTGTAATGTGTTGCCAGCATATGTTAGTGAGTGGACAGTACGTGTGTGATGTGTGCAGTACAGATTAACAAGTGTACATCTGTGAACATGGTGGGTGTGCACTGTCTGCATGTACGTGCATGGTGGACACATGGGACGTGTGGCATACCCTGTTGTACACATTGTTAACATCTCATAGTATCTTTCAATGGCCAGTATGCATTCTACTACAGTTATGTCCTAACATGGGTCCACATGTGTGTATGACATGGGTTGACACTATGCTGTGGGTGATACTGTTAATATCTGTCAATGATTTGTGGTCTGGTAGTATACACAACCTCAACAGCATGACTATAAGCAATCATTGGATGATGTCCTGACAAATGACATACAGTTGTAGGGAACTCAGTAACAGTTGGATCCTTCCAGTACTATACTCTAACACTAACCAGTGGTATTGACCGCCACCCATTCCTGGGATCACACCTGTTTGGCATATAGCCCCCTTAGGTACATGCGAACACACTAGGGATGTGTCCATCCACATCTGGAAATGCATGCATTGGCCTACAATGCATTCCCTGGATGGGATGCATATCCTACACAAGGGTGTCATACAGACAGATACCTGTTGTCTGATACATGCTGTATAGCAGTAAGCCGGCTATAGCATAGTCATCCACATTTACTATACATACTATCCCGTCAGTACCACATCGATGGTAGACCTCAACATGTATGTTGAGTACCAATGTGTACATACAGCCTCGTGTTATGTCATGTGTCCCTTGGTATCCACATATCCATAAGTATTGTGGAGTCCCTCGGTGTATCACATAAGACATTAGAGGCCTGAATGCATATCCACAAGGCAGTTGTACACCTATACAGAATGTCCATTTTTGCCAGTCGTTGTTGTGTATGAACATGTCTGACATATACCCCAGGAATATACCCTCACTCACACTACTCTTTAGTAACTGTCATGGGTGTGTGTGGCACAGATGACCTTGGCCACAGATCACAACAGTGGATGGCCTTGTCACATACATACATATGTGACCTACGATCTGAGAAGCAGAGGTACAACCTGTCAATGGAAACAGATGTATTCATGTAGAATGCAGGCTTCACACCTATGTACTGATTGAGGGGACATGTACACATATATATTTGCCACGCAGATACCTGATGTGTGCAATGCACTTACTGTTTTAATCTTAATATGTCCTTACCAAAACCCACACCACATTGACCAACAGTGATACACACACTGTCAGTGTTTGCAGGATTCAAACCCCTACCTAACTATGTTATGATACTAGTGAGAGACACATTAACATGGTGCGCTATTTGCTTTACTGGCTGGTTTCCCTTCTCCGTCTGTATTTGTAGGATGGTGACATCATCAGACTTTCCAAAGAGGAATGTATCTCTTTTAGTGAGTTTTCCCAGTCTCCAAAAAGGGCACTCCTCTCAAAGGAAACTGCACACATACACCCCCCCACACACACACAGTCAGTGTTTGCAGGATTCAAACCCCTACCTAACTATGTTATGATACTAGAGAGAGATACATTAACACGGCGCGCTATTTGCTTTACTGGCTGGTTTCCCTTCTCCTGCTGTATTTGTAGGATGGTGACATCATTAGACTGGACATGGTGATGTGTGTACACTTTGTTTTATGCCATTCCAGGAATGGTCCATGTGGGTCAGCAGGTGTCAACAGCTTGAACAGGACCTCATAATCCTTACCTTGTGTGATCTATCTGTGGACACATTGACATTCCTTCATATGTCAACACATATTTATGCACAGCTTGTTGGTTTTGTGGATACTACATGTGTCTGGGATGTTGATAAAGGGCTATTCAAAGTCTATGTGAGACATGTGTAGCTGTGTTCAGTGATGTATGTCCTGGGTGGCTGCCTTGCAAACAGTCTAGCATGTTTGGGAACCATGATCCGCACATGAACATACCACAGTTGGTAGGGTTGTGTGTTTGTCAGCTTCCAATAGCTCTGTTTATGACTTCAACCATGATGGACTCCATGACCTTGCAGATCAGACTTCATAGGCGCACTGGACTGTACTTCCCATAGTGTGTTGTGCACCAACACTTGTGAGGAGTGCCATATGTTGCTGTAACACATTCAATGGTTCCACATCCTGTGTAGGGGGTGAGGCTCAGCTGACTGTTCAGATGCAGGATCTGTTTGTTCTGTAGTTTATGCATGACACATATTGGGAATCAATGTATTCCACTTGCTGCCATGCTTTTCGCATTGGGGGTAGCTGCTCATCCATTCTACATGTGATATCTCCTGGTATGATGATATGGACTATCGTCAGTGGGAGGTGGGTATGTATATATGGGCCTGTCTGTCAGGATGTCAGCATTGTCAGTCAGGTACATTTGGCTCTGACTCAGGACATATATGGGTGTACATTGCTATTTATAACATAGCTGAAGGAGGTGTCATGATTCAGTCTGGACTCCTCAGCTACTCTTTACAAAACACCAACGAACCTGAGCACTAATCCCTGTTATACTCTTTTACACACTTAACACCCTACTGATCCTTTGTGATCAGGCTATAGAGTATGTCATAATAATATCCTGGCATGTCCAGGGGTCGGTTTCGTGTGTACTCTCCAGTCCAGCTGGTGAATATTGTGATGTTGACACAATGTCACATCTGCCTCATGTACACAGACAACCCTCTCCTCCTCCCAACAAACTCAGATATATGTGTGAGATGCACCTATATAGACATACAGGGTGCTGAACTGGCTCGACCCATGACTGGCACAGTATATCAGGTGGTGAAGGTAACCACACACACAACATATCAGTCTCACATATCCGTTAGCGACAGCACTCAAACCACATTATCACACATAGACATACTCAGATGCTGTAAATGAACTCTACCTAAGCAGCAGAGACCTCCAAAGCAGACACACACACAACTGCTACCCCACTACAATACCCACATATCACACAGTTCACAATGTCAGTGTGTCGCACAGTCACTGCCTTTCGGACTAAACAACACACCTAATACACTTGTAATAGGCGACACTTATTGTCAGACACACTGACGTACCACTCACCAGCCCAAACAAGGGAATAGTCACTTTGGGCTGTCTGTCGGGTGCCAGGATCTGCCACATAACACATGCAGTCAGGTCACTCCAAAGCAAGTACAGGACTGCCACCATCATTGTCCACGCTGGTGCGTAAAACCTCAGACGTTACTCCCTGGACCACATGACATGATACATGGAGGAACACTCTGATCATGTAGCCCAGGCCAGTATGATCCTGACCTTGTCTAGCATCTTACACCCACCAATTATGATGTCACAGTATACAGACAAACATATCACATTTAACAGTTGGCTAACAAATTGGTGTCATTTATAGGGGATACAGTGTCTGTCAGCCTGTGGTGACATGCTCGACATGCCACGTAGCTTCACTATGGACAGCTTGCACCTGTCACCCTTGGACTTTCGAATGCTGGCTAAGGCTCTTGCTACCACCATAGTGCCTTTTTTAAGCAGGGCTCAAAAGACAAACCCACCTCCATAGACATTACAGGTTACATGAAACTAAGGGTAATGCTGCTCAACACCATATGTGCTACCCTCATATTGCGGCCACTCAGGACTCTCCTCAGTATGGAGGATAGCAATATCTGTGCACTAACAGATGCCTGGTTCAGGCTCACTTATGCACACCAGCACTACCAGGTTATGTTTCATACCATGCTTTCTGACCACAAGACGTGGAAGAGACAACACAACTAGGGGGAGTATCCATATACATCACAGATACACACACCTCTGGGTTAGTAGCACTGCACAAAGCATCACAGACCATACATACACAACTATCATTGTGCAAAACTGCCTTTCAGTTTGTTGCCTCCTACAGACCACCATCCCAAACTCAGGAACCACACTCGGCTTTCATGGGAACTATGGAGAATATGAAGGTCTCCACAAACACCATTATATTGGGTGACTTCAAATACACAACTATTGACTGGGGATACTACTCAAGCCCCAACACCCTCACCCATCAGTCGCTACAATTTGTAGATTCATATGCTATGGCACAACCAGTCAGCACAGCCACAAGGGGGAATACATATTGGACCTGATCATCACCAACATGGGGACTCTATGTTCCACATCAGCGATATACCCCTCATTGGTAAGGTCAGAACATACATGTATCTCACTGGACATACATATACCCTCCACACACCCATCCTGGGTAATCTTGGTGAACTTCTCATGAGCCAACGTCTCACTTCACCAAAGCAAGGTGGTATCCTTCAGAGACCCTGAAACAGTGGCAAATATGGCTCAGACTGCTGAATCCTTTACATACACATTCTATGGACACCTAGTGGACTGCATGGATTGTCCTATCCCAAATAACAACAGGACTCACTCCTCCAATGGCAGGGGACCTGTCTGGTAGACCCCAGCTATTAATAAGCTGTACAACGTCAGGAGGAAGCTACTACATGATAGAGCACAATCCCCAGACTGGGAAGGCATCTGTGATCTGTACTAGCAGACCGCTACAATCACTCATGAACTTTTCTAAGGGCCACTTCTACCGGAAATTGCACCAGACATGTAGGACTATCACACGGCCTTCTTCAGTTATATCAGGAACCTGGGTGGACACTCACTGATATGCTGTGAGTTACTGCATACTGACTAAACCTACCCTGAACCCACTGGCATTGCCAACATCCTGGCAAACAGGTTCAGTGCAGATGTCTCCCCCCCATCCTCCCTAAGGAGCAACTATCCATCCCAACAGAGTGTAACCTCCCTGACATCACACAGTAACAGGTGAGTGCTGCCCTCCCCAAAGCGTACATCACAGCATCAATGGGACCAGATGGTGTCCCGGCCTGCATCTTACACGAGCTTCATGACAGACGTAACCCTCACATTACATCACTGTTCAGTATCGGAGTTACTACAGGATATGTACCCAAGGAATGGCGTACAGCAACAGTGGTCCCACTCCACAGAGTTGGTGCCACAACGGACCACAGACAATATTGCCCTATAAGCCTAACTAGCCTGTTCTGCAAAGCTATGGAGCGTATTGTCATGGGAGTCATACGCATAGACATCGAGAACCTACAGACACTGTGTCCTACACATTTCAGCGTTGTTGTGGGCAGATCTTACCTTTTGAACCTGTTTGTATTCTTTAAATGGTTAACAGGTCCATCGACATAGGGATGGTTGTCCACACAGCCTACCTGAACCTTGCAAAACCCTTCAACACAATAACCCACTGGGCCATTATGCATAGGCTCACCAGCGTCGATATGGACACATATCTCACACGATGGATTGCTACCTGGATCAGGGATAGCACCCATATGGTCAGAATTGCAGGTGCCATGTCTGACTATACACCAGTTACACATGGCATCCCACACGGCTCGGTCCTGGGACCTCTCTTGTTCAGTATATATTTGTCTGACGTACAGGCTACCACAGGGGGAATATGGCTGACCATGTTCGCACTTGACTGCAAACTGGGTGCCATAATCAACTCTCCAGCTGCCACATGCATACTCAAACAGGGTCTCACAGAGATGGATGGCTGGTGCCTGAGCCATGGCCTACAGCTAAATACCATTACTTGCATAGTAATCCCCTTTAGGAATAACAACATGCCCACACATTACCACATAGGTAGTACTCCATTACATACGGTAGGAGTTGTTAGGGGCTTGGGGACATGACTTGTTCGTACTGTCGCCTTTGACAATCACGTTGCCAAAGTGGTTGGACAGACCTTCTATATAGGCCACCTTATCCCATATGGTTTCACATCTAGATCGAGTGAGGTCATTGTGCCCCTATACTCATCACAACCATGGTTGGTTACAATGCCACATTTGGGGTGTACCTTACCCGACACCTGCAGCAACTGTACTGGCCACAGACGTTCCTCACCAAGCAGATCTAGGGACTCACACGGATGCCCTGCACAATTCGGATGCAGTAACTTCAGCTCTACTCAGTCACTTACCACCTACTCGGATATGATGTGTGCCTGTTGTTTACAGATATACCCAACCCAGAATTACTGGACATGTTCCACCTCAGGATATCCGACTCCCTTGGAGCTACACACTTCAGGGACATATACCTCAGTATAGATGTTAATAGGACATGCTGGAGAGACAGATTCTTATCCCAGAGGCTCCACTCACTCCGGATTGTAATCCCAGTTTCACATAGGCAGAGCCACCCACTGACCACCTACAGGAGACATCTTGGCGACTGTATGGGTGATCGTATGTTTACCCCTAGGATATCTTCTGTGTCCCTGCTAGACAGAGGCACACTAGCCTAAACATACATGGGCTATCTTGTGTGACCTACTATTCACACGCACAGTGTAGTGATCTGACAGGGTTGCAAATGCCAAACACACTCTGGCTAGGCTTGTACATGCCCTAGGACAGATAGCCTAGTATCAACCTCTGAACCTATGCTAATGTTCGGGATGCACAATGTTTATTGCTGATACTGTTTGCAGGTCTTTATCATCTTTGCTTTACCAGTTTCTATGAACAACTTAGGTATCTGCAGAACATATCTGATTATGACAGGGTTCCACTATATTATATATGTGTCTGTTGTCATATAACTGTGTACACAGGGCAGATTGCTGGATAGTGAGAGGTTCCTGGGTTAACACATGCAACTGCCAGATATGTGTAGCCCACTGCTGTACTCAGACATGGCCTAAGTGTGTGAGCATGCCCAGTTCAGGCTTTCCGTGTTTTGTTGCCTGACATTTGTCTCATTTATTCAAGTGTGTGAGCATGCCCAGTGTGACCTTTCAGTATGTTGCTATCTGAGGTCCACTACATTTGTTGATGTGTGTGCACATGACCATTATTAACATTTATACTGTGTGTGTTGGAAGTCAGGTTCTGTTCTTACTGCAGGACTCACCTTTGTGTTATAACTCGACAGGGATTATGCTGTGCCTGCAGGGTTTCCATGAGATACTTTGCATGGACTTATCAACATTCCTTCATACAGGCTGACCACTGCAGTACTGTCATGGTTTAGTGGTTCAGTGCTTTAACTATAGTGCACAGTATCCTGGGTTCGAGGCCCATCACTGCTTTATATTTTCATACTGAGCAGACCAGACTGCTTAAGGGCAAGTTAAGCAAATATGAGCATGTTGGCTTTTGTTCAGCTATGCCCTACTTATACCAGGCTTGTCTGACATTGCTCAGTATTCACCAACATTGCTGGACGTTGCCCAATATTACTCAACATTGACCACAGTTGTGCTGGTTGGTGTGTGCGATTTTGTTTGCATATACTACATGGTGGTAAATGCTGTTTAGCACTGCTTTATATTGCTTAACACATGGCAATCATGCCTCAGGTGGTGCTGCAGGGCCTATGTCGGATGCACATACTACACTCCCTGTACATGTTTGAAAGCAGGTAGTGTCAACTTAGGCATCCCTTTTACTATATGTGCAAGTCAGAGAGAGGTATAATTTCCAGAGTTCCTACTGAGCCAGTGTATGTGCTATGCATTGCCTCTTTGCCAAGGCCAAAGCATACTGGGCACGCCTCCTTCTGCCTACTGGGGCAGGCTCAGGTTGTTCCTCCTCTGAGTCACGCTCTGCCTGTGATGGCCTTGGCAATGGTGGGGGGCTGTTTGGCCCAGGCCTATGCTGGTCCTGCTGCAGCTGTTTTTGCAGGATCATATTATGTAGCATAGCACATACTATGACAATTTGGGTACATGTAGTTGTTGAGTATTGCAAGGCTCCACCAGATGTGTCCAGGCACCGGAACCGTGACTTGAGCAGCCCAAACACACGCTCGATTACATTACGTGTTTGTGCGTGTGCCTCATTATGGCATTCCTGTTCAGGTGTGTGTGCGTTTCTGATGGGTGTCATCAGCCACGGCTCCAGTGCATAGCCAGCATCCCCCACTAGGTGACCATGTGGGATGTCCCCATTGGCAAATGTCTGGTACAGCTGCATCAGATGCCAGATGTGGGAATCATGGTAGCTTCCAGGGCAGCCAGCACACACATTCAGTATTATGCCCTGGGCATCACACACGACCTGGCAGTTGATGGAGGGGAAGCCCTTGCGGTTGAAGTAGACCCTACATTGCTCGCCGGCTGGTGCTTTGATGCGTATGTGCGTGCAGTCTATTGCACCCACTCCCTCAGGGTATTCCGCTATTTGCTGGAAGAGACGCATATTGCTGGCCAATACCTCACGGGAATTGGGGAAATATACATGATCACCGGCATGTGCTGACATGGCATCCTGGAACTGGTGCAGTACCCTGGATGCTGATGCCTGTGATATCCCCATCATATCACCGGTTGGTCTCTGGAAGGTACCTGTTGCTAATATTCTTAGGCCAACACATACCTTGGTTTCCACTGGGATGGGTTCCCCTCTGTTGGTTCTGTGTGTGAGGTGTGGCCTGCACAGCTCAACAATTTGCTGCAGGAGGTCTCTGTCCACTCTATAGCGCTCCACTATCTCCAGCTCATGTAGCCCCTGGTAGGTTACCCTGGGCCTGTACACTCTTCTCCGTCTCCTCACTGTGGGTTGTCCAGCTGCATTTCCATTGTCACCACCCTCAGCATGTTGCATATGTTGCCTTATAACAGTAGTGGCAGCCCCTAACATTTCTTTGTCTCAGTAAAGCTTTTTCAGTTTTCACTTCTATTAGCTTACTGCAGTGTCTGTTGTGAGAAACATAATGGACTGTTGTTTGCAGAGTTTTAAGTGCTAGGCTGGGCTGGGCTAGTGTACTGCCTGTGTAATTGCTTGATTCTGATTGTTTTCACCTGCTAGCTCTGCTAGTACTCCCTGGTAGCTTCCTATTATTTGTTGTGCTTCCTTTTTCCTTTCTGTTTCCTCGAGGGGGCAGCGCCACACACACAAGTGCAAACATGCTCACAGCAGCTCACACGCGTGCACACATGCTTACACGGATGAAAACTTGCTTATTTGAGTTAAAATGCGCTCACACCAGCGCAAACGTGCTTACAACTCTTTAAACAGCCTTATACATGCTTACTCCGGCTTAAACGCGCGCACTCACATTTACACGTGTGCACTCTGTCTTACTAGGGTTTACAGGCGCGCACATGCACGCATACCTGCTCAGCAAGAAACTTTGGTGTTATCCACGGCATACACCTTCCATTTCTTGCCTTTACCTAGCCTACCTGTTGACACACCTCTTTCCATGATGTGTAAATGACAGCTGACACATGCCACTCTGATCCAATGAGCTTCACTTCTTTCATACATACCCCACTCGTTATGTCACCTATCTTCTACTCTGTTACTCCCCTTATCCTACTCCTACACTCCACTGACTGTGCTCATTTGCTATGTAACTTGCAATTCACTATCCTAACCCTCCTTTGCATAGGATAGCCTATTAATGCTTGGTTACATCTCTTAGACTGAGCTTCCCCCTTTAGCAACCTCTACTCGGTGGCCATGTTGTCTTCAGCCTGCCATTCCCTTGCATTGTACATTAACAATTTAAATAAGATCCACATTTGTGGGTTTTCATTTTTAGTTTTCTGGTTTTTAAAGCGCAGCCCGTTTGCGCGGCGCTGCACTACGCTTAAACATCGGAAATCGGAGGAAAAAAAAATATTATTTTTTTCATATTGAATCGGGAAACATTGCCAGTGGCCGTATATATGGCCATTGGCATGCTTCCTGCACTGGATGCAACCTTTATTTGGAGCTGTCACAGCTCCGTTTTGCTATTTGTAGAATGGTACTCAGTTGTCAACTGAGTACATTTCTACAAATAACACTGCTCTTACTCGGACAGATTCGGGTTTCCTGAATCGCAAATCTACCTCATTTGCATGACTTTCACCTGCAGTTGAGGTAATTTGCAAATCCCAGCCCTGTCCGTGTAAGAGCCATTTTAGGAGCTCTCTTGCACACCCCTGCAGGCTGTTCCTGGATCGCTCGTCAGACATGATGGCTGCATGGAGTCTTACTCTACTCTTAGACTCCATGCAAGCCATCGTGAATCCGGCCCATTAATTATTTCTATACATGATGGTAGATTATTATGCTACAATAGTTACAACATCTTTAACTACAGCCAGTTAATAATCATGACACTTTTTTACTTTTGTGCCTTGTAAAAGTGAACATAATGCCCACTATTTTGAAATTAAAGTTGTATACTCGAAAACTAAATTTAGCTTTTCTTACAGTGGCATAAATGACCATCCTAGAAGAAAGAATATTTTTCCAAAGAAAATAATTATTTTAATCTCTTGATGAACCCAGTTATTTTAGCTATAGAAAAAGCTTGTGAAAGGGATTTGTACAATTTGGTTAAAATTAAAGAGACCACAATTCAACTTGTGAGCCCAGAAAATAACTATTTTGGATCCCCTTATTTAAGACCTGGACATTCGGATTATGAACCCTGATAAGGGGAGGCATGGTATTATTGGAGAAAATGGACTATATTAATTCTTTGTTTTTTTTTTTTTTTTTGTTACAGGATGCCATTTGGTATGTGGATGTTTCTCTTAATGAGATCAATATTGTTTACTGCAAGACTGATCTATTTTTAAAAGATTGTGTCCTGTGAGGTACTGTTTCTCCTAACTTATATAAATTTTTTCATTTAC
>NC_056742.1:77181397-77355674 GCF_019279795.1 Protopterus annectens
ACACCAGAGGGATGCATAGGCAGTGAATGTCTTTTTTAGGTGTGTTAGGGAGGCAGGCCATATTCCCAGATTAGACCTATGTATCCACACAACAAATGGCTTGTTAGTTTGTTGTGAGCTAATATTTTACCATCATTGAACATTAAGCCTTGGGCAAAATTTATGTCTTCCTTAAAAGAAAAAGAAAAGACAAATTATTTTCTTACTCGTGTTTTTTTGTTTAGGACAGCATTGGATTAAAAGGTTGGGAAATGCTCCCAGAACACATATAACCCTATGGCTTATTGGGCCCTGGTTTATCTGAGTTATTTTCTAAATGGTTATTACTGTGCTGTCTTGGTCAGGAAAGGTATGCTGAAAGGATGCAAGGAAAACTCAAGCTGAACAGCAACAGTGAATTTCTTCCCTTAATCAAGAGCATATAGACAGCATTTCACCTACGTCCAGACCTATCTATACATAGAGTTGCTATAATGTATCATTGTTACAACTAAAATGCCAGTAACTGTGAATGTTCTTCTGTGAGATGGGCGAACATAGTGTGGTACATAGGCCTGTTGTATTGCAAGAGCATTATAGCTAAAAGCTAGTCTGTACATACTACTCATAAAAGTTTGCAGCATGAACTAAAAGGCTGCTTCAGAGGGGTGGCAGTGACAGGGTGATACTTTGATGGAATTGCCTAGTGGCCTCCAAACTTGATATTTGCTGGGGGCCCCCAAAATGCTAACACCGGCCCTGTCCAGCTTGATATAATCATGCAACCATTATCTGCATAGTATTACATCATTAATATTAGGTAAGGATATGTCATTTAAGATATAGATATGGTGACTGTTGCCTTTATGCGGTACATTTTGAGAGTCTTTCTGGAGAATGGAGGAGTAGAGGAAGTGGTACTGCTAGAAATGAAGCATAAAACAGAACAGTCATATAAGACCATTATAGCAACTGCATTTGTGATTGAATACTGTAAACCTCAGAATTGGGTAGCTGCTTGTTCAGCAGTTGAAACCAAGATAATTATTTATAAAGGGAAGAGTTTTAAGTTCATACCACCATATTATAATGTGCATTGTCAGAGGTTGGGTCAGTCAATGGTAGAAGATATAGCGTTCTAACTTTCCATTTGATAATTAACTAATGCTGTGGCACAGAGGAATGGAGACCTGACTGTGAACAGGATTTGATTAGGGGCCCCAGCAGTGAAGGAGCCAGGCAGGGAGAGTAAGGAGTGAAGATGTATGGCTTGCTCCCTACTTCGTGAACAGCAGCTTGTCAGGCTGCACAGAACTTCCTTTAATCCTGAGCACAAGGGTGCCTGGTATATGTTTATGGAGCTAGTGTTCCTGTGTACTAGGTGAGGTGGGGCAATGACTGGGTATCTCTGGGAAGTAGGAGTACAATCCAGTTCTTCTGAATTATGAGCAGATCATAGTGGCATAGAAAAGACAGTGTGCACTTGTGATTCTGTGCACTATTTTTGTGAATACCAGGACATGTGTTCATTTGATGTCCCAGTAAATGTGAAGCATAGTTTGTTTATAGAGTTTATTAGCTTAGAAAAAATATTTATCAGCATAAGTTAAAAGTATTAAACATCATCAGTAGACAGAGGCAGTTTCTTTTCTTGCTGTTATTATACATTCTATTTTTGATCGTGTGATGCTTTGAACCCCATTCTAAGTAAAATGCAAATGGGAGACAGATGAAGGCAGCTTTATATGTTATATCTTTATTAATGGAAGACTTTCAGAATGTATTTTTTTATCATCACATATACTGAAAATAGTTACATTGCACATACAGTATTTTGTTTACTAAACTTGAAGGAGACTGTGAAATTCTCTAGTGTACTCGAGTACTATAACTAGTCTAAGTTATGTGCTCTCTTGCATCTCAAGTGCTGGAGATGGTGACTGATAAATGAAAATGCAGAGTAGCAGAAAGTAAGGTGGCAGTTCATATTTGAATTAGTCTGTAGTACAACTGATACAATGTTTACAGTGAGACAGATACTAGAGTAGAAGTTGGAGAGGAGGTAGGGTTGCCACCTTTTCAAATGGCCAAAGTGGGACATTTTTGGTACAAACATCAGATTTTACATGCCGACACATACCCACGGTCAGTACAATGGTTAGAACTTAACATTTTTGCCTAAATAAAAGCTTATTCTTGTAGCATTTTAGTTGCTTATTCTGTTTCTTATAACATTTAGGTATTTTAGATACAGAATAACTGTTTTATGAAACTATTACATAAAATATAGGAAATAATTTTGTCCTAAAATCTCAGGACATTTGCCATTTTTACAATTTTTTGTCAGGACATAACTGCCCAAAGAGGGACTGTCCCTCGCAAAGTGGGACAGGTGGTAACCCTAAGAGGAGGCAAGAGTATGAATGAGCATTCAAAGTCTTGAAGGTATATGACAAGGTCCCAAGAAATCTGATTTGGGCATTAATGCAATGGTTTAAAGTCTCAAAAACAATGTTAGAATTTGTACAGGCTATGTACAGGGGCCCAGTGCAAAAGTACAAACAGTGTTCACATTTACAGAGAGGCTTCCAGTGGGAGTGGGTCTGAATCAGGGTTCAGTTCTGAGCCCACTGCTGTTCATACTGATGATGGACTACATTAACAAACAGATCAGTGAGGACAGATACTCAAAGCTGTTGTAAGTGGACTCTGAAAAGGACCTTCAGCAAATGACAGGGTACAGAAAAGCAAAAGTGAAGGCACAAAGGATGCAACTGAGTACAGACAAGCCAGTGGTCATTGCAGTAAGTAAGGGAAATTAGAAGAAGTTTAAAACTAAGATGGAAGGAAAAACAGAGAACAGATTAATGGTTTCAAGTATCCGGGAGGGGTGGCTGAGGAGAGCAGAAGCCTGAATAAAGAGGTCAAAGCTAGAATCAGAGAGTTGCAGCATCTGGCACAAACTGTCAGGCACAGTGTGTAATAGAAGAATGCCAAAGAAGCTAAAAAGTAAGGTACAAAACAGTGGTGTGACCAGTGCTTCTATATGACACAGAAAACTGGGCAGTGAAGCCAGAGCAGCTAAGGAAGCTTGAGTTGATGGAAATGAAGTGACTGAGATAGACAGAAAGTTGTACACTATGGAAACGATGAAAAAAAACGAGAACATCAGAGCAGAAACCAATGTAGCCCCAATTACAGGGAAGGTCGAGGAGAACAGATGGTGGTAGTTTGGTCACATGTACTGAAAAGCAGATGATAATTTGGTAAAACAGATTTTGGAGAGACAGGAAGGATGCAAGGATATCCAGCCAATAGATGGATGGATGTTGTGAAAGAAGACCTGAAGCAGGTGGGCATGACTGCCACAGAAGATAGGAGTGTGGCTGTAAACTGAGAGAAGTGATGGCAATTGATGTGACACCCTGACCTCATGTAAAAATGTGAAAAAGGATGTTGATGATGATGATAATAATGATAAACAGAACACAGGAAAATAGCTTGCAATTATGAATAGAACTGCTTAAAATTGCTGTGTGAGTGCTTAGGAATGCAATTGCTTGATCAGGCAAACGTAAATTTACTAATCAGTCTGCATTTTATTTTTGTTTTAAGTGATCAAAAGAGCACCACAGTTTTCTCATATTAATGATTTTTTTCCTTCCTGTTGAGTTTTTGAATCTCTGATTGTGCAGACACATTTGTGGTCAAGTCATGTGATGTAGTAAAACCATAATTAAGCATATCTTCATAACATACTGCATGTAAATGTATGATAACTGTACCCTATGACTGGTTGTCTAGGAATATTGCAGACAGAAAAGAAAACTTTAGAGCTCTGTTTCATAAAATATGCTATTCAGCCTATCCGACATAATATAAAGACTCCCTGGGATTCAGTAAATTCCATGTAGGCTTTGCATAATCATGCTGTGCATCACATTTAAACATAAATAAGTGAGGTTTCATGGTTGGCAACAGTGTTGCTGGCCAGAAAACCATGCAAGTCGACACAGATAGCTATCCTGTTTAAATCAGTACATTGAAGGTCTGCAGTTTTGCACGGAATGTCACAGTGATCACCAGGGCTTAAGAGATAGCTCTCAATCTCGTAGTACAAGACATCTTGACAAAGGCCAACATAATGGGTGGCAATAACTCAGAAATAGGGACATATTTGATATATTTGCTCTTTAGAAATGTGCTAGAATAACCAGGAGTTTGTGTTAAGAAACATGTTCTGAAGAATTTGAAGTCTGAAACTCAAATATATGTAATTATTGATTCACAACATCAGTCCTGAGATCACACCAGTGATATGGCAGAAATCCACAAATTTGATAAGGAACACACCAAAAGATATAAAGGGAAAAATGTGGAGATTGTGTGAAAATCTGGACAGTTGAGAGGTATGATTGTTGAGTATATGGTCCAAACACTGTACAGAACAGTGTATCTGCAGTGCAGATTATTGCAGATTATTGTTAAATTCCATTTCTGGCATTCTGTTCAGAAGATGTGTAAATGATCTGTAATGGTACATGGACTGCCATGTAAAATAAACACTCAGGGGAAGTGTGTGTATTGAATAGGGACATACAGATGAATTGTAAGAATGAACACAGGGAAAGAGTACATGTGAAACAACTTAATGTATAGCAGATGAGGGTATGTCAATGGAAGACGGATGTAGCAGCAACAACAATCACATGTCAGTCTGGCACAGTAGGGACTGCACAGTGAAAATGTGTATTATGTGACTGTCATACAAGGTGACATAACAGTGGGGAGGATGTCTCTGTGAGATAAGCATCCTTACATGAATAATGCAGAGGACATCTATAAGGGGTGTTACATACAACTGGGGTAGAGTGCATATTGTGAAGCTGTGCAGACTGATTTGCTGGAATTTGAGTGTAATCTCAGCAGAGGTCTCCAGCAAGTGGGACACAGGTAAAGGCTAATGGACTACATTAAAAGAAGCATGAAAAATCATGGACATTATCAGAATAATACCAACAGTAATCCCATGCCTCTGACATAACATATGTGATTTAGAGTGATCAGAGATGATTCTGCACAAACACACTTGTACAGCTATTATGATACATCCACACTCTCTGAGGGTAATCAGGTACACTGTCCTGGCACCGTAACATCTGCTGCAGGTGTTAGGAGGGACACTGCTATACACGTATTCGACATTATGAACAATACAGGCTAGTTGACTGGTGTGCATGACACACACACACACACACACACACACACACATATATATATATATATATATATATATATATATATATATATATATATATATATATATATATATATATATATATATATATATATAGGTTTGCCATAATGTGCCATGGTCGACCAACGGAACATCGAATACGGAATCTACACAATACAGAATATCGACAACATGATCGACTAGGAAACACCGAATCGATGTCTACAATTTGACAGTATGCACTGCGACCATCCAAAGCGTCCACACACGTCATTGACGTCGGCTACAGTGTCCCTACAAACAGCATATGAATGCTTGGTGAATACTATGGAGCCAACATACCATTCAGGCTACAAATGAGCAGGATTACACCAAGGTGCTACTACCAAGAAATGGCAAGGTATGTGGCTAAAGTATGTTACCATACTGTTAAACAGGCATATGAGTAGAGAAATGTAGTAAACTGACTTGCGGCTATACAATATTTCTTGTAGTACTGCTTCAACGTCCCAGGAAGGCATAGTGCATGTTCCACGAAAGCTAGGTGAAACATATGGTACAATCCAAAGCCACAAGAGGAAACCCATGCTCTGTGTAGATGGATATCAGTATATCCAAGAGAGAACATCAACTGACAAAATATACTGGTGCTGTTGTAAAAAACTTAGTGACAACTGTAAAGGATGATGTATAACAACAGGTGGTGGGGATGGCCACATACTTCTAAAGAGCACAGGGCATATACACGCTCCAGATACAGTCAGAGCTGCAGTACTTGACGTGAGGGAGAGATTGAAGAGGAAGGCAGAAAGTTCCATTGAAAACCCTTGTAAAGTGGTCTTGGAGATTCTAGCAGATACACCCTTAAGTGTTGTGAACATCCTACCAAATACATTGGCATTGAAGCAGATAGTCCGTAGGGTTAGGCAAGGTAAAAGGAAAAGTATAGTGACTTCTTCTCCTTCTTTCGGCTTTTCCCAGTTAGGGGTTGCCACAGCGGATCACCTGTCTGTTCATAATTGGCAGTGGAGTTTTACAGTATCGAGTTGCCAACCCGGTGCCCAACCTTCCACAGAAGGCACGCACACGCATGCATGCACTCACACCTAGGACCAATTTAGAGTGTCTAATCCACCTACAGCATGTCTTTGGGATGTGGGAGGAAACCGGAGCACCTGGAGGAAACCCATGCGACCACAGGGAGGACATGCAGACTCCACACAGAAGGCACCCCAACCAAGGATTGAACCAGAGAACCTCTTGCTGTGAGGTGGGAACGCTAACTGCTGCACCACCATGGCACAGCGTAAAGGAGCATATGCATGTAGGGCTTGCAAAATCTGTTGTAGCATATGGTCAACCTGCATGGTTGGGCATCCGATACACTTGAAACCAGTAGAATTTTCTTTCTATGTAGACTGTTGCACTAAGAACATAGTCTATCTAGCCAAGTGTAATTCATGCAGTGCATTTTATATAGGCAAAATGAATCGTATGTTGAAGGAGAGGGTCATGTAACATCTGAATGACATATATAATAATAAACCCTCAAATGCACTGGCTAAACATGTATCAGATTATGGTACACAGAACAACTTTAAATTCTTGGTTTTACAGAAAATTAATGAGAGCTTAAGAGAAGGAGATTTACGTAATGAAACTGAATATAGAGAGCTTAGATGGATTGTTGATTTTAAAGCTTATGTTTCACCTGGTTTGAACAGTGCCGTCTCTTTAAAACATCTTCTAAGAAAAAGAGGTTTGCCTCATTAATTCTGATTGTGTGTTTTTATTGGTTGTCACTTGTATTTAAACTGTATGTTTGTAGAAGTTTTTATTAAGGTCTGAAGAAGACGGTCACCTTGAAAGCACTTACCTAAACTATTCATTTATATTATTTTATTGGTAATAAAAGTGTTTTTCACTCTCCAGCCACCACGCCTTTTTATTTTTGAATATTTCTACATAGGTCTGAATTTGAACTGTCACTCTAATTAACCTTCAGAATACAGTAAGAGTGTCTTAACCCTTTTTGCCACACAAACAGCTTTACAGCAGGTAACTTTAACATAAACAAAAGGGAAACGTACTTCAAATGAAGCAAAGCAATCTATGAAATAAATATTACAAAATGTGTATTAGTACACACAACATATTTCTGTATAGGACTGGATTTGAACTTTCAATCCAATGAACCTTCAGAACAAAGTAATGGCGCCTTATCTGTCTTTGCCACACAAACAGCTTTGCAGTAAGGAACTAAAATCATTCTGCATTCAACCAACTGCAACATCATCTACAGTAATATGAAACCATACCAGTGTTATTTATACATTTATTTTTGGATGTCATGCACTAAGTGATCACACAACCATTTATGAGTATTGCTTGCAGATATACAGCTCTGTCTTACCTCTCTGTGTTTGTTGGTCATTCTTCTCTTATTTCACCAGTAATCTGAGGCATGCAAGCCATAAGCCATTCTTTATCATTGTCCTTAAAATGTATGAGGATATTAAATGGCAATAATATAATATGCAGTTGCCAACAAATGAAGGGGAGGTCAGATGTTAACGGACAGAACCTGTGAACTGTGTTGTGCTTACTTACATTTCCAACCATGGCAAAATTACATCTAACACTTTTTAAGTTTAACCTGACACATCAACTAGATGTAGAGCAGTCTGCATCGCTGCGGTGTTTACCTTCTCCCTACCAGTAATCATTCACAGTTGCAATCCATTAAAAAACCACTGAGGGAGTGCCTACACTATGTTTACATCTACTATGTGGAGCCAGGTATTTGGGATTCAGTAATTCTAATGAGTTCACACAGCATTTACATCTTCACCGTATTGACAGCCTTGCATCTACACCATAAAAGGATAACTGTGTAGCTAGGGAAATTGAAGGTGAGGAGACTTGTTTATGTGGAAAACACAGAAAAGAGGATATTACTTTGAGATATATCTGCACAGAGGATTACCGAACTTGAGAAGGTATGGATGCATTTTGTCAGCTACATACTGAATGTGCTGAAATGTAATTAAGAAAAACCTGATCTTGAGGCCTACTATTTAATAATGGACACATATAAGTCAAATATCCCACCTTTTACTTGCGTACACTACCAAGTAACAACATGCAAGGATATGCCAGTCATTCATACTATTACACAATACACTCTAGGTTCAGCACTTACCTTGTAAAATCATCAGTTGCAACAGTTTTGGTTCAAAACTGACTCTGTCTGATGCATGCAGTACACAGCCACTACATAGTGAGGTAACGGTTGTGACAGTTGCTTGGCATCAATGTTAATATATGTATGTGCATAGGAGGAAGGTTTTAGGCCCTTAGGTGGTGAGTGAGTGTATTATGCATTGTCTTTTAGCCAATGCAAGGGCATATTGAGGATGGCTACATCTGCCTACACCCACAGCAGCTGCTGCTTCCCCTTCTGTCTCCTCACCTGCATGTGGCTGTGGTGACCATGGCACTGGTGGTGGGATGTGTTCTTGTTCCCCTTGTTGATCCTGCTGAAGCTATTTTCTCTGGATGATGTTGTGTAGCATGGCACATACTGTGAATATTTCAGTACATGTCTGTGGATTGTACTGCAGGGCTCCACCAGATGTATCTAGGCAGCCCAAACACACACTCTATGATATTTCTGGTTTGACAGTGTACCCCATTATGGCATTCTTCAGCAGGTGTGTGTGCATTTCTGAGGGGTATCATCAGCCACGGTTCCAATGTATAACCTGCATCCCTCAGTAAATGAGCCTGCGGGATAGCCTGCCTAGTGAACATCTGATATAGTTGGGAGGTGTGCCAGATATATGAGTTGTGGTAACTGCCTGGGTTGCAAACACATACATTCAAGATGATTCCCTTGGGATTACACATGACTTTGCAGTTAATACAGTGGAAGACCTTTCTATTAATGTAGAGCCTTTCCTGTTCCCTGAGTGGTGCTTTAATTTCTACATGTGTACAATCTATAGCACCCAGTGCTTCAGGGTAGTGTGCTGCAGGGTAGAACTCCTGCATACTTCTGGCTGTAGCCTCAGGAGTATGGGGGAAATATATGTGGTCACCAGCATATTAGAGTATAGCACTGAACAGCTGATGGAGGATCCTGACTGATGATGCCTGTGACAACCCCTGCATGTTCCCTGTTTTTCTCTGAAAGTTACCTGTAAATAAGATTCTAAGTGCTACACATACCTTTGCCTCCACTGGGTTAAGTTCCCCCGGTTTGTCCTGGCTCTGAATTGAGGATGACAGAGGCCGCAGAGTTCCTGTAGTGTGTCTCTATCAACTCTGTAGAGCTCTACAATTTCCACATCATGTAAGTTGTGATAAGTTACCTGGGGTCTGAAAACTCTTCTCCTTCTTAGCCTTGGTCTATTAGCAGCAGCAGCAGCAGCGGCAGCAGCATAGACTTCAGCCTGTTGCACTTACACATGAATTAAAACAGCAGCAGCCCCTAATATTGTTTCTGTGCAGACTCCTTTCCGCGGCTGTATTCCAATTGGTTTTGGAATTCACAGGGAAAACCAGCACTGAGATTACATGGTTGCTTTATAGCTTTTTGAATAGCTCCTCCATCTTGGATTGGTTGATTAGCATGCAATTCAGCTGCTTATGTTGTAATTTGCATGCCACAGTGTTTACCTTATTTGTGCGGCTGTGTGCGCCTCTGCACACTTGTGTAGAGCCACTTACCAAATTCAAAACACTGTGCTACTGTGTAGGCTTTATTAGATCTGGCCAACTGACTTTGGTAGTACATAAAACTAGTATTGCTTGTCTCACTGTGCTTGATTTTCTGTACTGGCTAGTGGCTGGGGTGCCTTTTGTGTGCATATTTTTCCTTTATCTTTGTATGTTTCTACTGGGGTCTCCAGGATCCTCCAGTGTTTAAAGCCATATCAAAAGGTGAATTGCCAGTTCTCTAAATTGCCATAGGTGTGTGTGTGTGTGTGTGTGTGTGTGTGTGTGTGTGTGTGTGTGTGTGTGTGTGTGTGTGTGTGTGTGTGTGTGTGTGTGTGTGTGTGTGTGTGTGTGTGTGTGTGTGCACGTGCGTGCGTGCGTGTGTGTGCATCCCATGATGCACAGGCATCCATCCAAGACTGGTTCTGTGCCTTGCACCTGTTGTTTCCCAGGATAGGCTCCATCTATGCTCTGACCCTGAAATGGATAAGGTGGGCATCAGAAAATGAAGGAATGACTGCAGCATTCCTAACACAAAATATATTGTCATTCTCACTACACAAACATTGGGGTCTGCAGCAAAAATCCACTTGAACAATATACAAGGTATTGCTCTTTTGGGTGGTTTGCTTCATTGAGATAGCCTTCAGTATCCTATTTTTGGGAAGCCATTGTACCTTTGTACTATATACTACTCATTCTTTCACTGGGATTGTAAGAGTCCAGACACGCATCTCCTCCATTCTTCCATCATAGTTTTTATTGCAGTGTACATTTAAACAGCAATAAATAATGACAAGCAACTTATTTACTTATTGTGACAATTCACAAATTGTTGAAGCATTTAGATTTTACACTGTACACTTGCTTCCAGTATGCTTTCAGAATACTTTTCTACTTACAAATTATTGCATTTTACTGCATACAAATCAGACTGGCTTGTATGAAAGAAAATAAAAGGCACATATACTTTAACAGCAAATTTTAAAGTGATTTGAAACCTCTTACCATATTTCAGTAGTATATCTGATGCTTTTCATCAGACATGGGACATTTAATTATTAGTTATGCCTGAATACATAATTAATTTTAATAATAAATGTTGGTTTCATTTTCATTTTGCCACCTTTTGCATGCTACTACTGTTGCACAATTCAAGTGTCAACAATTCTAACAATATAGAGCAGGGACTAGATAAGAGAGCTGGGAGTAACTGTGTTGTATATGGGAGACCCAAGTTTATCTCACATTATTATCCAATGCATTTTGTGTGACAAGTCAATATACCTTCCTGTATTCTGGAAAAACAACTTAATCCAATATGCCATTGCAGACACAAATCTTAAAAAGTGTATTTGATAGAATATGTTACAGTTCAGCACAGCACACATTTACCTTTGAATATATTTGTTGCACATAACTGGCTTTTAGATCATATGCACAGTGATAAGAGAAAATTTATCCCATCTTAATATATGTAAAGAAATGAATGGCTTGGCCATCAGCCAAGCTATGCACAGTAAAAAAAAAATGCTTCTAAGAATACCTTGGCTAAGACAAGGCGTCCTATGTGTTGTTATTAGAAAATGATCTAGAGTGCCTAAGAGTGGTGATTGCCTTTCATTTGAACACTATAACATGAGATTATTAGTAGAGGGTTTATTTATACGGCACCAACTAAGAAAGTAAGTCAGCAGTTGTTGACTTAGTAGACTTGGGTCTGCATTTCACTGACCCAGGTATAATTAAAAACAAACATTAGAAATATATCAGTCTGATTGCACATTTTTTTATTTCAAAAACAGGATAACCTTAAACCTCTCTAATAGTTCCCTTTCTCTTTAAAGAATGAATTCATTAATGACATATGAAGGATTAAAAAAGTGGTGAATGGTTTAACCTACTTATTTATTACAGCACATAACTTTTGGCAAAGCACATGAAATTGTTGAATATATGTGAGGTACTGAATGCTAAACAATCTGATTTAGGTGTGATAAAACTATATATTTACCAGTACAATATTACAACTGACAATAAATGGAAAATAATTATTTAACAGTTTTGCAGTCTTAGAGTTGATAACGTAAAACTATTTTTATATAAGGCCTAAAATGATGCAGCTTTTCAGATAGGCTTTTCAAATACCTGTTTTATTCTGTTTTTTCTTTCTTTCTTGCTGACACCTTCTTTCCTTTTTGTTATACACTATTATAACTGGCTACGCAACTACAAGCATCACTAAGCAGGATAATGAGTAATGAATAAGCTGGTATTTGAACTGCGAGTAGCAATAGGAATGAAACCATGAATATAGTTGTATTTTGGTGGTATAGAAACATGACTTGGAGATATGTCTGGTGCCACTTGTAACATGGAGTACAATACAGAGTGACCAGTGTGAAGGTTAATGTTTCCGGAAGGTCATATAAGATGGATTACAATAGAGCATGACCAGTGTGAAAGTTAATGTGTCTGGAAGACATTAATGTTATAAAGTCTGAAGTGGTAATCATGAGTTCATCGTCTCACTGGTGCCAGTTTTTTATTATCATAAAGAAAAACAAGGGCACACAGAAATTTATGGTAGCACAGTTAGACTCTTTTAACCTACGATACCTACCCCTTATACACCCTATGAGGAAACTGACACTGTAATTTAGCATTGATTCAACAGAGTCATAGATTTTTACTAGGCTAATGAACCAGGTGGGCTTTTTAAGTGTAGCCAAGCTTTTCATAAATAATAATGATGCTCTCTATCCAAATATAGTGTACTTCATGTACTTCTGCATTCCAGTACATGCTTACAGGTTTCCCATTCTACCCTGAACTCTACAGTTGCTGTTGAGTTTACCACCTTTCTCTGTAAATCCTTTCCAAATAGTCACCACCATCTGATTAAAAACAAAAAAGTATATACTTATGGAGATTGCACTTGAGTCACATTCCATTTTCAAATAATTTCCTGTTGTTCAAATGCTGTCATTCTTAACTTTGCTGGTTATCTTAAATTAAAAGTTGCTTATGTTTCTCATATGTTCCTCTTTCTCCAAATGGGCATGTGCTCAGTTAATCTTTCTTCATATGAATAATGGTCCAGATTGTATCATGTTGGTAGCTCTTCCTTGAAGGGCTTTTAGACTACCATACAGTACTTAAGATTGGGTCTGACCAATTATTTGTCAGGATGATAAATAACCTACCTGTTTCTATTGGTAATGCTTGGTATGTGCATATGCCAGCATTTCCTATATGTTCTTACTGCCTTCCAAAACTGATATTTCATATGTAAGTCATCAGCAGAAAATACCACTATGGTGCCATCTACTTATTCTTTCCCAGGACTTCTGAATTTTTACTTCCTAATTTATTACTTTGCACTTATTTTATTAGGTAAAACTATCACCACATATTAAATCATTCACTGCATATCTGGGTTCTTTTACCAACTGTACTTTCATCATTACATGGTAGTTTGTATATCCCCACTGATATATATTTTAGCATAGTCTGTAAAAAAAAATCACTTCAAACCAACCGTACGATCAGTTGCAAAGTTATTAAAGACAAATTGCTCCGGCACTGAGTGACATAAAAGCATGTTCGTTAATGCCTTTTCTTCACTGCAAATGGCAGTTGATCTTCACTTTACATGATACATAGTGTCCAGCATTTAACTTGGGCTAAATACTTTCCCTCCACCTGCAGGCTAACTTCTGTGTAATCTTGTGTGTAGCATCCAATAAACTGCTCTTCTAAATACTAGGTAATCCATATTCAATGTCCTATCATGCTTTATTATCTTAGCCACATGGTGAAAAAGTGCTGTAACTTTTGCCTAACATGATATATCCACTGTAACTCTATGCTATGGAGAATCTTACAGGCATCTTATGTTCAAGCACTGAGGAAGTCTTCTATAAACTGTTTCAGTTCTTTAATTTCTTCTCTAACTTTTGTCACCATGCAGGTTAATCAAACTGATCCTTACTTATTAATCTCCACCATACTCTTAGTGTTATGAGTTGATAATATCTGCCTGCACAGTTGGCTACCTTTTTTTTGTTTCCTAACTGAAGTGCAAGATCTAAAGTCCCAAGTTTAAAAAAACATGATCTATCAGTCTAACTTAAGGCAATGAATTGTGAAATTCGCTATTATACTTTTTGAATATTTTACTGGGAACTTTACCCCCCCCCCGTACTCCTCAGCATCTACTAGTTATATAGACTAACTCCAAATTATACCTTGGGGCATGAAGAATGCTCAGAGGTGCCACAACCTTAGACTGAGCCTATATTAATTAGATCTAGATTTGTAGCTCTATTCTTCTAAGGATCCCATTACTGGTCCTCAAAACTTCAACAGGCACCCCCCATTGACACATGATTTATTAATGGATCCTTTATGTATCTGGATAAATTACACTCTCAGTTATTGCAGCTTTGTGTATGAACAGCATCCATCTCCATGCCTTAGATTCCTTACGTTTTATAGGTTCATAGGTAAGTTCTAGGCTAGCTGCCTTTGATGGCCATTTTAAGCTTAGCCAGTTTCCCTTTTTGTTTTCAAAATAACCTATCCAATTAAGATACAGATTAGCCTTACCCATCCCACGGCTGATAATTATACATTACTCCTAATGAGAATAAGAGGGATCATACCATAGGTAACTGGAAGGGACCCATTCACAGGGTAAAGCAATAAGGAGCTGCCTCTGTCCATTAGTAGTATAAATGGACATCCTGGGATAAATATTCTGTTTCCCATCCACAGAGCTAAGTTATGCTTGAATATGGACAGGGATGAACTTTGTCTTATTTGGATTGGGAGGCTGTTCTACAGTAGTGGTATCCTCTTTTAAAACTTCTTTCTTGGTCATATGCTTTTCAAAAGACATTCAGCTTCTCTGAAAATAAATTTTCCTTCTTTTTAGTACAGCTGTCTCCCCATTACCTCGCCATCTTTTGTGAAAACAAAGCAGAAGAAACTATTCAGTACATCTACATTTTCTTTGTTGTCTTCTGCCCAGATTTTATTCTCTTTATAAAGTATTGGCATTCCTTCTACATGTGCCATGCATTATGTATTATTTGTTAAATGTTTTATCCTTTCCAACAGCACTTTCTCTTTATCCTCAGCCTTAGCCTTCATCGCCTGATTGTACTTGTTTTTTTCTGTTTGCTTCCACTGCTGCATCTCTGTGTCCTATTTTATTTGAGTTTCCTTATATTTTATGCTATATATTTCCATCTTCATACCAACCTTCCCCATCAACTCCCTTAAAAAATCTAGTCTTATTTCTTTCATTTTATTGATGAACTTGTGACCTTCAACCTTATAGCTCAAGAACTGGAAACAAAACTGAAAATAAGGGACAAATGCTTTTTATCAGGGACTCTTTAAAATGTTAGTATTCATCTAGAAAGCAGATAGTATAATCAGACTTATGTTAATGTATATTTAATGAAAATAAGGAATATGTGACTGTGATGGTTGACATTATTTAGTGACTATAATGCTCACTGTTTTATCAGAATTAAGAACTTTACAAGCAAATGCATATCATTTTGGGAAAAATAAGGAACTCCTCTCAAAAATCCGAGACATTTAAGAACAATGCTAAAGCTTCGTACAGTGATGCGTTGTTTGTATAGTAACAGCTGGTTCTTCTAAACTGCTTCTGCGCAATCCCTTACAAATTCCACACAGCTGCTTTATTATAATTTTGCTTCATTTTGGCAAAGTTAAGTCAACTGATGTCCATAATTTTAAAACTGTATATCTGGGCTATGAAGCAATATTTGTTAATGCACCATATATGAGGGTGGTCACTTCTTCCTAGATGACTATCATTTCCAGTTTTCTATTCCAGTACAAAAATAATTACTAGACCCAAAATCAGTCCTTTTCTTATGGGCTTTAGTACTAGTTGCATCAGGCATGCCTTATATATGACATAAAAATCCCTTTGCTCTGGGATATGTCTGAAGTAAAAACTGAAAGAAAGTATTTTCACTTTTCAGCTTCACAGTTAGTTTTCTACTCTTTTTAATATGTAATTTCAACACTTTGATTACAAATGTTGTATTTGTATGATAATGTTGCAAAGAAAAACATTTTTTTCTTGATATATTGTAAAATTATCAATATTTTCTATTTTACTGAAAAGGCAAGATGTTTATAAACATTATTTTCCTCATGTTTGTATGTTAACTAATTTCAAAGAACCAAATTGACAATTAATATAAATATCCTACAGCAATAAAGGGAAACATCTGTACAAAACATCTGCAGCCTCCTTTTTAAGAAATCATGGGAAATATTCAAAATTCTTCTAAAAAAATTAAAATTTTTTGAGCACATTGGCTCTTGGACGCACAATAATGAGCAAGTCTTTAACAGTGTATTCAGATGAGCAAGCCAGACTCCATTCCTAACTGACATGTTTTACCCTTGTTTTGGTTCATCAGTGTTTTTTATTCCTCTAAGACAATAATTCATGACACAACTCATGAGACTTGCAAAAACACTGTTCTATATGCTAGACCTACTGATAATTTTACAATTTTAATGTGCAGGAGCTAAAAAGATAAATTCAAAGAACTTGATAAATATTTTAATAAAATTCACGTGTCTTTGAATTCAAATATACAAATGAGAATATCAGTGCCAAATATTTATAGAAAAATGTGTAGCTAATGGAAATATATTGTTTAGAAAGGAAACCAACAGTAAATATGTTTTTACATGGAGCAAGTGCATCCCCTCCACATTTATTCGACATACGTCCTCTAAGTTAGTATATGAAGGCCTGACCAAGTGGCACAAAAGAGAAGGATTATGAAGGATTCAGTGAAATTATAAAAAAGATTATTGTAGAAAGGTTATGCATTTTCATATATAGCAAGAAGTCACAAAATATGAAAGAAAATGTAGACACAGGCAACTTCAAAACTAGTAAAGTGTCGTGTTATGGAGGTGGCAGAAAGGAATTTAATAAAGATATGAAGAAATATATTTTGTGATGACCATAAATCAATAAGAGGTGGTAGGTATTTGTAAAATACTGACACGTAACCAACAAACGATGTTTTGAAAAAATGTGTTATCAAGATATCAATGTTTTATAAATAAGAAATGGAAAGTTTGGTAGACCTTTTAGTATGTGTGCTTACTAAAAAAGTAGACATGATTTTATTAAAAAAAAACAGATTTACATGTGGAAAATGTGTGTTATGCTAAAGGATAGCAAGGGATCCTTTTTGGAGCATAAATAACAGAATTCTTAGTTTCTGATGATTTTTATCAGTGTAGCTGTATGGAAGTAATGATCATATTTCATGTTTTTGAAAATTCAGTTATATATTTGTATGGGTATAATGCCAGCTAACTTAAGAATTCAGGAATATCTAGCGTTATCATTTCTAATAACTGACTAAGCTCCTCTGCTGCACACTTTAATGCATTGCATGTTAATGCATTCAGTTTCTTACTTTCACATATCCTCCAGACTCAGTATGGAGGCACAAGCAAACTTCTTCTTCTTCTTTTGGCTTTTCCTGGTTAGGGGTCACCACAGCAGAACAACGGACTGCAGAACAATTGGCAGTGGAGTTTTATGGTGTCACCTTGCAAGCCCAGCACCCAACCTTCCACAGTAGGCGCAAACATGCACACACTCACACCTAGGGCCACTTTAGAGTGTCCAATCCATCTACAGCATGTCTTTGAGATGTGGGAGGAAACTGGAGCACCTGGAGTAAGCCCACGCGACTGCAGGGAAGACATGCAGACTCCGCACAGAAGGCACCCCAGCTGAGAATCAAACCAGAGAACCTCTTGTTGGGAGGCGGCAACTCTAACTGCTGCACCACAGTGGCCGCCCCATGGAGGCAAAAGCAAACACTTGTATGAAATGAAAATGAAGTCGATCATTAACTATTATTTGCCTAGTAAACTCTGTGGTTAGTGTTAGCTGTTCATTGTGTAACTATAGGAGATGTTGCAACTCATCAACCTTGGATGGCTGAATCATTCTTGCCCTTACATATTTTGGAAAACTAAACTTGTCTGGATGTGATATGATTATTTTGCTGTTTGCTGATGGCAGCTGATGGGGTGCAATGATGAACAGTGGGGAGGTGTGCTTATTTTGATTTCTATGTAAGGGCATCATAGTGGTTGTGTTAGGGTATTTCACTCTATGACAAACAACTACTACTACCTTTCTGTCTTCTTTCTTTCTCCTCATTTCCTATGTACTACAATTATTTTACTTGAAATTTATGTTATCATGTAAAAATAGTAATCCAAACATTGATACATCCTTTATTTGAACATAATTGTCTGCTTTGTGCCTTCATTTTTGTGTTTTTTGTATAAAAATCCTTTTATTTGCATTATATTTGTATGTAATATATTTATATTCCTATTTGCTGTAACCTGTTTAATAGAGTTTTTCTCCTGGGCTTTCACTGAAAATGGAATTTTAGCCAAGCTGGAGTGTGTGGCTCAACAATTGGAATAATTATATACATAAATAAAGGTACTTACTAACATACAAATGTTTTTTATTTATTTATGTATCCTTTTGCTGACCAGGTTAATCTCACTAGGCTTTAAAGAAAAAAGCTGAGGTTGTATTTATACTATTAGGGGAAGTTTGGCCAGGGCATCAGGAAACTTCCCCCACTTTTTTCGATAGGTGCCATGGGATCTATTACATCCACCTGCGCTATCACCACTTCAAGTAGCTGTGACCTTGGTTTAACATCTCATCCAAAGAACAACATCGCAGCACCCCCCTTATGCTGCACTGTAGTATCAGTGTGGGAATAGAACTCACAGCCTTCTTCCCTAAAGGCAAGTGGGCTACCTGTTGCTCCACTGACACTGCTTGATAACTAAAATGTGTCCTATTAGAAGCTTACCTATTGTTCATGTGACTTTAAATTATCCATAGGTACATGCAGTATGTGTCTGCTGTTGGAGAAAGGACTGACAGTCTACTTCCTTCCAATACATAGCAAGTAAACTCTGTGGATAGTAGCAGCAGCTGTACAATCCTAGCATTTTGCCATAAAATTAACAAAGTCAGCTCAACCACATTGGATGTATTGCTTATGCTGTCCTATGTTTTATGAAAAATTAGAGAAGAGAATGTTATTGGGGAGTAATTTGTATGTTTTGCTGGACCAATGCATTTTTATTGCAGGAAGGAGGTGTAAGAAGTGAAATCAGCTGGTTGGCCTAGAAGTGGAAGTGGTAGTGGTCAGACAATTCTAAAGGAAATGATGTTTAAGTGGGAGGGAAGTGGGGTAGGGTAAATTAATGTAGCAAAATGTAGGGAATAAAATTTAAGTCTTTACACATATATCTACATGGGAGGTATACAAATAATCGAATGTTTGGTATATTGTACATTTTTTCACACTGGCAGAAGTGATCAAAACTCATTTGATTGCTTCTGCTGGCATTAAGTCCATGCAAGATTGTAAACAGTAGGGATCAGGGAATTTCCCCGCTGTAATGCAATTTTGGAGCTAGTATATATAATTAGCAGGGGGGTGTGGGGTGTGCAAGGGGAGATTGTCATCCTGCAGAAAACATGTTTTCTCTTTTTGTTCTTTATGATATTTTGATCTTTTGTGTCTGATCATTTGCTATTTGAAAATGTGATTTTTTGATATTGTGTATGACATCCATCTATATGTATTATATCTTTGCATTGAACTATTCAGTGTGTGACTAACATTATAAGTGGTATATGATCAGACCATAATTTACATGTAAATGTTCTACTTGTCTCTGGGTTATTCATACTTAAAATATAAAGGTTAAAAACTTCTTTGGAATGTATGACCAAGCATTTAAAGATCCTCAGAGATCAACTGCCGATTAAGAACGTATAAACATAAGGCATATGTAATAAAACAGCAAGGAGAATTAAGTAAAGATCATGATCTTTTTTATGAAGTAAAATAGTATGATATTTCCTTCCTCAGAATAAGAATCAGAGTAGATATTTGAAATCCAAACTTGCAACGCTGCCCATCTACTGTAACTAATGGTGCTTGATAGTGCATACGTGATAACTGTTACAGTGAAGCTGGAGTACTATAAATAGTTGAGGTGTAGTAGCAGTTTTTATAGGTAACCGCAACCAGGCCTTTGTTAAAAATCCTATTTTATCCTCCATCCAGATACCACATTGCTATGCACCATCTTTATGCCCCCCATACATCTGCTGGACACTCCAAACAAAAAACAGAAGGAAATCCCTGGAAATCCCTAGCCAGCTGGGACTAGTTAGCACTAAGAGGACTGCACTACAGGGAAAGAGGTATACTAGCTAAGCTATTAAAGTGACTGCAGCTGAAGGATAATTATAAGACTTGTAGCACTCTAATCCCTGACATTTGCAGATGAAGGAGCTCGCCATAGCTCTCATCTGTCCACATTTTCACAGAATGTCCAGATTTTTACCTCATATTTTTGGTATGTTGCTCATAAAATGTGTGGTTTTCTGGGAAATCAGTGAGATCTGAATTCACTAAATAATGACTGATATTTAAGTTTCAGACATCATATCTGTCAGAAAATGCATACTAACACAAAACATTTTAGTCTAGCAACTTTCTAAGTTTATATGAGCAATATTTAAAATTTGTCCCTATTTTTGGGACTTTGTCACCCCCCCCCCATTATTTTTGGCTTTGTTCAGATTTCTTTCGCTAAGAGGTTGAGAGGTATGGAGGTCACCAAACTATATTCCATGCCCTCTCTTTTTAATAACTTCTGTAGACAGAGTTCTCTCAATTTCCCTTGTCTTCTCTGTAATGCTATAGGAGAAAGTCATTCAGCTACACTTACTTTCAAATAAATTCACACAATAGCGATTGGCTCAAAGTACATATAATTTTTAGGAAATTACAGGACATACCCACCTTAAAGATTAAATTACAGATATTTTTTTCTTCTGTCATTCAGAAGTCTTTCACTCCTTGGCTGGTATAATTTGCACTTCTCAGCCTCCCTTTGCTTTGTTTCACTCCGCTCCTCTACCCCCAATTTTCATGCACCCCCTTACACTACATTTAAACAATCATGACCACTCCACTCTCCTGCCCATAGTCAATCCAATCACAGCTCACAGACTAAATTCTTATTCCTCCTTCATAAGTTATCTGTCCCCAACATTACTTCCTCCCTTTCACTACCATTTCTCTATCAATCATTAACTCCACCATCTCTTACCATTTGTCACACATCATAATCTCTAAACTCAGCCACCCCATCTTCGCCCCCACCTTAACCACTTCCCACTACTAGCAGACCACAGTACACATTAAGATGTTAATCCCTGCTCTTTCCATAATCAGTCTTCTCATCCCTTCCTCAGTTACCAACTGTCAATGTACCCTTTATGGTGCTAACATACAAAAATATTCATACTTGCCCAATTACTCACCAGCTTATACTCTGATATTTCTTGTCACCTATAATACACCACTTTCTGTCATCTAGTAAATCCCTGCTATCTTCTACCAGCCTTTTACCACTCCAAACTGCATCTCATCTAATCAGCTGCAGAACTACACATAGGTCTTAATGTTACCCCCCCACCACCAATATTACTGTATATTTCTATTCTGTGGAGACATCCATCTCAACCCAGGACCAATCCAACAGCAGGCATCCCCACTGACAACATATTAACAAAGAACAATATTCTAAAACCTTTCCATCTCAATGTCCACAGAGCATATGCAACAACATTCCCTCTCTTAACTCTTGGATTGAACACGCACTCACAAGATATACTAGGACTAACCAAGACATAGCTTAAGCCCACTATAGCCTCTGAAGAAATAATACCACCTAGTTATGGCATATTATGCCTTAACTGTTCAAACAAAAAAGGTGGTGGTGTAGTTTTGATCTACCAAAATAACCTTGAACTTTCTTTATATTTGAACTCAATTCCATCCTTCTCCAAAGCTGAAATCATGGTATCTTACCATAAAATGATCAAAGGCAAGTCTATCTGCACAGCAGCCCTATATATTACCCTCACCAGTAATTCCAACTATATTCCTTAAATATTCTCTCTTGGGTATCTGAGAGTGGCGGTGTATCATTTTATCAGTAGTAGTTTGACTAAAAGAAAACATTAGTATGTACCTTTGAGAGAATTTACTTTTGACTAAAATGCCATTTCATCTAAAACATTCTATACAACATGTATACCATAACAAACATTTGTTTTTACAGGGGAATAGCCTGGCCTCTCCATTTCCATCCTGATAAACAGGTGTACCCCATTTTCCATCAACCTGGAAAAAATCTTTCATTTTGTCACTTCACAAAGGCAGCCCCTACTCTAATATTACTAACGCCAGACCTATAGTGATGCTATCTCCCTGCTCATAAATCCAAGGGAAGTATATCCACTCTTAACTGCTAACTTTTCTCCTCATCCAAAATATCCTGACAACATCCCAGCATGGTTTCTGGTGCTCTCACAGTACTGCCACTGTTCATCTTTCCTTCCTGAATTCAGTAAATGAGCATAGAGACAACAATGTTTCTTGATCTCTCAAGTGTTTGACACTGTTTTCCACTCTTTACATCTACTACAATTTTTCAAAATAGGCATTTCAAGCAAATTTCCCCCGGTTCAAATTCTACATTTACCATAGAACACAAAGTATAAAATAGCAACAGGCTTCTTCTACCTTCCTCCCCATCACTGCTGGTGTCCAATAAACACGTAGTCTTTGCTTATTCCTGTTCAACATATTCCTCAATATTCTGCCTACTGTACTAACCATAGGTTTATAGGTTCATAGGTTGGTACTAGGCTATCAGCCCTAGGGCCTATACAAGCCTAGCCATAACAATTCCCTGGCTATTTCTTCCCACATTATTTACTTTCCTGGACCCCTGTCTAGCAGGGCGACTGACATGATCCCTGGGGTGAATTTCCTTTCTCCCATCCAATCATCAATGTTCCTCTTGAAGAGGTCCAAACAGGCACTCTGCTTGACATGTATGGGCAATCTATTCCAGAGTCTGGGGAGTCTCTGGGTCAGGAACCCATGCCTCCAGCATGTTTTGTTTATTGTGATGAAAAGGTTTAGATCCCTGGAGCATGTAGCTCTGAGGGATTGGGATTTCTTTAAGTGTAGCATGTCCAACAGCTCTGGGTTTGACATGGCCTTGTATGTTAAGCAGAGATCGCCTCTGAGTAGACGATATGCGACAGAGTATAGCTGGAGTTTTTTAAGGCGGTCAGCGTAGGGCATCTGCTTTAGGCCTGTGATTCTTTTAGTGAGGTATTTCTGAGGCCTTTCCAGTTGTTGCAGATGTCTTGAGAGGTACATACCAAATGGGGCATTGTATTCTATAATGGGTCTAATGAGGGATGAGTACAGTGGGACAATGACCTCCTTTTTCTGGATGAAAAGCCCTTCATGATGAGGTGTGCCACATAGAAGGATTTCCTGACTGTTGTGGCGATGTGGTTATCGAAGGTGAGACCACTGTCCAGCTGTGTCCCTAAGTCTCTTATCACACTTTCTGTGTTTAGTGTACTGCCACCTATATGGTAATTCATGGATACATGTTTTTCCCAAAGGGGATAACAATACATTTCTTGGCATTGAGCTTGAGCCCATGGCTCTGGCACCAAGCATCTGTTTCTGTAAGGCCCTTTTGTAGAATATCCACATCATTTGGGGATTCAATAATGGCTCCCAGTTTGCAGTCATCTGCAAACTTTGTTAGCCAGAGTCCCTTAGTGTTGACCTGTACTTCAGAGAAGTAGATGCCAAACAAGAGCGCCCCAGGACTGAACCCTGAGGTACTCCACTTGTCACTTGTCTGGAGCTGGATTTGGAGTCTGCTACTTTTACAGTGTGGGTTCTATCAGTAAGCCATTTAGCAACCCATTGGGTGACATAGGGATTAATGCCCAACTTAGTAAGTTTATCTATGATTCCAGAGTGGGGATGGTGTCAAAGGCCTTGGCAAGGTCTAGATAGGCTGTGTGGACCACCTTACCCTTGTCCATGGCTCTGGAGACTGATTCAAAGAAGTCAATCAGGTTCAGGAGACAAGATCGGCCCTTCACAAACCCAAACTGGGTGGGGTCCAGTGTTTGAAGGTTGCCAATGTCTTTGTTTATAAGTTCCATGATAATACGCTCCATGGCCTTGCAGATAAGGCTTGTCAGACTGATGGGACGGTAGTTTCCGGGATCCAAGGTGGATCCCCTTGTGGATTGGGATAACTGTAGCTCTGCGCCACTCAGTGGGCATGAAACCTGAGGTGAGGCTATGATTAAACATGACACTTAGGTGAGGTGCCAGTTCATATTGTAGTTCATGTAGTACACAGCCCGGGATGTCATCTGGTCCCATGGATGCTGTATTCTTGGCTTTAGAGAGTACGTTTTGTATCTGTGTGGCCGTTATTACTGGAATTTGGCAATCTTCCGGTATTGAGATGGGCCATTTAGGGGGTGAGAGGGGGTGAAGTTGGCACTGAATCGATCTGCCAGGATATTGGCAATATCCTTTGGATCAGTATATTTAATGCCATTCTGTTTTAGCTCAGAGCAGATCTGAGCATTGCCATTTAGATTCTTGACATAGTTATAGAATGCTTTGTGGTTGTCTTTGGAAGCTTTGGCAATTTTATTTTCGTAACTAGCTTTGGAGGATTTTATGAGGCATCTCAGTTTCTTACTGAGGCTAGTAAGGGAGTTTTTTGCATCCTGCTATTTTCCTCTTTTCTGCAAAAGTTTCTTCCTTTTGTTGTAAAGTTTGTTTATGGCAGGGGACCGTCAGATTGGCTTCCTTTTTGGATGAGAGCATTTTGGTTCTATTTGGGATGGCACGATTCATGCATGAGTGGATGTGCTCGTACAGTGCCTTAGTGTAGGATTCAGCAGTTGAACTTTCAGTTCCCATCTGCATGGGTGTCATGAAGTTTGTCACTTCTGACTTGAGTAGCATGAAGTTGGCTTTGGAGAAGTTTTTTATGGTGGTTTCTTTACTGGGGTGTGGGGGTGGGATGTGGATGTTAAGGGTGATTAGCTTATGGTCAGACCTGACTAATGAGGGGGTGACCATAGGTATGGAGCATTGATTTCCCATGTTGGCAATGACCAGGTCTAGGATATTGGAGCCCTGGTGGGACTATGGATTAGTTGATCCAGGGCATTGGAATTTATGAATTCCAAGAACTGTTGCGCAAAGGTGTTGGGACATGAGTAGTTTTCCCAGTTAATGGCAGGGTAGTTAAAAATCACCCAGTATTAGGGTGTTTGGTTCTATCTTAATATTTTCCAGTATGTTTAGAAAGGTGTAGTGAGAATCTTGGGGTATGGTGGGGGATCTGTAGCAAGCTACAATTTGGATTGCAGTCTTACCTAGTGTTAGTTGCACTTGGAGAATTTCAGACACATTGTGTTGGCCAACTAGCCTGGTGGTGTGAATATCCTTGGTGAATATGCCATCCTTATCCAATATGCAAATGACTCTACCATTATATGCTCTGCCCCTTCTCTCTCTGAACTATAAAAAGTCTCATATACTTCCTTCTCAACTCTTGATTCCTGGCTGCAAGACTCTAACCTGGTTCTAAACCCAAAGAACAAAACTTGTGCTGTTTGCTCCCATGTCTTCATTCATCTGATGGCACAACAGTTGAACTAGTTTACCACACTAGGTTACTTGGTGTTACCACTGATGAGCACCTATAATTTGACCTATACATTTATAAAGTAACCTTAAAAACTACCAAAAGTAAGGAATGCTCTATAGATCCAAGAGATTCTTGTCTGACCAAGCCTGAATTACTGCCTATCTTCAACCTCCCATGATACACTCCTTCCCGATTTTCACTAACCTGCAATCAACCTAGCTCACAAAATGTGAGCAGTGCTACAGTAAAATTGCAAAGTTTGCTCTAGTCATCCCAATAAAACATACCACTGCTTAGCACTCTGGCAGCTAAACTGGCTTATCTTCCCCAGTGTTCTTAAGTTTAACTAATTACAAACTGCTCATAATGTTCTCCACCATTCACAAACATGCCAATACTTCAACACTCTTCTTCTCTGGTACAAATCCACACTCACACTCTGTTAATCTGAAAAAGTCCTCGCATAAGTGACTCACTATACACCTCTGCCACACAGCAAAAATCTAGAATTCCTTCTCTATTTCCCTCTGCCAAACAGAAGATTAAAAAAAAATCAAATGAAACATAAAATTCTTCTTCTGCAACTCCTGACAATGTTACTGTTCAGAACTACCTGAGCAATACCTACAAGACGCCAATACACCCAATACTTTACTCACCCCTACTACTTTCTCTAATATTTTCTCCCTCCTCCTCCTCTTCCATATTACTTTTAATCTTCTATTAAGCCCATCATGAAGTTATTGTTAATAGCTATCATCAGTAATGTGTGACCACATTTACAGATGCTTGGTAAGCATCATTTAAGATTCTGCATACACAAGCATTCATCATAGTTTAAGTTTATACCTTCTGTGTAATTTGTACATCTAGTGTATCTTTGTAAAACTTTATGTATGCCATTCTTGATTCAAACCTTCACTGAAGTCAAGGCAAATAACTTTCGTTGTAGTCAAGGTATATGGCTTTTCCTGTTGTCATGGTATGTATATATATTTTGTTTGTTGTTATAAAATTTCATGTGCCATGTATGTCCAACATTGTAACACTATATGTATCTTTTGTAAATGTTTTTTTCTCCTCAGGCCTGTGCTGAAAAGGGGCTTTGCTTCCAGGTGGACTTTCCAGGTAAATGAATGAATAAATTAAGCTTTAACTCAGTGATATGAAGAAGTCTGAGTTTATTTTAAAGGTAAAGATTTAGACTTTTTTATGAATTATTTTTCTTCCCCATACTTCCAACCATCAAGCCTCTCTACTGGATGTCCATTTATTCTCCAGTCATGGAGAGTCCCCAGATCCACTGAGACAAGTGCTATGTAGGGAGCCTGTCCTGCTGGCAGATGTCTGAGTTGCTTGTGCCTTTATTGGTATACCCAGCTATGATAGTATTTTTGTTGTGGTTGGCCTAACTGCAACCATTGTGATGACATGAGGCTTGCATCCTGCAAGGTGAACTCTGCCCTTTTGTCAGCAGATGCATGCTCCTGCACATACACTGACAAGGCCTGCCATTGCTGGCTTGGATGGCTACATTCACCTCCTTCCTGAACTGGCTCCCTGGATCCTCATATGCCCTCACCCTTCAGCACAGGCAGTATCAGTAGAGTAGTGGAGTGAGCCAGTCAGGATCACCATCCCTCCACCCTCAGGAAAAACATGCACATCCTCCCTACCTGTGCCATCAAGTGCCTAAGCCTCTAATGAAACTCAGATCATCTGGCCATAGTTAAGGCTTTATCCCTCTACACAACTGGAATAGACAATGACTGAACTCTTTCAGAACAGTAGATATCATTGTCCACATCTGCATGGATTCAAATCAAGAATATTTTGACATCTAGTCCCTTGTATTTAATAGATATTATTGTTTTGGTCACTAGGTGTAGGACCATGCGCCTACCAATCCCTACTAAGGCATTTACTACCAAGTTTCATGAAAGACTGCTAAATAAGCTGGTCATTCAAAAGGTGAATCATGAGATAGCAGCCACAGTAGCAGAATGGCTGATCACCAAAGAACAGAGTCACAGAATTTAGAATATATTCTGATGAAAGGAGGTCTAATAAAGGGGTGCTACAGCACTGGTAATGATCCTCTTCTGATCTCACAGAGGAGGTAGTACTCGATACAAGTGTCTTTGTAGAGTACACAAACATTTGTAGTAGGCATGGTATATAGGATGTGATAGTACAGTTTTAAATTATAAGAAATAGTAAAACATATTATAGTTTGTATTCACCACAAATGAATGCAGAGAACAACTGAATTCTTAGACTTGAAGCAACATTGACAGTAGAAAGCTGACAACCAAAACAGACAAAGACCTAAGGATCATTATACTGGATTACTTTAGTTATCAAGCAGTAGAAGAATTCGGTAAGAAATGCTAGTGACATACTGGAACACACAGAAAGAAGAATTACCAGTAAAAAAGACAAACTTTATCTTCCTCTATAGTTCAGGATACCCATTTTAGAATATCATATAGTGGTTTGGAGACCTCACAACCAGAGGAATACAGCTGAAATGGAGACAGTACAGAGAAGGAAAAAGGGTAAATGCAGCAGTACAATAGGAAATGCAGATAAATAAGCTTTGTATCCATTCTTTAGATAAAATGGGACAGGTAACTAAAGGGAATCAAAGTCAAAGTATATAGATTTTTTTCATTTAATGGCATGCATAAAACCAAGTGTCAAAAATTTGAAAACTAAATAGAAACACCTTAGATAAAATGTAAGACAAATATTCTGTTTTGCACAGTTTAGATGAATGAAATTTATTTCTGAGGAAGCAGAGGGTTTAATGACAGTAACGTAATGTAATTCTAAGATACAGAGTAGTCATATGGCATTTACCGTGACTGGTTAACGTGTGGAAGCTTTCTTCCCTGGCACTCACCTGCTTTTACTTAGCACAGAGGAGTAGTAGAGATATTGAAGACTGGCACTTGTCAGATTTCCATTTCATCACCGGTTTTTAAAATGTTTCAGTGGTGTCAATCAACCACGTTAGTGGATCGGTATGCAGAAATTAAGTATACTTATCAGACATTGCATTAAGCATTGCAATTTGCATAGAAATAAGGATGATTAAAGATGACTTGGGTCCAGCTTTGATGTATGTAGTGTCTTCCAGTGCAGTCTTGACTTCTGCTGAAAAAACTTTCTTCTCTTTTCCGCCATATTACTGTTGCTCTGTTCACTAACATTATGGGAGTCTGTCCTATGTATCTGCAACTTGCTCATTGAAGAAATACTTTCACTTATCCCTCCAGAATAATCCATCCACTATTATTGTGTGCCCTTGTTTGCATACAGTTCCTAATCATACAAATACTTTCTGTGATGATGTTGTTCCAGTCCCATGGTTATTTTCCCTGAAACACACACACACACACACACACATACACACACACACACACACACACACACACACACACACACACACACACACACACACACACAGTTGAGAAAGTCAACTGCCCATACTCACAACAGGTTGTTTCGGGAAGATTCATATAACTTGATCAATCTTGCCTAGACTAAGTCTGTAAAAATGTTTTTGAAATAATTCAGATTTCATGGATAGAATCATGACAAAAGAGAGAAGATTTGCAAAAAAATATTTTTTTAAATTTGAACAGAAATGCTAAGAAGCTCTATGAAGTGTGAAAGAAAGCTAGAACAGGGGAAATCATTTTAGGTTTACCATCTGAAGCAAATATACTGTTTTTGTGTAATGCTGAAACATAGTGAATTATTGCAGTAGTTGACAGAAGAATCCATTAATAAACTGGAGCATCTGTAAGAAACTTTTAGGTTTCCTTTTCATTTGAGTGAAAGTAATTCTTAATTTCTGCTTTAAGGAGCCACAACTAGTTTGTCTCTCTCTCTCTCTCTCTCTCTCTCAGTATAAACAAGATGTGAATTAATAAACCATCCTCTGGGTAGTTTTTCAACGTAAACTCTAGATGTGTTTTTTAATGCAACTTGCAGAAAAACTATACTAAGCAAGAAATAATGCACGATAGGCTGGGTGTTATCAAGGACATAGACTGCTCAGGGGTATTCTGAGGTCAGATGCTGCAGGAGTCATCTTATTACCTCTGGGAGGTCTGTTATTTCCAGATACTGCCCACGTTGGAGGGCATTATTATGCTTAGATAGTGAGCAGTCTGTTAAATATATGTTATTTGTATGTACAATTTTTATATCTTTGATGCAAAAATAGTTTCTCCACATAATGTTTCAGACTTGTTCTAGTATATGAAACTGCTGAAGTATTTTGCATCTAAAATACAAGTTATGTAAGTATTTAATGTCCACAGAAACACAGACAGAGGTGCATGGGTGCACACACACACACAGACACACACACACACACACACACACACACACACACACACACACACACACACACACACACACACACACACACACACGCACACACGCACACACACACACACACACGCACACACAAAACATGTCTAGCAGTAACTGCTTTCTTGACTGAGTACACTTTAGATGTTTCATTGTGATCAAATGAAAGAAAAAAAGTCATACAATGCAAGGCATTGGAATTCTTCCCTCCCATATGTCTCTCAATTGTTCCTAATTTTGCTCAGTCCCTTGAAAATGTTCTTTCTGGTAAATCAGTGATCACTGCCAGTCAGTGAAGGTAGACTTTATAGCTTCATACTTCTTGCTGAACAGAAACGTGTGTTGATAAGGGTTATGTTTAAAATCTTTTTTCTCATACTTCTGCCTTTATTCAGAGTTCTTGATCAAAGAAGCTGAGAGAGATGTGTCTAGCCTCTTGCTTGCTCTCTCTCTCTCTCTCTCTCACTCACTCTGTGTCTCTCTTTCAACATCATTATCAACCCCCTTTTTCCCATTTTTCTACATGGTGTCAGGGTGTCATGTTAACTGTTGCCATTTCTCTCAATTCATTGCTACACTTCATACCCGACTGTTGCAGATCTTCTCTCACGCAATCCATCCACCTTTTTGCTGGACACCCCTCTTTTCCTCTTATCTTCTTCCTGTCTGTCCCAAATCTTCTTCACCAGATTGTCCTCTGCTTTTTTGCACATGTGCCTGTACCACTGTAATCTGTTTTTTCTTTCATCTTTTCTGCAATTGGAGCTACTTTGGCTTCTGCTCTTATGTTCTCATTTCTTAGTCTTTCTCACAGTGTGCATCCTACCACCCTTTGCAGGCACTTCATTTCCATTACCTCTAGCTTTCTCATCTGTTTTGCCTTTACTGCCCAGGTTTCTGTACCATACAGTAGTACTTTGGCATTCTTCTGTTATACACTGTCATTCTGTCATACACTACACCCGACACTCTATACCAGTTGGCTGGAGCCCCTCTGATTCTTGCTTTGACCTCTTCATTCAGACTTCCCTTCCAGTCAAAAATAAACCCTCCCAGATACTTGAAGCTATTAACTTGTTCCACTGTCTTCCCTTCTACCTCAGTTCTCAGCTTCTTCTGACTTCCCCAATTTGCTGCCATTGTCACTATCTTATTGGTATTTAGTTTCATCCCACATGCCTTCAGTTTTGCATTCCATTCCCCTATCCTTTGCTGAAGTTCTTGCTCAGACTCTACCTGTAATGCCACATTGTCTGCATATGGCAACTTTGTTGATCTCCCCCCTCTGATCTGTTTGCTAATGTAGTCGTTCACCAGTATGAACAGCAGTGGGCTCAGAGCTGAACCTTGCTGCACACCCACTCCCACTGGGAACCCCTCTGTGAAACTGAACATTGTTTGTACTTGAGTCATTGGGTCCTTGTACATAGCCTGCACTGATTCTACCAATGTTTCTGGGATTTTGAACCACTGCAGTACTGCCCAGATCAGCTTTCTTGGGACTTTGCCATATGCTTTTGCCAAGTCTAGGAATGCCCAGTTGGACTCTTTCCTCATCTTTAGCTTCTTCTCAACTATCTGTCTCACAGCAAACATGGGGTCAGTTGTGCTATATCCTGATCTGAATCTGAAATGCTCATCTCCCATCTTACTTTCTACTCCTCTGTGTATCAATCAATCACCCTCTCCAGAACTTTCATGCAACGTGACAGGAGTTTGATACCTCTGTACTGCTCACAGTTATGGATGTTCCCTTTGTTCTTGTATACTGGCATGAGTATGTTTATTCTCCAGTCATCTGGGATACACCTCTCTCTCTCTGCACACTGCTATGAGGACCCTCAGGAGCCATTTCTATCCTATCTCACCCAACATCTTTATCATATCTGCTGTGACCTCATCTGATCCAGGTAATCTAACTGGCCAATAGCTTATTGACCTATGGCTATTGGGCATTATTTTGGACATATACTGGCCAACAGGGGCACATACACCCCTTCCACCATTAGCATGGGTCCTTGGCATAGGTTGGAGTAGGCTGGGTCCTCAACCCACTTATCACCGGCAAATACTCATACTCATTTGGCAACATTAGTCAACATGACTGAATCACCTAGAGCCATATTTTACACCTTCAAGTGGCTAGCCCTACCACTGTGCACAGTCTGTGATCTGTGTTCTCCTATCTTGATGATACTGCTCACCACAGTAGATGCCCCAAGCGGTTGATCTATACAACTCTTCCTCCTATAGGGCACCATGTAGAGTCTGTGCTTTGAGATGGAAACACTCAGCATTTTTGTGGAGGTGGAAAGAACCCCACAGAGACACAAGGAGAAAATAAACTCCAAACAGGCATTGGCCAGAGGTCAGGATCGAACTTCATGCATTGGAAGTGCAGACCTTAACCATTATGCCAACTAGTATGTCTCTCTCTCTCTCACTTCAGGAATCTCTCTCTGTCTCGCACACAGTCACATCACACATATTACTTTTTTCCTTCTTTACTGTTTATATGTTATCCTCACTAAACAACAATGTCATGCTTAGAGAACATAAATGGCATTTTTTTTTAGTCTGTGCTTCAAAGCAGCTTATGATGCTGCTAGGAAACAGTGACTTTTTTAATAGGTGCTAACAGTACATTACTATCCTGTTGGGGAACATTCCATGTCCAATGGGGTATTTAAGTACTATTCACCCGTTATCTATTAATTTATTATCTGATTTAAATGTAATGATTTTCTTTATAAAATTTTAGTTTTTGCTTCCAGTGAATCTTGCTGCATGAAAAACATATAGCATGTAAAAATGCTGAGTTGTACAGAATGCATAGCTGTTTCCAGTGTAAATACAACAGAGTTGTTAAAAAGTAAAACTGACTCCTCAAGTGTTGCACACATGTTCAGTGTTTACAGGTGAAATTATGTACTATGTTATGTTAAATATACCTTCCCTCAGAGTATGTAACTGTGGAAACAGGAAACTTTACATTCAAGTTAATACAAATCAGGAAATACAAACTCTGTTACTATTTCCAAGCACACAGAGAGAGAGAAAAAGAGAGAGACTGTCATGCTAAATATTTGCTCAGAATTAAGAGTGTGGACATAGGGACTGCAGCATTGGTACAGAAATGCAAGCCTGAATCATACCTGCAACATGTCCCTGATTTTGCAGAATATCCCAGATGTTGCCTCATATTTTTGCTGTGTCCCTTACAAACATTTTAATTTTTTTGGTAACTCACTGAGGATTACAATCTGGTAGCAATGCCAGTTAATAGAGTTTCATACTTCCCAATGTTCAGAAAATATGTGTTGATACAAAACCTGTTGTTCTGTTAACATTTTAAGTGAACATACGTATTAACTGTCCAGATTTTTGCAGAATGTCCAGATTTTTACATCATATTTTTGGTGTATTTCTAATAAAATTTGTGGTTTTGTGGTACATCTTTGAGGATTTAAGTAATCAAAAAATCCTTCAGAAAATGTGTACTAATGCAAAACCTATTATTGTAGCAACTTTCTAAGTTTATGAAGTTTCTGAACTGTAGCTCTGTAACTGGCATTCTGCCTTTACCCTCTGCACACTCACCGTTAATAGATTAGATTTGCTGCCACCCTGAGCCACCACTTACCTTATTTGTGTTGTGTTGTTTTCTTCTTTTTCAGCCACCACATAGCTGGAATGTGAGTCTGACTACCTCCAGCCCATTAGTCAGAATTTATTGCTTGCCTGGAAGATGATCTACTGAAACTTTGAATAACTATCCTCCCTAACTGAGCACAGAACGGGACAGAAACCCAACTTACCTATGTATGTGCAGCCTATGTTTATGCAATCCTAGTGGTCTAAGTCCTGTATAAATTAGCTTATACTGCCTGTCTTTGCTAAGTAAGACACCACCTACTGTCTTTGAAAATAGTCTGTGGACTGGTCTCTCTCAGGCCTTGCACACTCACACTGGCTTCCTAAGAGTGTTTGTTCCCCACCCTGGTCTCTTCCTTCTTATCCCCTACATTTCTTTCCCAGTTTAGTTTTTTGTTTCTCCACCCACTGCCTACTAGATGGCACTGTAACACAAGTTAAAATTAACTCTCCTAGCAGCACCATCTCAGCTGCTCCCTAAGACACCTTCTAACTGCCTCAACTCCCCTTTTAGTGTATTACCACTCAACCCACAAGTGCCTGCTCTGTTAACTGGACATAAGGTCTTGGTGTTGACCTGTCTGGTTCTTCACCCCCTATTCTCAATTTCAGTACCCCCCTAGCTTCAACCTGGCATACCTTCCTGCATAAACCTTACTGACTGGTTTCTTGACCTTCCAATTACTGTGTACAGCTGGGTCTACCCGCTCCATTTGCCCTCGCTACACTCAGGCTCACTCTGCTCCTCTACCCTACCCCCTTTCCTACCCATCCCTGCTCTCCCCAGACTTATACCCATAAACTCAATCCTCAGCCAGTCTGATTCACTATCCCTTAAAACCTCCACCCAATCACACTCTTCCTACTGTCTAGCTCTACTACCTCATATCATTCCATCTTTATCGCCTCCAATTATTAACTCCAACCCCTCCCTCTTGCTTACCTCCTTTACATAATGTGCAACTGTCCTTCACCTATATCAAAAAACATCTTTCTCTTAGAGCATCACATCCTCTAGAATAAGAAAATATAAACTGTCCTTCTTAATATCCAAATTCCCCAAAATAAGGAGCCATAAATAACCTTCAATTCCACTAAAATACTTGCCAGACTAGCCACTCTACAAAAGTAAATACTACTCCCTCTCTCTACTGGCCTTGCTAAACTTACTAACAATTGCTACAATCTCCACATCTTTTCACTCAACCCCTTCCAACCTCCCTCATTCCACTCCACCTCAAATATACACCCTACCACCTTTAAACCAGTCAACTTTTTCATAGCTATTTCCATATTTAATTATGCTACCTTTACCCAAGCTAAACTGACAAAACCTCACTTACCTAACTCAACCAGTGTATCCCTAAAATATTATAGAAACTTTAGTAAACACCTAAAAAAACTCTTCCAAACTATGTCTAAGTTATCCCTGTGTGGGGACATACACCCAAACCCAGGGCCAACCAACAATCACCTAACATCATCACCTGACCCTTATGACCAAATTCCCACCCGAAATCAACCATTGCTACTACTGACAAATCAGATTTAGTAATACTAAATATGAATATCAGAAGCTTAAACAATAAAATCCATGAACTCCATGCCAACCTAGTACACTACACTCCAGACATTGCTCTGCTCACAGAAACCTGGTTAAAACCCAGCACAGATAGTAAAGAAATCCTACCCCCAGGCTACAACATTATACACTCAGATAGGCTAAATAAAAAAGGCGGTAGTATAGCCCTAATCTACAAGAATCACCTCTCCCTAGAAACCCTTCCTGAGATACCCTTTCAAACTAACAACACTGAAATATTGCATGCCAAACTAAAAATCAACCCCCGAAAAAAACATACATATCATAGGACTGTACATGTCACCATGAGACAATAGCTCATCCTTGGAAACTTACTACACTGGTGCAGCAATTACCTTCCTCAGGAAACACTTATTATAGGGGATGTAAACATAGACTGGGCAGAGTTTAACTCTCATCAGACCAAATATCATATTAACCTTCACGGGTTCACTCAACTCATCCAGGTACCAACTAGAAGTAACAAAAATTCTGATAGACAATCCACCCTAGAATGGATGCTAACAAACAGACCTACACTCTACCCCCTCTCGGGTAGTCTACCTGACAGCCTCAGTGATCACTCATCCACTTACCTAATTTGAAAGAAAACAATGCAAACCAAGCAACCCATACTGCTACAAATAAATAAAAAACAACTGAACCCCCATAAACTTCTAGACACTCTGAAACATTGTAACTGGTCACCCCCTACAACCCTACCCCTAGATGACACAGTAAAACACTTCAACACCACTTTTCTCTCCATTCCTGATGCTAAAGTACCAATCAGAAGTATATGTGTTAAATCTTACTATGCCCCATGGTTAAGAAAAGAAACACTAAAATTTCTCAGGCTAAGGGACAAGGCATGGTCTTCCTGGAAAACAAATAGATCCCAACTCACATTTCAAACTTAGGGGAACAATACCTCTCAACTGTACAGATTTTCGCAGAATGTCCAGATTTTTGCCTTATATTTTTGGTCCGTTTTTCATAAAATTGTGACTTTCTGGCAAATTAGTGGCAAATCATAAAAGATTAAGATAGAAAATAATGGCAGGCATATGAGTTTGCTAAAAGTAGTGATATGACCAGATAAACTGTTTTTCTGTTTGCTGTGTGTGTGTGTGTGTGTGTGTGTGTGTGTGTGTGTGTGTGTGTGTGTGTGTGTGTGTGTGTGTGTGTGTGTATATATATATATATATATATATATATATATATATATATATATATTTATATATTCATATATTCATTGATTCATAGACTGTTAGTAAGGTATGACCCGGGGGGGGGGGGGGGCTTTTCTAAACCTAGCCAAGTAGTTTCCTCAAGAATAATGATATCCTGTATCCAAATAGAACATTGAGAGTCGGGCATTTATGAGATACCTCTGTCCATAAGAGACATGAGTGCCAGGCCTGGTGTAGATCTCCTATTCTCCATCCACCGATGTAGGTTGCACTTAAATTGAGTAATAGATGAACTCAGCTTCACATGTATGGAAAGCCTGTTCCATAGCAGGGGCAATCTCTGGGACACATATCTGTTTCTGCAGTATGCTCTGTTTAAGTCACAGACAAAATTCAGGTCTCTAGACCTCAAATTTCTGGTATTCTTTGACTTACTGATATGTAGGAGATACATATTTGTGAGGTTTGTGCATGACTTGTAAGCCAGGCACAGATCATCCCGCAGCAATCTATTAGAAGACTGAGTAGAGAGAAAGGGCTTTAAGGCATTCTGCATAAGGCAGGTTTGTTGTGCGTTGCATTCTTTTTGTAAGGAATCTTTGAGGTCTGTCTAGTTGCTACGTATGCCTGGTCAGGTACACTCGATGATTGGTCTGATAAGGGCAAAGTACAGTGGAATAATGACCTGTTTGGACATAGATGCCATGCCCTTACTTATAAGTTGCACAACATAAAAGGATATCCTTATAAGTTGTGCAACATAAAAGGATTTCCCATATCTTAGAACCCACTTATTTTGTATTTCGTTGTGCAAGCACACCACTGCTAATCTCCCTTTCCCATCTTCAAAGCTGAACGTAGATGTACTTGCCACAGCTAACCACTTCACATAAGGTCCTGTCAATCTCTAGTATTACTCTCTTTAACTACTAACAACCTCTGCCACCATCCCCTACCTTTACTCTCATTACTGTGAACTTTCAGTTAACCAGAAATTAAGAAACCGGTACTCTGAAGCAACCAGAAAAAAATGTCGAAGAAATACAGTACAAATGTATTGTACTTTCTGTTTTCCCCCCTGCAGAAACATACCTTACATTTTTAGAGCTTTAGAGTTTTAAAAAGGAAGATAGGAATACATTCCATCTCTCCCCAACCTAAGAACAAGTCAAACCAAACAAATAGTATAGGGTACAGTATTAGTCAGGCCTATTTTTAAAAGTAACTCCCAAGCAACCAGAAACTGCAGTTATCCGTCATCAACCAATCCCCATGGGTGCCAGTTATAGGTTCATAGGTTCATAGGTAGGTACTAGGCTATCTGCCCGAAGGCATTTATAAGCCTAGCCAGAATGTGTTGGCTTTCGCCGCCCCTTTAGATTAGTTCCCTCTGCCTCTGTCCATCAGAGCCACTGAAGTAATCCCCGGGATAAACTTTCTGTTTCCCATCCACTTGTCAAGGTTTCTCTTGAAGAGTGTTAATGAGAAGCTCTGCCTAATGTAGATTGGAATCTTGTTCCAAAGCATGGGAAGTCTCTGGGACAGGAATCTATCCCTCCAGCATGTCCTATTTATTGTTGTGGTGAGGTTTAGATCCCAAGAATGTGTGGCTCGAGGGAATATGGTTTTCTTTAGGTGGAGCATGTCCATCAATTCTGGGTTGGACATGGCCTTGTATGTCAGGCAGAGATCACCTCTGAGTAGGTGGTATGCAACCGAGTACAGCTGGAGTTTCTTCAGTCGAGCTGCATAGGGCATCTGTTTGAGGCCAGTGATCCTCTTGGTGAGGTACTTCTGTGGTCTTTCCAGCTGTTGCAGGTGTCTTGCAAGGTACATCCCAAATGGGGTGTTATACTCTATGATGGGTCTGATGAGTAGAGGGGCACAATGGCCTCTTTTGATCTGGATGCGAACCCTTTTGTGATTAGGTGGGCCACACAGAAGGATTTTCTAACCACTTTGGCAATGTGATTATCAAAGAAGAGATTACTGTCTACTTGGGTCCCCAGATCCCTTATTACATATTCCGTATTTAGGGGACTACCACCTATGTGGTAGTTTGTGGGTACTTTGTTTTTTCCAAAGGGGATGACTATGCACTTTTTGGCATTTAGCTTGAGGCCATGATTTTGACACCAGGGATCTGTCTCAGTAAGACCCTTTTGGAGGATGTCTGTGTCAGCTGGAGAGTCAATTATAGCCCCTAGTTTGCAGTCGTCTGTGAACTTGGTCAGCCATAGTCCTCCTGTGCTTGCCTGTACCTATGAGAAGTATATGCTGAACAGGAGGGGTCCTAGGACTGAGCCCTGGGGAACGCCACTTGTAACCGGTTTAGAGTCAGACCTAGCTCCTGCAACTCTCACCATGTGGATTCTGTCCGTGAGCCATTTGGCAAGCCATCTTGTGACATAGGGGTTTATGTTCAGGCTGGTGAGCTTGTCTATAATACCAGAATGGGGAATGGTGTCAAAGGCCTTTGCAAGGTCTAGGTAGGCTGTGTGTACCACCTTTCCCTCATCTATAGCCTTGGTAACCATCTCAAAGAAGTCCACCAGGTTTAGGATGCATGATCTGCCCTTAACAAAGCCAAACTGGGTAGGGTCCAGTGTTTGGAGGTTCCCAATGTCTCTGTTAATGAGTTCCATGATGATGCACTCCATAGCCTTGCAGACCAAGCTAGTCAGGGTTATAGGGCGATAGTTCCCGGAGTCTGTTGTGGCTCCACCTTTATGAAGCGGAATAACCATTGCTGTGCACCACTCTATGGGTACATAGCCTGTGGAAAGGCTGAGTTTGAACAGTGTGTTTAGGTGAGGGGTTAGTTCGTCTTTGAGCTCATGTAAGACGCAGCCTGGGACACCATCCATTCCCATTGATGCTGTGTTTTTGGCTTTGGAGAGGGCTGTTTTAACCTGAGTGTCTGTGATTTCAGGGGCTCTACATTCTTCTGGTATGGTTATGGGCCCTCTTGGGGGTGAGAGGGGGGTGAAGTTTGCACTGAACCTGTCTGCCAGGATGTTGGCAATATCGACCGGTTCAGTGTAATTTGTGCCATTCTGCACTAACTCCGAGCAGATCTGAGCACTGCCACTTAGATTCTTGACATAGCTAAAGAATGCCTTGTGGTTATCTTTGGAGTCCTTGGCAATTTTCCTTTTGAAGCTAGCCTTGGATAATTTTATGAGGGATCGTAGTTTCTTGCTGATACTGATCAGGAATGTCTTGCATTCTTGCGATTTTGCTCTTTTCTGAACTAGTTTCCTCCTTCTGTTATATAGCTTGTTTATGGCAGGGGTCCACCAGACTGGTTTCCTTTTCTTGGAGGAGTGAGTCATGGTTTTGCTTGGGATAGCATGATCCATGCATTCTTGTAGGTGCCTGTAGAATGCATTAGTAAAGGATTTTTGCAGCTTGGACAGTGTTATCCTTTAGCATGGGGGCTTTGAAACTTTCTTCCTCGGTCTTAAGTAACGTGAAGTTTGCTTTTGAAAAGTTTTTCACAGTGGTTTCCTTGACTGGGGGTGGGGGCGGAATGTGGATATCCAGAGTGATTTGTTTATGGTCAGATCTAACCAATGAGGGGTTGACCTTCGGTGTGGAACACCGATTGCCCATGTTCGTGATGACCAGGTCCAATATGTTGTCACCTCTGGTGGGAGTGTTGACCAGTTTTATAAATTCTAGGAAATGTTGGGCAAGGGAGTTAGTACTTGAGTAGTTCTCCCAGTTAATGTTTGGGTAATTGAAATCACCCAATATTAGGGTGTTTGGTAGGACCTTTATGTTTCCTAGTGTTTCCAGAAATGTGGAATGGTGGTCCTGGGACATGGTGGGTGATCTATAGCAAGCTACAATTTGAATTGCAGTTTTGCCTGTTGTTAGTTGCACGTGGATGATCTCTGAAGCATCATGCTGTGCCACTAACCTGTAGGTGTGGGTATCCTTGATGAATATGGATATGCCCCCACCTTTTGTATTTCGGTCTGGGTTCTGTGGCCGAAATGTATGGTATGAGTTGTAGCCTGGTACTGCTAGGGTGCTCTCTGGAGCCTTAAACCAGGTTTCTGTTACTGCACATATATTGATTTTCTCCATACTGAGGAGTGCCTCGAGTGCATGCATTTTGAGGTTTAGACTTCTGGCAGTGAGTAGCATTACCCTCAGTTTTTTGTTACTTGTGCTATTTACGGTGGTGGGTTTGTCTTTTGAGTCTTGCCTAAAAAAGGCACTATGGGGGTGGCAAGAGGCTTGGCCAGTATTCAAAAGCCTAAGGGTGACAGGTGCAAGCTGTCTCTAGCAAAGCAGCGTGACTTTTCGAGCACGTCATCCCAGGCGGACAGACACTGGATCCCCTTTGAATGACACCAGAAACTTAGCCAATTGTTGAAATTGATAATTTTTTCTTTATACCGTGGTATCATTCTTGGTGAGGGCAGGATGCTACTCAGGGTCAGGGTCATACCAGCCTGGGCTATGTGATTAGAGAGTTCTTCCATGTCTCTTTTCATGTAGTCCAGGGAGGTATGGCTCAGGTCATTCACACCAACATGGACAATGACAGCGTCATATTTGTACTTGTTCTGGTGTGACCTGAGTACTTGTGTTATGTGGCAGATCCTGGCACCTGACAGGCAGCTAACAGTAACCTTCTCCTTGTTCAGCCTAGTGAGTGGGGCATCAGTGTGCCTGACTATAGAGTCACCTGTTACCAGCATGTTGGGTATGTTATTTTGCCTTAAGGGCTGTGATTGCATGGCACATTGGTTTTGTGAAGTATGTGTTTCATGGTTTGTGTTGGGGGTGGAGGTTGCTTGGATGTCTGCTTTGGAGGTCTCTGTTGCTTTTGCAGATTTTTATTGAGAGCCTCCAAATATGTTTTTGTGCATTTATGTGTGTTTTTTGCTGGTGCTGGTTTAATGCGTCTATGTGAGACTGGTGGTGTGATGCAAGTATTTCCCTTCTCCTCTTGACTATCTGATCCAGTCTTGAGTTGAGAGAGCTTAGCCTCCAGTTTGGCTGTATAACTGCATCTCTCGCATGTATTAGTGTTTGGTGGTAGGAGCAGAGGGTTATCTGTGAACATGCGGCAGTTGTAACATTGCTTCAAAATGCCCAGATTCACCAGTTGGACTGGAGAGTACACCTGAAACTGTCCTTTGGACATGCCTGGATAGGTACAGTGAACTGTTTTACTGACTGGCTGGTAAGGTCAAATAGATAGCCTTGTCCTTCTGTACAGTATAGGGGGGTCTAGTGCTAGGGTTTATAAGTGCTTGCTATGAGTTTTGAGCAAGTGCTGGGATGAGAAATGAATGGTTTGAGTGCTTAAGTTGAAAGTTTGTCTAGTTCCAAGGGAAAAATTGAAGAGGACACTTTGTGGAGCCAGGAATAGTTATACCCTAGCTAACAGGCGCTACCAGGTGCTCAAAACCAGGCAAATGTGTTTTTTTTTACAGCAGGGAAATGAAAAAGATAGAAATTAGCCCAAAATGGCCAATACACTACTAATTTCTGGGCTGATCCTCCAGGGACAGATAGGCTGCTCAAAGCTCCCCCTCTCTCACAGGTGAACAGAGAAGCTTCCTTCTATCCAAGTAAGTTATGGGCAAACACAGAGACTTGTAACACAGCCCTGAATTCAGCACTAACATGAAAACTGGACTATACTAGCTTAGAAAGGTGGGAAACAAGCATATATATATATAGAAAATAAAGCAGATACAATAAAAAAAAACACTTTAAATGCACAGAAAAGGATACTTATTGTTATATATCTCAGATCAGAGTTGTAGTCAATGCCCTAGTAATAAAGTAGGAAGAAACACAAATATAGTAAAAGCAGATGAATAAAGTGCAATTTTGTATATATATATATATATATATATATATATATATATATATAAAACAATAGAAAATGAACAAACTGATTTAAACAAGTTGCTCAATTAACCAGAAAAAAACTCAAAACTGAGCCCTGTTCCAGCAGTCTTCAATCAGACAAGTTCTAACTGCACACTCCTGCAACTAGGGTGCAGGGGAACCTTCTCCAAAAAAAAAAGATGGCCTGAATCAGTGCTCAAGTTATACAAACAAAGCTAGATTCAGCAGGTCTGAATATGTTCTATGCTACAGCAACAAGGTGCACCAATTTCAGAAAGAAACAGTTCAAATAAGCAGGCACAATAAGCCTGTGACCAGAAATTCCCAGCTCAGAAGGGCAGAATCCAGCATCTCCTCCCACAAGAGTGCAGACCACAAACCTTTTTAATGTAGAATAACTGGCCTGAAGCCCAAGTGCTTAAACCAGAACTAATACACTTTTACAATAGCAGACACTGAATCTTCAATCAGCAATTCCCAGCTTAGAAGGATGTAAGCTACCTGTTCTGCCACAACAGACCACAAACCTTCTTAATGTAAAACAACTGGTATGAATAAACCAAAAAAATTAGAATAACAGTTTCAATTTAATCAGGCTACTACCAAGCAGTAATAAATGCAGCAGAATAAATAAAATTGAGTACTTTTAAGAAGAGGCAAAAGCAAAATAAAGTAGGAGGAAACACAAATACAGTAAAAGCAGATGAATAAAGTGCTTTTTTTGTTAGTAAAGTGTAAGGAGAGAGGAAGGAAGAACCTAAGTGGGTTGGCCTTCTCAAATCTTCTCTCTGTATTAAGTAGAGTGAACACTAGACTCAGAATATGATCTCACTGTACTTGGTTAAGTGAGCAAATGAGATGGACCCAGGAGGAGTGTTCAAATATAGACTTACAGGGGGGTGGGCAATTCCAGAGTCATCAACACTAACACCAAAACAAAAACAGGGAGGGTGATTGGGGAACTAACTGCAGAGAGACACACAGCACACTATTCAGTGAAAAAAATTAGGTAACAGAAAAAATAAAATACAGTACTTTTAAAACTGCAAGTTTTCACTTAACAGAAGAATAAAACACAGTACTGCAAGTTTGCACTTAACTTCAGCTTCTAATGCAGGTGATTGTAGCCACTCAGAATCTGAGAGTTTAATTTACTCACAACATTTCTATCATGATGTAAACCTGAAATATAATCATATGAATTGCAAAAATTTGCACTTTTCTCATAACTGTTGCTACATCTATTAATTGCTACTATACAGTTTTTTGTTGTTTATTGTTACTTTCTGTTGTGTTTTTGATATGGACAACTTATTGCCTCTCTGTTCTCCATTTTTCTTCTTTGAGAATAATTTAATTCAGGCAGCACCTACAGGTAGTCATTTGCGATCAGTATACCAGCCCAGTAGTCAATTTTACAATAAAGCAAAATAAATTGACAAAGTACATTACTTAATCATATTTCAAACACTGCATTTTATTAATAAAATTGTAAAAACGTGTGGCTGGTGATTTATTAATTAGTTAGTACTAGAGTATGTGTACAACTCTGGTGATATGTAAACTGTTGGCATCTGCCTTTCGAAGAGTGACTGCTTAAAGCTATAATTATCATGCAACTATTTAATAGTAATTTTATTTTAGTGGTTAACAGTAACTATATTCCTGGTGTGCAACATTGGTCTGGTCAGTGACAGTGTGATATCATGAAATCGGGTAAGGTGAATGCTGTTACTGGAGAGATATCATTAACTCATGTTGGAAGACATTGTGTGTGCGCTCATGCATGTTGTGTGTATGTGTGTGCGTGAGTGTCTATACAAAGTAATCTTGGAGAAGGTTCCCTTACTGTTGGCAAAATAGCACTGGAAGTCCACCTCTGCTGGGTAGTCAATGTAAAGCTTATGGGGTGTGACAAGTGTTGGTTATTACTTGAGGCAGCAGTGCACAGTTGCCATATGTTAATGTTAAGTCTGAGACCAGGGAATGCATGCAAGCAATAAAAAAAGTCTATAAAAACCATCAGAGACCTGGGAACATGAGGATAAGATTGCACTGGTATCTACGAGTTTAAAGCCACCTTTATTGGGACTGAGTAACCCTAGCTGATTACAATTGGTTTATTGGTGACTGTTTGTTTGGCTTTATCCCGAAGAGGTTATTATTTTTTTTGTCATTTTAGTGCTTACTTAATACAAAGTAATGAAGGGGTTGCTGGAGAAATAATTCATTTTTGTGTCAGGGAAGTGCTAGTGCATACTTGGACAAACAAATTTCTGGATCACAACTCCAGTATCGAAGGTGAAGCAATACATCTAAGAATGGACGTGTGTACCACAGGGATGTCAGACTATGAATTGCAAAACTGCCTCATTAGCATACTGTGCTTTACAACACTTCTCATTTGCATCTCATTATTTCTTACACCCATACCTCTCAGCCTCTTAACTCAAGAAATCTGGACAAAGCCTTACATAATGGAAGGACAAAGGCCCAAAAATAGGGACAGATTTTATACAGTGCTCTTACAAACTTAGAAAGTAGCTAGAATAACATGGCTTGTGTTAAAATGCATTTTCTAAAGGATATGAAGTCTAAAACTGAAGTGTATATCATTATTTAGTAATGTCATTCCTTAGAGCATCCAAGTAATTTGGCAGAAAAACAAATTTTACGAGGAACAGACTGAAATTTTGAGGTGAAAATCTGGACATTCTGCAAAAATCTGTAGAGTTAAGAGGTATGCAGTTAGACCTTGTACGTTAGCATAAATGGCCTCTATGAATTTCGCCTTTGCTACTCTCAGTCATAAGCATTAAGAATACCCCTATCACATTTGCTCAAGGGACTATGAAAACCACCCTATGTTTAAAGCAGCATTAGTGAAAAAGTAAAATGCTTAGCAAAGAAGAGTAAGATACCAAAACTTTGTTCTGAATACAGGTGGGGGAGTCTCTATCAGCTTGTCCACATCATCTGACTGAGGTATCTTTGAGAAAACTGGTACAGTGTGTCATATCCATCTTCAGTGTACATTTTTTGCATTTTACTCATTTGTTAATAAAGCTATATGCATGATTACATTAAAAAAAACAGAAGACTCACACTGTGTATCAGCTACAGATGGCATTACTTCAACTACACAATGTTGAAATTTACCTTTATAACTAACAGTTTATGATTATGCATTGTAACACATTTTATAGTAGGGTTTGAACAGATACAGAACAAAGCACATTGAAGCCCCATGATCTGGCCACTGCATGCCTCACTCATGTTATACTTTTCACTGTGTTCTGAGAGGCTGCGGCACCATATGTTGCCAACTGGATTTACTGCTGACTAGTGCATACTCTTTTACCACTGTAGCTGAGGCATTTTTGTCCATATTATAATGATTATAATGAGGTCATTTTTCAGTTTGCAAATGATCATTAAAATGTATCTTTCTCTCATATCTCTGGACTGATTAGAAGAGGACAAATAAAATTATGCAAGGCCTATAATAACACAAATATTTTGTTTTTTTACTGGAAGTTCATACTATCCAGTAGACTCTGTAAAAACAGTCAACAATTACAAGCGTACTTACGTGCCATAGCGTTCATAAAATAAACATTATGTCTATTTAAAAAAAAGCCGATTAGGCTTAACACACGCATAAGTACATGACAGAGCTTTGCAGGATGTGAATAAACTACAAAAAATGTGGTGGAAGAAATGCTTCAACAATAGCAGAAGCAACAAAAGCGTCTATATGGAAACAGCTATAATAACACAACAAAGGCCCTAGTATTTAAGCTGTCCTTCATGAAAGCAAATAAATTGGAAGAGAGAAGCAAGTGTTTCTCAGAAAACAGAAGTACAAGATCAGTAGGGCATATATGCAACTACAGAAGGGATTGAATTAATAGCAACATGAAACAGTATGTCTTCAGAGTGTGTGATGGATGCATGAAAAATAATATCGAACAAAATGGTAAGAAAAACATTAGAAACAAAATTAGTATAAATGTGAGGCAGGCATGTAATAAATTTAATGACTGTGAAATAGTAGGCTGAAACCTGGGATCATGAAAGGTTGATTCAGTATTGTAGTTGGAGGAGAAATTATGAAAAACTTGGTGAGACAAGAAATAATTGTCTCACAATTTCCGCACTCATAATTTAATAAATATTTGGTTTGATTCTTTGTGTAGTACGACTGATGATTGCAGTATTACTGCTGTTGTGCTGTCTTACCTGCTCTGCTGCTGAAAGGGTTAAACACTGATATTTATGAATCAAACAGAAGGAGCAGAGCTGTGTGTAATAAGTCACAGAAATGTCACTACTACCACTGTAGTATTTCATATCATAAATAATTCTGCGTATCTCATCAATTATTAAAGATTTGCATTAGTGTGTGGTTGCACTAATGAGGAACAAACACCTGCAGGGGCTGTAATCACAGCATCTCAGGTTAGGCTGTATAAAAGAGAATTTAAATATGATCTGCTTCAAAAATTGTGAGACGCATCATGCTAAATGACTGTAGGAAATGTTTCTTTTCTTCTAGATTAACAGAGGAAATTATAATTACAGCTAGATATGTTAATGTTATCACAAAGTCAGTGTTTCAGCAGGTCTCACATTTGTTTCAGACTCTGGAATACTAGAAAGTGTACCTCTGAGCCAGCAAGCATTAAACATCATGGTACTGATCTTTGCAACTCACAGCAGGTCACCCCAAAGTGGTATTTGTTCTTATTATACTCCGTGATATGTCTGAATACAAAAAACTCCATCGACTTTCTAATAAGGAGTATCTGCATTAGCTTAGTTCAGTGTTTAATACCTATGTGTTGATAAATAACTCTAAATGTATTAAGAATACCAGTAATAAGTTTGAAGCAAGGGCAAATCTAATGCTAAAAGCATAATGTTATGCCACAGTTATGGCAGCTGGCAGGTTTTGCCACATACTTGGAACATGAGTGGTATATACAGTTATACATAGCAAGAATAGCAGGTGTTTGCAATGTTGAAGTGCTCCTTATTAGAAGGAAGGCATTACAATGAACTGTGAGCTATTGTATTACTGCTCTGTGCTAAAGGCAGTGTCAAAAACACTCTTAGAGCTGTAAGAATGATACAGACATAAATAGTTCTCATAACCAAGAAATGCAGAATTAATTACAGTGAGGTTTCCTACTGCTGTCTACCAAAGTCACTGTCCTGTTTTTGTATGATGTTACACAGTATGTTGTCTTTTCTGACCTACTGCTGCTTTCAGCTGGCTGAATGAAACTTCCTTGTGATCAAGGGCAGGGAGAAAAATGTATAACATTTAGGTGTCTGGTAAGTAAATGTCTTGGTTAAAGAATACAGCAAAACCTTTATCAGTGTGGCATGCATCCAGGTTTGTACATAATCATCACTCAGCCCTGTCAAATGAGTTTTTATATATTAGTCTTCCCAGCACAAGTAAATTACAGTTTTTATTAAGTAAATTATTTTTTTTGTCGGCCATAGTGGTACAGCGGTTTCACGGAGAAAAGTTCTCCGGTTCGATTCTCAGCGGGTGTGCCTTCTGTGTGATGTCTGCATGTCCTCCCTGTGGTCAAGTGAGTTTTAAAGACATGCAGGTAGGTTCATGTGTGCATGTGTGTGCCTTCTTTGAAGGTTAGGTGCCGGGCTGGCAACTTGACACTGTAAAAAACACTGCCATTCAATCTTGGGATCAGTGATCCACTGTGGCGAACCCTAACCAGGATAAGCCGAAATATATTGCTTTTTGTTTTTTGTAGAGTAAACTGTTTTATTCATTGAACACTGCAAATAGATATTCCTTCTGGGGCAGACAAAAAAATGAAGTGTATTTTGTGAGTTTCATTTTCAACCTAGTTTAGTGAGTAAGAGAAACAAGTACTCTAACATAAAGCAAAATAAAAAAAAATACATCATGTTAGAAGATATTAACAAAAATTGATTGGATTCTGCTTACATACTTAAATTTATATTTCAGAATTTGCAGTCTGGTTCCCTGTAGGCCCCCCATCAAGATTAGTTAGTGAGTTTGTATTTTTACAATCCATAATATCAATTATGCTATGAGGTGAAGGCAAGAAGATGCCTGCAAAATAATCATCATCACCTAGGTTGAACCCTCTCCTACAGTTTAACTCAATCCTTATGTTTCCTTTCTCCCTACAATATGGTTCCAGTATTGTGTAGGTACCAGAAACCTGCTTGTACTTTTTAAAACTTTTATTTCCTTGCATTGGAATGAAAGGAAAAGCCAACCTACTTTTTTAAAGCTTAACTTCTCACATACTTTGCAGATAATTACATGTCCACCTGCATATATCATAGACACAGTTAAATCTGTAGTTTACCCTGTCAGGTACTGCTGTCAATCTTAGACGGGCAATTAATCCTGCTAATGTCAGGAACACAGGAGCTGATATAAAAAAGGCAGAAAGCTGTGGAACTGTTTTCCACTGCTTTTATTGCAGAGAGGAGGAGAACTTAACACTCCCCTTCCATAGCAAAACAAAGCAATTAGGTCAGTTAGGGGTTTAAAGGCAGTTGTCACCTCTTATGACAAATTAACATAAGCAGCAACACAGTACTGAAATGCTAAGCTTTAAATGTTGGTTATTTATGTGACACTGCTAGCCCAGCTATCTGGAATTTTGTAAATAATTCTATGTCATCTGTGAATATTGATATGATTTATACAGAACTGTATGTTATGTACTGAGCTTTAAGAATGTAACCACAGCATACCCTGCTGGAACATAGAAGATTAACTTACAAAACTTCAAGAAAATAAGCTGAAATTAAATGCTTTACAATGTGCTATAAAAGTTAGTTTCAGTGCAGCAAGAAGACAAGATGTCTAGAGCTAGATTTTTTTTCTATTGTCCTGGAGAGAAGTAATTACTAGATTTAAAATGTAAAATCATTTTGTTGCTTTATGACTTCCTAGTAGCTGCACATCTGAAAGATATGTATTTTAACACAGAGATGTTAGTTTCTGGTTTAGCTTGGGAACTAAAGTCAGGTAACAAAATGTGATGCCATCCAAGTTAACCCAGCAGTAATATGTGATGTTGATTTAAGAACTCTTTCAGAGAGGAGACTTTGCATTTTGTATTTTGTCTTGGACCTAATAAGAACATCCACTCATCATCATCTGCATTTGCCTTCTAATAGTAAGTAACCAGGGTACAGTAATTTACTTTAGATATAGATAGGACTATAGTAAAGATTAGCTTTGATGTTTTCTGTATTTATTTGAGACTGTCCTGCAATGTTGTTTTAAAATATTTCCTGTGATTCTGAACTCTGAAGTATCTATGTTTTCTGAGTATTGTCATGTTCCTCTTTTATTTATTATTAAATATATTTAAACCTATCTTTGTAGCTGATACTTGTGAGACATATTTAAGCTGTTAGAGTACTTCATATGTATTTGGTGACACTGTACAGGCCACTCCTAAATAGCCTTGCTCTTGGTCACAACTAACATTTGGATAATAGTAACATTACACAGTAGGACTGGTCACCCTTTGGTAAGGGCCTTATAGTAGCTGATAAGTAGGGGTTGGTGGCAGTGATAACTACCTTATAGTCTGGGCATTAGAGGGCATAGCTAATAAACCTGTGCCAGCCTTCCCCAGGTGTGTCTGTGTGTTTGTATATAAATCAGATCTTAAGGGGTGTGTGTATATCAGCTACATGGACAGGGACATGAAGCACTGGTTGGACAGAGAGGGTGCTGGAGGTCTTGGATTGACCCCTCAGCTGAGATCTCAACCCAAGAGCTGTGCCAGTAGGGAGTCTTATTGGGGAACTGTAGAAAGAGGGAGAAACCAGCCCCCAGGCTGAGTGTGATCTCTGTGTGCTCTTAAGGGAAATTGTACTTTACTGTGTGCATACTTGTCATCCTCCCATTGTGTACGTCCCTCAGTATTGCCAGTGGTGAGAATTGAGGCTCCTTGATTACTGGGTCAGTGCAGGGGCATCACAATTTATAATAGTTTATATGTTAAGATAACTTAAATATAGTATCAATGATTTCTGTGACATTTAGGGAATATTCAGAAAATATTTTTTTCTTGTAAAGTATCAACTCATTTACCATTTTCAAGCCCCCCCCCCCCCCAGACACACACACAGAGGACAGAACTGCAGAGAGAAAAGTGGAAACCCTATCCACTAGGGGCACTAATAATGTTCATTAAAAAGTCTTTTATATTTTTGTGATATCCTCTAGAGGGGATGCATATCTGGTGCACACATCCATGGTAAGAGATTCACACTGACTTTGAGTCATTCCTTACATTGTTAGAGTGCATGAGCATTTTGTAGTCCACAAAGGAAATGTGACCATTGATGGCATTCATAATTTACATCTGAATTTACTTTAACATACATTTACTATGTGCTCTTGCATTAAAAACATTAAGAAAAGGAAATAGAAGTATTTAACTGTATTTAAATGCACACACACACACACACACACACACACACACACACACACACACACACACACACACACACACAGTCTGATGTGTGCACTTAAACACAGTACTGCATCCCACATATATTCTAGATGCTACATGCATTTTTATATACTCACTCACACATACACACACACACACACACACACACACACACACACACACACACACACACACACACACACACACACACACACACACACACTGCTGAACCATATAATGCACACACACACACTCACACACACACACACACACACACACACACACACACACACACACACACACAAGTGTATGTGTGTGTGTGTGTGTGTGTGTGTGTGTATTTATATGTAAACACACATATACAGTTACACAAAATTTCCATTTTGATTTGTTTTTCTTTAAAGGACATGAAGTACACACCCAGGCACATAATCTAGTACTCCATTACAACCGATACAACACTTAGCTAATGGGTGGCAGTGAATAAGTGAAACATTAAGCAGCATTTACTAGAATGTATATATTAATAATGCTTAACTCTACTATGTTACGTTTAGTATAAATAACGAATTGTATGGACCCGTAGTGCGCAGACACACACACACACACACACACACACACACACACACACACACACACATATATATATATATATATATGTGTGTGTGTGTGTGTGTGTGTGTGTGTGCGCATGCTATAGGTGCATACAATTCGTTATTTATACTAAACGTAACATAGTAGAGTTAAGCATTATTAATATATACATTCTAGTAAATGTTGCCTAATGTTTTGCTTATTTACTGCCACCCATTAGCTATGTGTTGCACATGCAATCTTTGTCAATGTCTTTATGTCCGTATTTTTTTCTTTGTATTGCTAAGTGTATTTATTACTTGTTATTATCTTTGCCATTGCAGCCCGAGTTGTGGATGAAAAGGGTCCAGGGACCAGCTCATTTTCCCGGTTACCAAACCATAAATAAATGTGAAATAGGAAAAAATTGGGGCAAATATGACAGAAATAATTAAGGAACTAGTAAAGCATATTTTAATTCTGCATCATTCATGAAAGAGAAAAAAACTGCCTGCTGAAGGCATTGGGAAGTAGTAAACAGACATACTTTGGAGTCCTACTACTTTTCACCTGTAAATGTAGAGCAAGGATCATTTACTGCAGTGAGAGTTTTCACACCTCAGCATGAGAGTGTGGGGGAAGATCTGTTGATTCTTTTAGAGCTACAAAATAATCCCTTTACAAAAGCCTGATATTTGTCTACTTTCTTTTACTGGAAGTAGCTAACAGCTATTCATAACATAGAACAATCTGGAGTTTTCATGGAGTTTTCCTTTAATTGAGTCTGTTAGAGATTTTTCACTTTATTGACATAACTGATGTTTTAAGACCATATGTTAAATAAGAGCAGTAGAGAGGTATAAGCTATGTGTACTACATACCTGGCAAATGATCAAAGTAAAAGACCCAAAACTGAATTGTGAATTCCACACGTACAAAATAAACAGAAGTTGCCCAAGAAATATAATTATTTATTTATTTAACATTTGTTTACTGGGAAAGTCCAACTTGGAACAAAGTCAATTTTCAGTGGAGGCCCGGGGAGAAATGCTTCAGACGCACGTCTTTGTAATGTGGGAGGAAACCCACACAAATGCAGGGAGGACATGTAGACTTCGCATAGAAGACACCCCAGTCAAGAATCAAACTGGAGAACTTCTTGATGTGAGGTGACAATGCTACCGCTGCTCCATTGCACAGATAAACATGAAACCAAACAAAACGAAAACCAATGTACCACGAAATGCAACAGGCGTGTGCAAAAACAGAAGACTCCCAAAAACCAAGCAGCTAAGATTGCGAGCCTTTATTGTGAGCACTTTCGTAGAGGTCAATACCCCCACTTCTTCAGACAACTTGCAAACATCATTTCCAAACCTTATATATGTTTAATTGACATACTTAATTGTTTAATTATTTCTCTAATTGGTGATTTACTGCTACTAAAAACCTAAGATAAAAACATATTGATGCACTACTATATTAAATGTTAGCACAACATATACATTTTTTTAAAACAAATACCTTCCTTACACAAACTTTTATATTTTGTAAAAATATATATTAAATAAAAATAGAAATATAAACAACGTTAAAAATAACGTTAAAAGTAACTAACAACTGCCTATTGTATATTTTTTACTCCTTTTCCATATTGCAATAGCTCAACCATTAACTGCGTAACGCTTTAAGCTTTAAAATACTTTTGATAGACATATATTCATTTAGTCCAGGAGGGGAATATGCTGAGGTTCTTATTTGCCAAAATATTTCTTGTTCTTCCAAGTTGAGCTGCCAAGGCCCTCCTCTTGGATCATGTGGAGTTTGTTGTAACACCGAATATGTAAATTTATGAGTTGGGTTGTCCATAACATGCTTCGCTAAAGCGTTATTGGTGTCCCCCTTGAGTATACTATATTGATGTTCATATACTCTTTGCTTAAACTTTCTTTCGGTTTTCCCGATATAGAAAGATGAACATGAGTCACAAATCCCAACATATACTACAGCTTTTGATTCACAATTGAATCTCCCATGTATACTATATGACTTATCCCTTATCATGACCGAAGTCCCTGTTTTGATAAACCTACAGTATGAGCATTTAATCATACCTATAAAATTAAGTTCAGAACCCTTCACATTTCTGATATTTTTTTCTCTACTATACTTTTTATATTTAGGCCCCTTCTATAAGTAAACTTGGGTCCTATACCCAATATTTTGCTAATCGTATGGTCCTCTGAAATGATGGTCCAATTCTTGATGAAAATTTCTTTAATCTCCCTAGAATCAATAGAGAAAGTGGACAGGAAATTCAAAGTAAGATTATTATTTTGACTTAATTGACCTCTGTTATTCGTACTTTCTTGAGATGGTATATCAATACTATTTAAATCCATGTCAAAGGAAAAATATACTTTAAAAATGATCAATACACAGTAGGTTCAGGTTAAGGCACTTTAATCTTGCAGCAAGGAGACAAAAACGTGCTAATACAGAGTTTGTCTGACTAGAATCAGGAAATGCAAGCATTTTTATACAGTTTCTAATAAGACATTGCCTACCAAGCTGACGTAGTAAATCACAAGTTTTAACATCATCATTTCGTAGTGATTGTTTTTGTAAATTTCTGCTTGTCCTATCAATTTTTGTGAGAAACTTCCTAAGAAAAACAACGTGGCCTTGGCTACCACCGGTTAGATATATGCAATGTTACCATTCAAGGTACTATGGCTAATTTGAGCACAAAGCAAGTATAGATTGCAGTTCATTTCTCCAACAGTCCTTTGTCTGTTTTATCTCTTCCTTCTGCAGCTGTGCGTGTTCTCATACTTCGAACAGAGCTAATTGTTCAAAATCATTACATTATAGAATATGGCATTGTTCATTCATTGCTTCCTGACCTAGCAGATAATCACCTGCTTCTCAAGTACATTTCCAAAAGGCATAAACATGAATTTTGCTGTGCTAGCAGTTACTAGGTCAGAGGGCATCTTGCAAGTTTCAGAAAGCACACTGCAGTTTCAAAAGCATCTTTTAGTCTCATATAAAACTAAGCTGTATATAAAATAGTACATATAAAATAGAATGAAAAACGTGTTAACTCATTTAGTTTCTAATTAGCATTAAGCACACATATTAATACATATTTTTCTGACAATCCACCTTATTATAAACAAGAGGCTTGAAATGTCCAGTTTCCCTCTTTGTTCTAACCTCAAGAATGATGTTTGTCAACAGGTTATAAGGGTAGCCTCTCTTAAGGAACATGGTTCTCAATTTTTCACATTCCTCAAGAAAATCTTCATCATCAGACACCATCCTTGCTGCCCTTACCAACTGACCCTTAACTACAGCTTTCTTTTGGTGGTAAGGGTGACAACTGGAAAATTGTAAAAGGGCGTTAGAGTGTGTGGGTTTTCTATAAATTGTGGTTTTATACTGACATTTACTCCTATCCTTTGTTATTTTTACATCAAGATATGTAATGGTGTCAATCCCAACATTGAAGGTAAATTCTAGGAAGTCAGTCATTGCAGTGATATCAGTTATAAATGTATCTATAAGCTCAACTTCCCCCTTCCAAATCAGACACATGTCATCTTGATAGCGGGTATACCAAACTACATTCTGTTAGAACAATAGGTTCTTAAACAGACAGGTTCGTTCCCAATGTGCCATAACACTATTAACAAAGCTGGCCCCACACAGTGACCCCATGGCCACCCCTGTATTTTGTAAAAAAATCTCTTTATTGAACATAATGTAATTATTTGATAACACAATGTCGAGCAACGTCTCCACTAAATATACCTTGTTGTCCTCAGCTTTGTGATGGAGCATGAACTCCCTTGTCCATGAAATACCCAAGGCTTGAGGAATAACAGTGTATAAATATTTTACGTCAATGACCACGAAAATGTATTTGTCATTAAGTTTTAACTTGTTGATGTTTTCCAAAAAGCTCCAAGAATCCCAACAAATTTGTTGTTCCTTACTTAATAGCGGTTTTAAAATGCTGTCTATGAATTTGGCACATGCGTAAGTTATCGAACCTCTACCATCCACTATGGGCCTGAACGGGGGGTCCGCTAAACCTTTGTGTAATTTCAGTGTGCCAAAAATTATTGGGATTCTAGCAGTCAGCATAGACAAATACTGGAAGGTGTCTATGTCTATGGACCCTTCCAAAAACAGGTAATCAAGCATTCCCCTAACTCTTTTATAGGCAGTGTTAACTTCATTGAGACTCACAAGAGTGTAAGTGTCAGAAATCAAATATTGGTACATTCTTCTTTCGTACTCTGATTGGTCCATAAACACCAACCCACCCCCCTTATCTGGATTCATAACTCTAATAGTGCAATAGTTCAACAGTTTTATAAAATCCATTTCTTCCTTGCAAATATTAGTTAAGTCAGATTTTTTACCTTCTACATCCAGTAATGTTCTTAGGTCAGTTTCGCATATTTTTTTCAAAAATATTTAAAGTGACTTGTAAGGGGGGGGTTGAATACACTGGATACCCTAAGCGTGTTAGTTAATGAAGAATTAGTACCCATTAACACTGCCAAGTTCAATTTGCGAACATATAGTTTAAGGTCCATTATAGTTTTTACAACATCACCCCTTCGATCGGGGACAAAAGACAAGCCATTTGCAAAAAAATCAGTCATGTTCTGTTCTATGTTAAGAACAGTGTAATTAAAGATTTTAAAGTCACCTTGCGAACTTAGAAGGATTTTAGGTCCTTCCAGTTCATTTGTTGTTATCTCCTCCTCTGATTCTTGCGATTTCTCTTCTGGTGTTGGTTCTTGTTGCTGTCTGAATTGTTGTATCTTACCCCACTGCCCTTCTGAAATTATTGGCACTATTTTGATTGTTATTATTCCCCCTATCATGATGGGGACCCTGGCCTTGGGCGTTGTTACTTCTAATTCTCTCGCTACGACGCAGTGTTGCAGGCTGCATATTCGTGTTATGAGCCCTTGAGTCATTGTCTTCGGGTGTTGTATAGGTCTCATAGTTGAATGAGCCCTGGGGTAAGTTTGTATTAGATACCATTGGTGGTGGGGGATATGCTTTTTTGTTGGCATATTCTTTAAGATCCCTGTCAATTTTCCTTTTCTTGTTTACCAACAGCTTGTTCATTGTGGCATCAATGCTAGTAAATATCCTAGCATAATCATATTTGTATTTAATAAAGTCACTGTCACAACAAATGGCATGTTCTAAAACCTCAAGTTCAGATTTTAGGTTATTTATCTCCCCATTATAGAAATTACTTAAGGCATGCAGAAAGTCAAAGCCTTGTTTATCGAATAAGGCCAGTAATTCTTGATGAAAAATGGAATTTTCAATCAACCCAACAGGGTACCTCCACTGTTGTAACCCCTTAGGCACAATCTTTTTTGAAATACATTCATGAAAGTACGCCGTTTCTAGTTGTAATTTACGGCATTCAAACAACTTCTGATCAAAGCTATTAAGTAATTCAGTGATGTTACTCACTGTTGCATTATGTTCATGCCCTTCTTCATTAGTCACTATGTTGTTAAAAAAGTCCTTGTTTTTAAGAAAATGCGACATGGAGGGAATACCACTGTTGGGGGTATAGGTTGAGAATTACCCGGTCCATTCACTGGCATGTTCGTAGGTGTAGAACCCACATTACTTTGTCTTTGCTCAGCAGATCCATTTCCGTTAGGTGTACCATGACTTGACCATCATTCAAAGGTGGAAAGAAAGGTTCCGATTCCGGATTCAGTCTTGTTGGACTCCCCTGAGTCCTAACTTCCTGGTCGAGCTTTTGAAAAAGAGCCTCAACTCTTCCTAATAGAACATTAACCAAGGCAGTCAAATTCCCAATAGCATTCGCTTTTGGGGAAATAGTAGCAGGATCCTCAGCATTTCCATTTTGCTGAGAAAATAAAGACTGTGAGCCACTTCCGTTTTCACTTGCCATGAAACTAGACTACCAATCCAAACAAAATGAAAACCAATGTACCATGAAATGTAACAGGCGTGTGCAAAAACAGAAGACTCCCAAAAACCAAGCAGCTAAGATTGCGAGCCTTTATTGTGAACGCTTTCATAGAGGTCAATACCCCCACTTCTTCAGACAACTTGCAAACATCATTTCCAAACCTTATATATGTTTAATTGACATACCTAATTGTTTAATTATTTCTCTAATTGGTGATTTACTGCTACTAAAAACCTAAAATAAAAACATATTGATGCACTACTATATTAAATATTAGCACAACATATACATTTTTTTAAAACAAATACCTTCCTTACACAAACTTTTATAAGTAAATATATATATTTTGTAAAAATATATATTAAATAAAAATAAAAATATAAACATATAAACAATGTTAAAAATAATGTTAAAAGTATCTAACAACTGCCTATAGTATATTTTTTACCCCTTTTCCATATTGCAATAGCTCAACCATTATCTGCGTAACGCTTTAAGCTTTAAAATACTTTTGATAGACATATATTCATTTAGTCCAGGAGGGGAATATGCTGAGGTTCTTATTTGCCAAAATATTTCTTGTTCTTCCAAGTTGAGCTGCCAAGGCCCTCCTCTTGGATCATGTGGAGTTTGTTGCAACACCGAATATGTAAATTTATGAGTTGGGTTGTCCATAACATGCTTCGCTAAAGCGTTATTGGTGTCCCCCTTGAGTATACTATATTGATGTTCATATACTCTTTGCTTAAACTTTCTTTCGATTTTCCCGATATAGAAAGATGAACGAGTCACAAATCCCAACATATACTACACCTTTTGATTTACAATTGAATCTCCCATGTATACTACATGACTTATCTCTTATCATGACCGAAGTCCCTGTTTTGATAAACCTACAGTATGAGCATGATCCGCATTTCCTCATACCTATAAAAGTAAGTTCAGAACCCTTCACATTTTTGATATTTTTTCTCTCTACTATACTTTTTAGATTTAGGCCCCTTCTATAAATAAACTTGGGTCCTATACCCAATATTTTACTAATCGTATGGTCCTCTGAAATGATGGTCCAATTCTTGATGAAAATTTCTTTAATCTCCCTAGAATCAATGGGGAAAGTGGACAGAAAATTCAAAGTAAGATTATTATTTTTACTTAATTGACCCCTGTTATTCGTACTTTCTTGAGATGGTATATCAATACTATTTAAATCCACCTTATTATAATCAAGGGGCTTGAAATGTCCAGTTTCCCTCTTTGTTCTAACCTCAAGAATGATACAGATAAACATGAATCTTAAAAACTCAGTTAATGCCATTAAGCTTTTTTCAGGGGGTATTCACTCCCCCACATGCCTAATATGGAAGGCTGCATATCCATAGTTCTACAGTTCTGTTCCTTTTGTCTTTAATAAAACCAAAACATCATCAGAAAACAATAAATGCAACAGCTTTTATATCTTCTGACTGATATTTATTCATTTATTATTTGAAAGCTGAGTACTATTTAGCATCCTGGGTTGTCAAGCTGAATCATAATTCTATCCATTTTGTCTGTTAAATTTCTCTTCATTCCTTTATATTCTTTATAAATATAATTTTATACTTATTTCTCTAAAACAGTTTGGTCCAAAATTATTTTATTCTTTCATAATATTTTAGAGCAGGCTCCATATTTCTTTTATTGTACATGTTTTACACATCATTTCAGCTTGTTGTTTATCTTTCATTTGCCATTTTGCTGGAAACTTAGCTAACATTAATCTCTGAAACGAAAAAACAGACAAACTGGTAAACTTGTAAAAAATAAGAAACGGAGGTTACAAATCACGCCAGTCGAAGTTGTGGAAAAATCCTTTTACTCAGTTTGTTAGCGCTTTCATGCAATGAAATGTATGCACTTCTTCAGACAAACTTACAATGTAAAACTAAGCATTTTATATAAAAACTTGTAGACAAACCCTCTAATTAATCACTCAAATCATTGTTCAATTAATACTCATTAGACAATTACTTTGAGCTTAAATTCTTAAAGCACCACGATAATACCCAAAGTGCTATTGTTTTACACTCTTGTATTACCTAACCAACCAACTATTGAATTCATATACAACATTACAAAGATTTTTTTAAAACGTAAAAATACAAAAGTAAACATAAACACATCATGTTAAGACCTTCTTTAAAAAACTGCATTATACAAATCTATAAACAATTAATGTTATTAATAAACCATGAAAAATGTATAAATGTATTCTTTTTTTATGATGTTTTTAAAAAAACGTATGTATATGTATAATGTGTTTAGTTTTTAGCCAAGCATATTATGGACAACAGTTCACACAGTTTTTTGTTTAATGTAGTAGAAAAAGTTTACAAAAATCTTAGAGGTGGAGCATGGTATCTAAAGTTACAAGAACATGAACTTCTTTGGCAATTGAAAACAAATGCTTACACTTTTCCAGGTATTAATGATACGTGTTCAATTAAATGTTTACTCAACATTAAAGCCTTAAACAGATGAACGTGAGATTCTCTCTAGAAAAAATGTTCACATCTGTGTGTTTTTTATAAAATTACAAATTTTGAATTACTATATACACATATATGAGTATATTCATTTGATTAATAATAATTGTCAAAAACTAAAAATAAATCATCTTTCCTATCTTCTTAACATTTTATGCTCCTGTAATGCTTGCCTGTGTTGCACCGTCTGCTTTTACCTTACCTCTCTTTTGACTTTTGAAACAGAAAAACTTTCTTATAAGCTTGTTAAACTCTACCCACCTCTACATTCATGTTCTGTAAAACTGTCTCCTACTTTTGTGGTTATCATAAAATGTTTGGCTTTCTTCTTTCAGGATATATATATATATATATATATATATATATATATATATATATATATATATATATATATATATATATATATATGTATATACATACATACATATATATAAAATATAGAACTCCCATTTTAAATATTTTTAAATATTTAATTCCAAACTTTTTTAACTTTCATACATTGCAAAAAATACATACTATGTTGTTTCCAGATCCTTACATGCATAATACAGTATTTTATAAAATACTTGTCCCTTAACTGGCAGATAGTTTACAAGTAATCTCCACAGAAAATCCTGGTACATCAATAAATTCTTAATTAATTCTGGCTACATGCATTTTTAAGGATCATTGACTGCACCCACATCACCACCAAGGGCCCACTTGGTCCACCTGGACACTGGTATATCAACTGTAAGGGTTTACGCTCCATTAAATTCTGCATGATAATGCACAGGGTGCTATCTACTCTATGTCTTTGCACCATCAGGTAGGTCCCATGATAACCACATTTGGCACATGTCTCACCTTTATCGACAATGTGTGTAGGGGGGATTTCTTATAGGTACATCTTACTAGCGATGCTGGAAATCCCCTAAAGCTATTGATCATGACACTCATATGAAAACCACAGATCATGGCTGCAATTACACAATTCCACATTGTCACAGGCTCACAACATCAAGGAGTATGTGTTTGGATTGTCAAATGTCTGCTTTCTTTGCCTAGACTACTCTGATGATATGCTGGGGTATGCTCTGGAGACCTTCAGCAAGATATTTGCTATCTTTGCAATGCTGCACAGCATAATGGTACACAAACAGATACCCAGGAGGGACACCATCAGAGGACCAGATAACCTGGAGCTAGTGCTGTTGGGGCTTCCAATTTAGGAGTCATTGTAGGAACTAGCTGCAGGAAAACTTTTATATGAGGTAGAGGCAGGCAAAATATTTTGCAGTACTTGCAAAGAGGCAATGTCTGGTCTTTGATTATGAACCCAGAATAGAGACAACAAAGAGTAAAACTGATGCATGCAATACTACAATCAGACAATGCCATACAGTGCATGGACTGGCTACTCTGCAATAGCATGTTAGCAAACACAATTAACATAGAGTGGTGATCAGAGCACAGTTGTCATCATAGGCACAGGTGGGGCAGGGCACACTGACAAGGATTAGTGAAAGTTACATAAGTGAAATTAGACCAGGGATATGGAAGTGTTAGTATGCTAAAAGGGTGTATGAGTGGCGGGGGGCTGGGTACACCATGTAGGGTGGGGTGGAGCTTTCTGAGATAGAGAGAGAGAGAGAGAGAGAGAGAGAGAGGTCACCAGATGTTATGAGTGGTTGTACATGACTGTTGCCACAGGCCACAATGATCCAGGCATTGGAGGCCTCGCATGTCATCTCACATGCCATGCAGTATGCTGATCATCTCTACTGTGGCACTGATGGCACAGCCTGGATCAATGAACTTCACATTTGCTGATTTATGCCCACCATGATTTTTATTTTTGGCATTGAGTAGGAGACATGACACCGACATTCACAAGCATCCCCAAATATATATTTGGCATATGTGTCTTTTAATATGAATATTTATGATTTTAAAGAGGTGTGTCAGTATGGTGCTTTTGGATTAGTTGCTTGGATTCCACAGTGGGCTGTATTTTTTAATTGCTATATTATTCTACTAGAGATGTTTTTTTTTTTTTAATTTTTTTTATTACAGTAACCATTGCTGACAGTGACTGTACCAGAGTAAGGCTTCCATCATCATCAGGCTGTGATGTCACATCGACATCATGCATGCCCTTCTGTGTCACAACTAAGCAACCCCATTACCATTGCAGTCTTGAAGAAAGATAAACACTTGTATGTACAACTAAAAATGTGATATTCCCACACTCTAGTACTTTATCAGCATTACAGGAAACAGATCATACAAAGAATGAAAACAAATGTTTTTTTTCTCAAATATTTTATTAAAATTTAACAAGTAATTAATAAAATATAACATTTAATATATATATATATATATATATATATATATATATATATATATATATATAAAAATGATTGTGTATATATATATATATATATATATATATACATATATAAATTATTTATTATTTATTTATTTATTTATTTTACATTAGTTGACTGCGAGTGTCCGACTGAGCTAAAGTACTGAGTAAACTGAGACACAAGCAAGTTGGTTTTCAATCTGAATGGTTCTATACCGACTGTATTAAGCCACTATACATCATTATTGAGCATTTATGGAGTGACGGTCCCCACTATACATGACCTTTGTGAACTTTATGAAGATATTTGTCATAGTGGAGTGGACAGTTTCATAGAGAATCCTAAGGCCCCATATTCCTCAGAAGATGCAACATTTAGCATTGTTCATAATTCTGACATGTCACCGCCATTTGTAGTCAATACAGGGATTAGACAATGATATTTGTTGTCACCCCTGGTTCTCTGATAGGGTATGGTTAAAGGTGGAAAACATTAAGTTTTTGAGTGTCAGTTGCTTGAAGCACAAGATGCCAAGCAGCATAATGACAATTACTGTAATCTATGGGAGATCATTGACAATTGGATTTCTAAGTGTACATCGGCAGTAGTTCCTTTGTTGAGGGGAGTTGTCTTCCTTTGTGTTTGTGTGGCTGTGGAGTTGGTATATATAAGTTCAGGGGTTCTGGGGGTAGGTTTGGCCCCACATTGTAGGTTCAGAGGGGCTTGACCCTGCAAAAAATGTTTGCAATCAGAAGTTCCCCCATTTTGGTGTTTGGGGCATTTATGTTCACTGTTTTGATTGCTTGGCATCTTGGCATTTGAAGTTTCATAGTAGAACCTCTTAACTGTGAACAGATGGGTAATGAAGATAACCATGGGCTAGATGCTGAATTTATATAGCTTGCAACTCAGTGCAGATGGCCCCATGTAAAATTAATTCAGTACATTGTTGCAAATTGCCTTTGTAGTTGTCTACATAGCTAAAGAAAGCTAAGTCACCACTGACACAGACACTGGATGACAAAGTTTGTTGATGATATTTACCTATTATCCCATTCCAGGAAGGCTGTGTAGTTTTGCTAAGCCAAATGAACTGGAATTGCACCGAGAGCCTGGAAGTGGATAGCATACAGGAAGCATCAATTAGGCTCTGGAACTCATTCACTTCATGAATGAACATAGTATTATACTAGGCTAACATCCCTAAAGGCCCTTTTTAAGCCTAGCCATGCTTCCCAGAAATATTAGAAAGGTATTGGTCCCTTAGGTTTTGTGGGGGCAGATAAACTTAGGCATGATTGAGCAAGAATTTACAAACATCTCTCTCTCTCTAGAGACATAGGTGCCAGACCCAGGGTAAATTTATGATTCCCCATCCACTGATCCAAGTTTTGCTTTCACATAGATGGGCAGCATGTTCTACACAAGTGGTAGCTTCTGAGATATATACATGTCCCTCCAGCATGTCTTATGTATGTTGCAGGTGAGGTTTAGGTTCCTGGATTGGATGTTTCTGATGCACTTTGTTTTGCATATGTGCAACAGGTCTATTAAGGCTGGATTAGAGGATGCTTTGCAGGACAGGCATGGGTCACCCCTCAGCAGCCCTTAGACATCCAAGTATATTGACAAGATTTTGAGGCAGTCTACATAGGACTTGTTTTCTAAACCATGTATTCTTTTTGTGAAGAACCTCTGTGGATGCTCAGGTTGTTCTATATGTCTGATCAGGTACATACTGAAGCAGGTATTGTACTCAATGACTGGTCTTATGAGGGCAGAAGAGGCTAGAATAGAACAGTGACACTTTTGGACCTGGATGGCATACCCTTGCTTATAAGTTGTGCAGTGTAGAATGATTTTCTGACTATTGCAGACACATGATGGTCAAAGGCCAAGTCTCTATCTACATGTATTCCCAAATCCCTGACTACTGGGTCTACTGTTGGGGTGTATTATCAATGTAGTAATTTACAGGAGAGGCTGTCTTACTGAAAGATGCTATTATGCACTTCCTGGCATTGAGTTTAAGATGATGACTACAGCACCAGCTATTATTCTGTGTCAGGCCTTCTTGGAGGATTCAGTGACTCCACATAATTTGCAATAATCTGTGGACTTGGTCAGCCAGAGGCCTTTGATGATAGCCTTGACTTCAGAGAAGCAGATGCCAAATAGGAGTGGAGCCAGCACTGAGCTCTGAGGCACTCCACTAGTGACTGGCCCCTTTGTGGAGGTGGACTCCCCTGTCTGTGAGCCAGTTGGCTATCCAGTGGATGACATAGAGGTTAATACTTAATTCATTAGCTTGTTTACAATGGCAGAGATGGGTATTGAGTTGAACGCCTTGGCTAGGTTGATGTAGGCAGTGTGTACCATCTTGCCCTCATCCATTGTTTTGTGACCTTGTTGAAGAAGTCCAAACTTTTGAGTAGGCATAACCTGCTGTTGATGAAACCAGTCTGAGCTGGAGCTAGTGTCTGTAGGTTTCCCATGTCATCATTTAACAGCTGCAGGATTATTCTTTCCATGTTTTTTCATATTATACTTGTCAGGCTTACGGATTGATAGTTTCCCGGGTCTATGGATGGTCTGCCATTGTGAACTGAGATAAATATTGCAGTCCTCTATTTGTTTGGTATGAAGCCTACTTAGAGGCTATGATTAAACAGTGATTCTAGGGGCCTGACAGTTCATGTTTCATGCTTTTAAGGAGACATCCTAGTATATTACCTGGACCCATCAATGCAGTGTCCTTGGTCTTGGAGATTGTGTTTAGGACCTGTTCTCTAATGATATTTGGGGGTAGTTGTTGTGGATATTTCCTGAGAGGTGTATCTGGGGGGGGGGGGGTGGGTTCAGCAGAAGTCAAATTGTAAGATAAATTTGTCAGCCAGTAGATTTACTATATCTTGCAACTCAGTGCAGATGGCTCCATGTAAAATTAATTCAGTACATTGTTGCATATTGCCTTTGTAGTTGTCTACATAGCTAAAGAAAGCTTTGTGATTGTCCTTGGACTGGGAGGCTATTTTCACCTCAAATCTGGCTTTGGTAGACTTGATAAGCCCCCTGATTTGCTTGTTTAGATTGATGAGGGAGTTTTTAACTTACCTGCCATTGTACCTCCTAATTTTCACCATGATGTTTTCCTTTTGTTGTGCAATCTATTTATGATTGGATTCCAAAAGGGTGGCTTGTGGTCTGAGTTAGTTCTGCACTTGTTACAGGTGTGTACAGCTGTTAATATCATTATGAAGGGTTTCCATGAACAATTCCACATAGGCAGTGATGTTCTCAGGGTTCGGGGGGGGGGGGCTTGGAATTTTGCCAAGGTGTCACTTAATAGTAAGAGGTTTGCCTTTAAATAATTCCTAAAAGTTACAGGTTTTATTTTTCTTTCAAATGAGACAGCTTTACTGTCTGACCTGTCAAGGGCTGATAAGGATGAAACACTAAAAATGATGCAACATTTCCCATGTTTGTGAGGACCAGGTTAACTTATTTTGCTATGATGGAAGGTTTTTCATATCAGCAATGCCTAAAAAAGGCACTACAGCGAGGACAAGGTTTTAGTCAATGTATGAAAGCATAAAGGCGACAGGTTCAGACCATCCCTGAAAAAGCAGTGTGGACTGTCTACCACATTATCCTTGGATGACAAATATTGTACCTCCTTGGAATGACACCAAAAACTGAGCCAAGTGTTAAAGTCAATTATCTTCTGTTTATGCTGTGGCATTATCCTTGGGGAAAGGTGGAATGCTGCTCATTGCTAGTTGCATACTGGCTTGGGACACACAGTCTTTGAGCTGCATCATGTTTCTCTTCAAATAGTTGAAGGTGGTATATCTCGGGTCATTTTCCCATACACACAGACTATGACTGAGCCATACTGGTACTTCTGGCTCAATGACAGGAGTGTGTGCATGATCTGCTGGATCCTGGTCACTGACAGCAAACTGCATGTGACTCTCTCCTTATTCATTCTGGTGAGTAAGTTATCTGCCTGTCTCACAATGGAGTCCCCTGTGACCAAAATATTGGGTTGTGTGGCAGTTTCCAAAAGAAAGGGATTTTTGTCATCATGGCTGATACACAAACTTTAATAAAACAAACTGTTGACAAACATGATAAAAACAGGTAAGTGCTTTTGCGGAAACATAATCCACTTCTTCAGACCATTGACAAACTTAACAAGATCTAGTTACATTTATAAAAAAATTAAAAAAAAAAAACATCTCCAGTAGAACAATATAGCAATTAAAAAATACAGCCCACTGGGGAATCCAAGCAACTAATCCAAAAGCACCATACTGACACACCTATTTAAAATCATAAATATTCATATTAAGAGGCACATATGCCAAATATATATAAATATTAAAGAATATTAATGTTTAAGGGGCCAGGACTTCAGAACAGGCTTCAAAGACACATATTCATTTAAACCAGGATGCATGTGTGGTGGTTTGCCTGATGGGCTTACAAGTTGAGATGCCATTAGATGTGGGTGTTGTTTTGACAGAGTGCTTTTCAGGTTGCTAAGGATATTTATTGTAGACATGACAACTGGGAGGCCTTTAGGGTTTAGGAAGTTTACACTTAAGATCCTCAGCATATGTGGGTCTATGTGTCTGGTCAAAGTAAGTGTGGTAGATGTAGTGTGCGTGTGTGTTTCCAACAGCCTGTTTGGTATTATAAATGCTTGTTTGTGAGAGTCTTGCCTCCAGTGATATTATGTAGCTACATCTCTCACATATCATATGAGTTTGTTTAAAAATTAGGTGTTTGTCTCAAACATGAGACAATTGCTGCATTGCCTTAGGAAGCTCCTATCCATAAAACATTGGTTCTCAATGTGCAAAATAGTTGCTGTATGTACAACTGAGACCTAGGAAAATTTGAGAAGTAGTTTTCTGGGGCAAATTTAAGTTCTAAGTGCTTGCATCTGTACAAGGCAGTTCTAACTGCTGCTGTGAGATGAGCAACATTATACAAACACAATGACTTTATACAGAGAAATTCACTGAACAAACAAAATGGCTCCCTGGCCAATAAGAAAATTACACTTGGGGCCCTTTGCAGTTATTTCTAAGCTCAAAATGAGATCAGGCAATTGTCTACTGCCATCAGAGTGCAACACAGACCCGTCTTCATGTAAAATCACCAGAGAAGCATAAAGTACAGAAAGAAAAAGTATTAGCTGTCTAAACTAAGCTAAGTACAAAAATACTTTAAAATGATTTAAAGTGCAAGGACACAGTAAATAATGCAAATATGTAACACTAGCACAATTAGAAATTATCAAAAGTGTAAATTAAGAGGTAAATGCACTTATTTGCCAAGAATGGAAAAGGATTGCAGCCAAACTCTCAGATATCTCAGCCATGGACGCCAAGTATCTGAAAGCTCTCAGGAGGGCACAGAAACTGACTAAACAGACCATCTTCATTAACAAGACCAGACAAGCAATACCCATATTAAAGTTAAAGTCAGGAGTATTAAAGCCTGATATGATTTTGTTATCTTGAAGCCCGTGTTGTAATATGATAAGCTTGTCTGGAAGTTAACACAGAGGATTAAAGCTGTTAGCTGTTAATGATCTGCTTCCTGTAGTACAGGCTTGGAGTCCCTCAGTCTCCATTTGCCTAATCTATGACTCTGATCAAGTAACCTAACCAAACAGTGCTCCTAGGCTGAGTATGAAAAAGACACAGATGGATCAGTGTTCTACTCTGGTTAACAAACACAACATTAAAATGTAAAATTAAATTAAAACCTCAGTAGGCATCTGAAATTGAAGATATTTAATAACTTTGTCAAGTCCGTATTGTTGTATGGGTCAGACTGCTGGTGTTCACAAACCAAGACTCTTTATCAACACCTATTCTTGACAGATCTTGCACATCTGATGACCTAAACAATTTACAGCAAGGACTGCTTAAAAAGAACAAAAGAAGAGCTTGTGACAGATCAGTCAAATCCACAAAACGGGATTGGTTGGGCATACCCTATAAAATCCAATTGATTGGATAACAAATTGGCTCACAAATAGAACCAATAAATTAGGGTGGGTGGGTGTACCTCCTTCAAAAGACCTGTCACTAGTAAGATACACCAGGGTTTAGTCCTTGGGCCACATCTCTTTGGCATTTACTTGTCAGAAGTCTAAGCAAATGTTAAGGGTTTATGGCTGACCAAGTCTGCCATCACAAACTCCCCAGAGGGTACCAAAGTCCTCCAGGAGGGCCTTCCTAAACCAAAAGCTGGTGTCAAAACTATGACTAAAACTATATTCCAAGAAATGTATAATCATCTCCTCCAGCAAGCATGATTTCCCTTGTAAATATCACACTGAGAACACACTTCCAAAAGTCAATCCCTTAGTCAGGGGTCTGGAAACATATGTCGATAATGAACTGTCCTTTGATCACCATGTATCCTTTTTTGTAAGGAAGTTATTGCACAGCATACATTTAAAGGTATGGCGTCCAGTTCTAAGGATGTCATCATTCCTCTGTACTTGGCTGTCATCAGGCTGGCCATTAAATATAATACCCCTTTCTATATGTACCTGTCCAAACACTTATCACAAGTGGAGTGATCGCAATACTTTCTCACCAAAGAAATCAAGGGTCTAAATCACAAAAACAATGCAGACCATCTCAAAGCCTTGTGCTTCCACTTGGTATCATATAGGATACTAATAGGTGACCTCTGCCTCTGCTATAGAGCCTCAACAGACTTTATCCTGTCAGACCTATTACACAATTTCAAGTCCAATGGTAGCATGAACAGCCACTCAAGAGTCTCAGTCTCTTTTTTTCAACATACATAGAACATGTTGGAGGGATAGGTATGTATCACAGAGAATTATCACTTTTATGGAACTGTCTTCCACGCCATATAAAGCAAAGTATTTTTCTCACTTTGTTCAAATGTAATTTGGATTGTAAACTGCAAATTCACCCCTGGTTTAGCACCCATGTCCTTCATGGATAGGGGAAACAAGTAAATAGCCCAACATTTCCTTGTTTTTCCTGCTTCTGTTTTATTCTTATGCAAAATATAAGGGTTAAAAACTACCATGGGAATTTAAGGCTAGGCCTCTTAGGATCGTCACTGATCAATGGCCTAGTACCTATGAACCTAAAATTACAGAGCATCCCGTATTATGCCCGGGACTGGAACCTACACAGTTAATATGGAACACAAAGTCCAACTTTGATGTTCAGGCAAACACCTGGCACAGAACTAAAGACAGTCCTCATGACATGGAGAAAAACAAGGAAGGCTGCATAAAACAGAAAAGGATGGCGGCTTGCAGTAAAGGTACTAGAACAGAAGAAAGAGGACTAAGTAAGATATCGACTGCTCATTGTCATTGCATAATTCAGTGCCATATGGATACCTAGTGAAAACGTGTTACTCAGTCACTTTATTCCTTGAATTAATTATGCTGCAGTTTTTCCATATTACACTGATCTTTGGCATGTTTTTATCTTATTTTGATGTTTTTCCACATTTGCTGCCTTACTGTTACTGCAAATTGCACTTTAATGTATTATATAAATAGTTATATTTCTCTTATTTGTAATGGAGTCCTTCTTCCTGGGACTCCAGTGAAAATGGGTATTCCAAGTTAACAAATGTGAAGAATAAATCATTTATTTTGCAGTCACTGTACAAATACGGGTTAGAAAGGATAAAAAAGCAAAACGATAACTGTGTCTCCTCTGATTGTGCTGTAGATACAAAAGGAAATATTAAAACTGTGGAAAGTTGCAAGCAAATGTTTGACAAAACAAATGGTGGATCATAACTTTGATAGTTTTCAACAACTGTATCCCGGTATTTGAGAATTGTGCTTTTTTGAGAAGGAGTCCTACCTCATGAACCAGTACATTATCATTGTACCTTAAAAAGATTTGTGATTTTGCATTTGGTTTGTAAAATTATCTCTTGGGAAATAACTGCGTAATAGCAGTATCATTATTTCATAAAGTGGGACCCAACTGTGGCAAGCTAAAAATTTGGGTTATATATAATGAAAATTTGCAATATGACAATCAGCCATTAAGCAAATTAAATGCAGGCTCATACATTTGGCAAATGTTAAAAAAAAGATGGAATGAGTTTTGAGAATGCCTAACTCAAGACCCTTTATTCTGACTATAGCAGTGTTGCTGTGCTCTTCCATTCCTAGGAGTAACTTCAGTAATCGAGATGTGAAATCACTTTCCAGGATTACATTTCATAGTGATGTGCCCTAGTCCAAACACAGACTGCATGTCATAAGTGTGAGGTTAGAGTGTTAGGAAAGGAACAAATGTGGGTAACTAGTTGGTTGATAAAGTGCTAAAATGTGCTGATGTTACAGTTCAAGTCCTTCTATACAAAGTGAGTGCAAGTATTCAGATGTGGATTCAGTTAGGCCATGGCTGTGGGTTGGTGGAAATAGTATATTTAAGACTGTGGCCACCAATAATTTTATGAACCTTGTTTTGACTCTTTTGTTTTGTTGCCATGACTTTGTACAGAATAGTTAAGCAATAATCCATAACTGGATGTGGGTCTATCAGGATTTATCCACGGTTGGCATGGACTGATCAAGAGGGCAAAGCCCGAGTGATTAAAGAAAGCCATCTGTGGGTAAATCCTGATATGCCCACATTTAGTCATGGGTTATTGTTACTGTACAATGACATTATTTAAGAAAGAAACTGCTAACCTTTCTTAAATGATGTATTTGTATAAAGGTACTGAAGTGTACCTCCATGTTTATCCTTCTTTACTGATGTACTGAGCATGCATATGGGACTTGGGTCCCCACGCTTGCACAGTACATTAATGAAGTGCAGGGGAAGCAACAGAGAAAAGAGAACCTCTGTTGCTTTTTTTCTGTTAACATTTTAGGAGGGACAGTGCAGAAATATAAAGAAAATCAGTTACGTTTGTTTGTTTATTTTGAGAATGTACCTGAAATTTCTTTTATTTTGCACTGTCCCTCAACATATTCCAGTAGAAAGTCTGGCTGCTCAATGGTACTTCAGCAGCTGGACTTTATTCTATTGGTATATGCTCGATTTACAACAGGCATTCTGACTGGGCTGTCCAGTCGGCGTGCTCAGTTTTGAATGCAAATGAGCTGTCTTTGTATGATTTGCATTTTATGAGGTTGTTGGTTGTTTTGATCAGAATACTTTAAGATTTAGTGGGATGTGTATTTTTTTGTTGATTGTGTAGACTGTGTACCTGGGCTGATACTTATCTGGTTGATGGTCAACAGGTATAGGAGATCGATAGTCCTAGGTAGTGGAATTTTTTGTTTTTCTGGAGCATGTGCAGAACTTGTTGGCATTTGCAATTTCAATGTTTTCATGATGGGATTCTGTGTGTCAGTGTAGTAGGTACAAAGTCGATCCATTTTATTACACATGCACACACACACACACACACACACACACACACACACACGCACACACACACACACGCACACACGCACACACACACACACACACACACACACACACACACACACACACACACACACACACACACACACACACACACATAGATCTACTGAAGTTAGTTTGAACTTCAGGAGATCAACACTAAAGCATCAACAACCTAATCCACATGCTCCAAGGCACATCCATGAACCATTCAAAGAAATTCTTCTGTTTTCTGCAGGAGGGAAAGTCCCACTGTGTTCCCTGCTAGTTATTTATACTAACTTTGACAGTGCACAGTCCCCCAGTGAATGGACATATTCCTGAACTCCGGGGATTGTCAGTCACACATACACACCTGTCAGCCATCTGTTTTGTTGACCAAAGTTTGATGACAAAAAAGATGTCATTATTTGGGAGATTTGCTTTTGATAAGCACTCCTATATTTACATATGTGTGTGTGTGTGTGTGTGTGTGTGTGTGTGTGTGTGTATATGCACACATACACATATATCTGCATATCTACCTACCTGTATCCATATATATATATATATATATATATATATATATGTGTGTGTGTGTGTGCACGCACACACATACACACACACACACACACACACACACACACACACACACACACACACACACACACACACACACACACACACACACACACACACAGATATAAACCATGTAAGGAAATAAAACATTAGCCTATTGGGTACCAGTGTCCAGAATTTAGCAGACACGTCATTAAGGAAATAGGTACAGTTAGAGGAGTTACATATAATAGTATGGTTGAGGGGGAGTCGGCAGAAAGGATATTCAGGAAGTATTTTTATTGTTATATCTTTAGCTTGCTGTTACAGTACTACAGGCATATGAGTCTGACAGACAGGTATCCACAAGTATTCTATTTATTTTATTTTGAATTTATTAACCAGGAGGGACTAGATATAAACTCAGAGGCGCAAGCATTTATGAATGGGCATATCAGTGTCATTGGCTGTGTAGCTCTATGGGGCAGTATAATGCAGTGAATAGTTGGGAATGGCAGGAATCCTTGATGGGTGTTAACACTTGGGGGGGGCATAGTGTGCTGTATTCCTGTTTCAGAGGATGATTGCTGGTTTTCTGTCCATGTTGTTGCTATCCACATTTCTTTGGTCATCTACAGCTCACTAAAGTCAGCAGGACACTGCAGTCAAGGGCAGCAGACTGGGGACTTTTAAGTCCGTAAGATGAGAAACTGTAGTATGATTTCCTGTGCTCTTTCCACAGCAAACTGTGTCAACAGATCTTCATGACTGTTGATATATAATTTTCTATTACGGTTTTCTTATGTTAACTTTTTTAATATCAGCACAGACTGGCTTGGAATAATACCTTAAAGTGATGCCTGTCTGCCATAGATTGTTTTTTCTGACAGCCCTTGAATGTAACTCATTTACTTTTATTTACTGTGTGACTATAGGACAAAAATATAAATAAAGTTTGAAAAACAAATATGAAAGGAATACAGTGGCACTATCATCTTTTCTGTAGCATTGTACAATTGTATTGAATCTGTACAAATAAAGGAGGCATTTATTAAAAATACAGTATTAAGAAACAAATTGGAAGTTATTACTTTGTGAATGTCAGCTACAAGGACATAAACGATCCCTGGTTAACTATCTTTATGGCTCTGGAAGTCTGTATTCTATCTCTAACATCATTTCCTTTTGTGCATTAGTATCAGTCAGGGTTTTTGAAACCTGCAGGTGTAATCTTTTAAATTAAATTTAACATTGAATGGGAAGAATAAATGTGTAATTTTCTTCTTGTTCTTTATTAAAGTTGCTATTTAATCAAATTTCTGGTCTGCATTCTCCCTTTTCACCTCTAGCAAAAGGCATTTCTCTTCTCATACTTATATAATAATATTCCAGCTCATTTCCATAAGGCTTTCCTCTGATGATGCCTGAGTCTGATAAGTACTCTCAAATTTTCATTTGATTCAGAAGGCATTTTAAGAGAATCCACCTCCTTTATCTTATTTTCTTTTTATTCTGAGGCCATTTTGATTATTAGTGCTAAACTAAAATGTTCTAATAATATCTGTGAAAAGTAACAGAAATATTTAGAAATCATTTAACTGACTAACTTGTAGGAATGGGAAACCTAGACATAAATATATTGTTTGCCTGCTATGGCCATGTGAGCTGTATGTCAATGCCCCAGGGAGCTCTAAACATGCAGTTTTACTGCCATCTGTCAGTGTTGCAGTTTTAATAATTAAAGAACAGGGTCTACCAATAAAGTGTTCATGTTTTGCTGACTCTGGTATTTATGTGAGGTACTTTGTGCCAACATAGGATTGCAAAGCTTATGACCTAGCTGTGAGAAGGAAATATTGCATAATGAAACTGTTTCCTCTCCTGCTCTCACTATATTGTTTTGTTTTTGTTAGCTTGCATTTCTGCAGCCTTGATTACTACATTCCTTTGGTGAGTCATTTTCATATCTAGCTTTCATAGTACACACAGATGCTGCCTGTATCTGCAATATTCTCATGGATATGTTGATTCACTGGCTCTAGATTTCCTTTTGGGAAATGAGAAGAAACAAGATAATCCCCACAGACATGGATACATGGGGAAAACCAGTAAACACCACACAGACAGTGATAGGAGGCCAGTTTTCAACACCATACCCTGAATTTGTTAGGCAGAACTCTTAACCACTAAACTAATATGCTGCTCTTCTTAACCATTGAGCAATGAAATATTTTAGACACTGGTAATTCTGTAATTAAGTGCCACCTGTTCAAAAACTGAAAATTCCCCCTTTAAAATTCATTTTTTTTTTTTTAACCTACAAAAAGGGACCATCTATTTCCTTCTCCCATGCTCTGATCTATACTTTCCACTGTGGACCCAGCATTCTGTCATCCTCATTGCCGATACATAACATATGGCACTATGGAACTATTTATTTTTTTAATTATTTATTCTTTGTTGACCAAGTTAGATCCACTGGGCTAGTAGCCTCTTTTCAGAGGCGATCCAAAGAGGTATTTATACTACTAGGAGAAATTTGGTCAGGACATCAGGGATCTTCCCCTACTTGTCATTGTTGCAAGTGGGACACATTTTTGGTGGAGCACTTCTGGTTTCCATTCCAGGTGCAGAGGTGGCCCAGAGAAACAGGAAGGCAGATGAAGAGAAAAGGAGATGATGGAGTGGTGAATAAAACGGAGGGGAAAGCAAATACCAAGATTAAAGAATTTATGCATGATTCTGATGAATTGTTTCAAAGAAATCTGTTTGATGGAGATGAGTCAGCAAATGATGGATGCATAATTACAACCCTCGAGTCGGGAGGGTTATAGGATTATTTAGTTAAAGAAATAGTGGCACAGTGTGAGCCAGAAAATGAAGGAGATGTTTCCTGGGGGAAATAATGGAGAAAATATAAAAGGAGGATGCAGAAATAATCCTAAAGAATAGTGGTGAGATGGAAAATAAAACATATGCAGAGAAAGTAAAAAAAGGCAAAAGTGGAGTAGCAGAAAAGAAGGTAGAAGAAAATGAAAAACAGAAGTACTTGGTAAGGATTCAAAGTAAAGAAGACAAAGAAATGGACAGGTTTGAAGTGTGGGACATTTTAATTGCTCATTTGGGTTTTAAAGCACATGAAGTAAGAGTATTTATTCTTATTAACAAAGAGACATTTTGTGACATTATATTTGAGACTATTTTTTAATGGAAACTTTTCTTGGAGAATATGAAAAAAAGAAAGACTGTAACCCATGGAATCTTTATGTGATAAAAGCATTTAACAGGGAAACAAAAAAAAAAGAAATTTAATGTACAATTTCAAACAGAGGTAGCAAGAGAGACTTTGAAAGTACATTTGAAAACTTTCTGTAAAGAAGTACTAGACGTTGCAAAAGTTTATAACAGAAGGGGTTTGTAGACTGGTGGCTGGGATTGTAATATTGTGTAAAATAGAAACAGAAAAAAAATATACGTATACCCAGCATGACAAATGTGGAAGGGATTAGGAGTGTCATAAAATACCGTGAACAACCCAAAATATTTTTGTAGAAAAGAAAGTTATTTCATAAGTAACTGTGACAAACAAAAATTTTATATTTGTGAAATTTGTGAAATGGGACATGATGCAAAATTGTGAATTGAAATGTTATAAATGTAACAAAACTGGGCATTTATGGGTGGATTGCAACAATGAAAAATATGTATAAGGAAAAATAAAGAGAAGAAGATATACAAAGAGAAGAAATTTTAGAAGTAATAGAAATAGAAGAAAAAATAGATGAAAAAATAATAACAAAGGTATGGAAGAAGGTTCTGTAATGAGTGAAGAAGAAGACATAAATTGGGAGGTAATGAAAAAATCTGTTGGCAAAAGGGTAGAAGACAGAAAAAGAAAGTTTAAAGGGATAAATACAAAAGAAATAAAAGAATGGAAATGGATGAAAAAGAATATATGCAGCTAATGACTGGCAGTTGGTATAATGGTTAAGGTGTTTGACCCGCACACAAAGCACGGTGTTTAATTCTCACCTTTCTGAGGGAAAATGGCTAGGCATAGAATGGCCTATTAAGAAAGTTAGCCTAGTGATTAGCTCTGAAGCTATGAAACTGTGAATCTAAGGAAAAGGAAAAATTAAAATTTTAGAGTGCTTTCTGTAAAAGTAAATAGTAAACAGTATTAAGAATACAGCATACAAACAGAGAAACTCTGGGAAGGAAAGATAATCTGAAATTTGGGAAATGAGAGATGTTCTGAAATAGCCATACTGTAGAAATATAGTAAAGATGTTAGATGTAACTTTATCAAAAATGAGAAGGTTAACCATTGTAGATTTAAAATGGAAAGAACAACTATATAGAATTATAACATTATATGCTTATACTAGTTGTAAAGATAGGGAAAGCTTACTTCATCAGATTTTAGACTATGTATGGATAAATATGCCTATTATATTAACATCAAACATTGTGATTTAAGTGGCAAGTGCAAAAAGAAAGGAAATAATTTAAGAAATGTTAGAAGTTATAAGATGTGGCAAGTTTAAACTTTGAGACAAAAATTAATGGACTTACAAAAGGGGTATATATATATATATATATATATATATATATATATATGAAATTATTATTTTATACTATCAGAAGATGATAGTGTAATGAGAGAAATAAAAGTGCAAAAGAAGTAATAGAAAGAACTCAGGAAAAGATTATGAGTAGTGTAGTACACTATGTACAACAAATGTTTAAAGAAAGAAGGTAGTGAATAAAACATGGAAAGTAAAAAAAGTTAACAGATAAAGAGAATAAAGAGTTGGAAAAGCAGATTTCTTTAAATGAGCTAGATAAAGTATCAGAACAAATAAATATAGATTTGACTGCAGGACCAGATAGAATAGGGTATGAAATGTATAAATATTTAAGGGATTAGCTAAAAAATATTTTTTTAAAGATTTTGAATGAATGTTTAAATGAAGATTTTAAATGTAAAGAATAATGTAGTGGACTACTTAAATTCATATGGAAGAAGGAAGATAAATGGCAATTACAAAAATGAAGACTGATAGTATTGAATAATAATGATTATAAGATCTTTATGAAAATAATATACAAGAGATTTGAAACTAAAATGGAAAATATTATGGAAAATAATATATTTATATATATATATATATATATATATATATATATATATATATATATATATATATATATATATATATATATATATATATATATATATATATATATAAAGGGGAAGGGTTGCCAAGAATTATTAATGACAGAAAAGTTGTAGATGACATTATAAATAGAAAAGAAGAATTAAAATCATTATAGGAGACTTTAATAAGGCATTTGACACCACTGGACATGAAATCTTATGGATAATAATGAAAGAATATAATATAAGTGAGAAAGTTAGGAAATTGTGTATGTCAGTGTATAGTAATAATATAGTAAACATACTTGCAAATGGCTGGTTAAGCCAAGAGGTACATATGAAGAGTGGTGTAAGACAGGGATGCCCAATGAGTTTAATACTCTTTGCATTAGTTTTGAATGTGATAGCATGTAAATAAATTACAAAATGAAGAAGGCAGGGTATATAACACCTGAAGGATTAAGAATTCCAGTTCTGTTGACATATGCAGATGACATTATAATAATTGCAAAAACAATGGATAAAAGAAGTAATCATTTGTGTAAATGAGTGACTACAGGTGATAGCAATGGCTTTAAATAAAGAGAAGAGTAAAGGTTTAGGTGATGTAGAAAAGATAGAGGTATATATTTTACACTTAGGTGATGTAGTAAAGATAGGGGGGTATATATTTTACAGTGAATTAAATTTCTGTGGTATAAAATTTGGGAATAAAGATGTAAGTCAAATTCAATGGGGAAACAACAGAAGAAATAAAACAAACCTATCTTTTCTGAATAACATATAGATTATCATTCAGGAAAAAAAGTTTATTTGATCAATTCAGTTCATTACTGATGAGAAAAATGGCATACCTAGCAAGTGTATTTATGCTACCGACAGTATTTAAAAAGGAATTATTGCAGATATTTTTCATTTGTATGGGGTTCTAGATTAAACCCAGTAAAAAGAGGAGTTTTGTATGTAAATAAAGAAGAAGGAAGTTTAGGGTTAATTAACTCAGATGTATATGCTGCTTCATTAAATTTGTACAAAGTGTTAAAATGGATAAATGAAAAATATGCAAGATTAGTAATAAAACTGTATACATATAAGTATGATCAATTTTGGGTTATGGTAAAACGAGTAAATGAGAAAAAGAATGTATAAATGAATAAACAAAGTATTACCAAGAAAAAATATTTTTGTGGAAAATAAAAATTGGTGATATAGAAAAATATAGAAAAATATGGTATAAGAATCTATTGACAAAACATTACTATGTAGAACCCTGGAAAAACCTAACAGATGAAAAAAATTAAAGCTATAAAGATAAGAAACAAATAGAGTAATCAGAAAGGAGCTTGTCAAGATTTTTTTGAAGAATGGTAATAGATAAATTCCCAGTAAAAGGAAATATGCCATATAAAAAGAAAAGTGATAGAATATGTTTACATTTTCAAGCAGAAGTAACTTCAGAACATGTGTTTTTGAAATGTAAAAGAGTAAAAAAGTTATGGAGAAACTAAGTAAAGATTTTTTCAAAGATATAAAAGAAGTGAATAAAATAAACATGGATATGATTAAATATGGATATTATAAGAATAGAAGTAAAGAATACGTTAAAAGAATAGAAAAAATATTTTTTGTTATATGGGTTATATGTAATAAAAGAATAAATAAAATTATGTTTAATGCTAAATGGACTTTGGCAACAATATTAAGTTAAATCAGATGATGGTTATGGAAAAAGGAGCGGGGGGTCTAATTGGGTTAAAATTTAGTATGATTGTAAAGGAAATTATGAATATGTATAAACAGATTTGTATATTTTATATATTTGTACATATATAAACATTTGTAAATATGTAACTATTTTGTAAATAAGAATTATTTTTCTATGTAGGACCCTTACTCTTTTTGATAGATGCCCTGGGATCTTTTACAGCTACTAAAATGAAATATGAATGGACTCCAACCATGGAAAATAAAATAATTTAATGTAATTACTATAAAAAAAATCACACAAAATACATTCCATAAATGCTTTCATCTCTCAAGGAGACCTCATCAGATAAAATCAACAAGTTCTCAGCCATCATATATATTAAATGGTTATACACTAATTTACACAATTACCTTCACTTCATTAAATACCAGCCAACTTTAAAGCTACAGTACACAATGTATAGTTCATGTTAAAACTTCAGCCTTTTCTTATAAAATTGGTCCAATAGACACTTGATTATTTAGTCCTGAAAAAAAGTGGCATTTAGTTTTAACTGCCACACTAACTCTCTTTTTAAAAGCTTCCTTGCCAATCACCACCCCTTAGATTTATTTAAATTTTTTCTAATATCCCGAAGGTAAAGCTTTTAAAATTGGGGCAAACTAGGGAATGTCTGTACAGTGTATTGGTGACTTTTTTCCTACTTATATCACAAAGATGTTCGTAAATTCTTATCTTTAAGGCTCTTTCTGTTTAAAGATATAAAATCCTATACAGCTGTCACACTTAGCTAAATAGACCACTCTACTCATTGTACAATTGCCATTAACTATCTTTTACAACTACCACCAACTCAGGCTGATGAGGTCTCAGTTTAATGTCCTTTCTTTCTGGACTGAAACTCTGTTTTCACTGTTTAGACACTAGCCACAGAGTGAGTGACTTAAATGCTTACCTTTTTGATGCTTATCAATTCTATTTTATTCAGAGAGGTTTCATCTAATGGCCTCATCTGATCAGATTGTGATTATGTGGCACATGTATTTAATATTTTGAATTATTTTTTTTAATATATTTGTTAACCACGTAAGTGAACTGGTCCTTTCCAGACCTTTTCAGATGACACAAGACATAAATGCAAGAGTAAGTGCAATATATGTGGCAATCAGTTTTAATAACACTTGGGTGCTAGTAAACAGTGACTGTGACTCTTGCTTTGAGGAATGTGGAACTTGCAAGGTAAGGTCTAATGTGAATATGCTGCAGAAGCAAATGTTAATATTATTGCCAGTGTTTTGCAGGTCCTTTGCTGTCATACTTCAACCAGTTTTCAGCATTTGGATTTCTGCATTTTATAAATCATTGTATTCATTTTCTTTCTTTCTTTTTCATAAATGCATGGTTGATCATGTACAGGCTACGATCAGTTTTACAAATCAATCTTTATTATATATTGCCTGTGTAAAACCATCTTTACGGCAATACACGCAATTTCTTTAGACCAGCTCAGCCCATGCTAGAGGGCTGGCACTGGCAAACATCTACAGTTTTTTTTTTTTTTTTGCTATGAGACATTCATTATGAATCATTTTTACTTATTTTCTCTGGTTTCCTGCATTTGATACATCTTTTTTTTTCTGTACTACATTGACTGCCAAACTCACAGAATCCAGTAGCTGGCTGTCATATTTTAGTTATTATGCATTTTAATCTAAACATCTAATAGCAGTCTTGCTTAGTGGGATTTGACGTCATTGTTTTTTTGCCATTTCATTCTTCTTATGAGAATGTGCATTTGCTTAGTTTAATCTTTGAATAATGGGTCTACTCACCTACTGTAATGGCCTACAAACAGCATATGAATAAGACCATTTCTCAATTCCCCTAAATAAACTGCATTAATTGTATTATAGTTTCAGCTTTAATTCTGATGCATTATAACAGCAGTAATCTGTCTAACTCATCTAGCCTTTTTTTTGTGAAACAAATTACATGTGGTAGTTACAGTTTTCCCTAGTTCTCTGCACAGAAATTAATATTTTATTGGTACGCAAACATAACCAACAATTACTGGCCAGAGTGCCATATATTTTTAGAGAATGTATGATCATTTATCTGTACAAAGAAGTGCACCTGAAAAGTATTTTAAATTTAAATTAGCTGTGAGTTAGCACTTAACATCATCTCAACTTCAAAGTTTAAATCAGCAGCATGCCTTAGAAGGTGGTACTGTCTTTCAGGATCAGATTTAGTAGTCTCTCACATCCACACAGACTCTTAAAGTAATCTCTAGAATACATCTGTTTATACAAATTACATTTTAGGATGTGCATTCTAATATTTCTCTCTTTTGTGAAACTATGCTCACTGATTACACATCTGGAATACTTCTGAAGTAAATGTCTTACTAGAATTTTAATAGGGAATTTATCAATTTACAAACATCAAAAGTTGCATTGTTATTATGTACAGTGTTAATTGCTTTGTATGACTGTAAACTGCAAGCATGATGGTCATCTAGGAGAAAAGACACTGGGAATTTAATAAAGCCTACAAGGTATTTTTTACCATGTAGATATTGTGGCATGCTGCTTACATGAAAGTAAGCAGCTATGAGATCCAGTAAGCACTGCTGAGCGGTGTGCATGAGCGTGCTAACACGGGAAGTTCTATGGCATGCAAATCACCTCATAAAGAGGTGAATCTTATGCAAATGAGGCAAGGAGAGTGATCCAACAAGCAGATGGGCATCCCTGCAAACCCCGTGTTGGTATCTGTAGTGTACGTGGAACAATTCTGTGTATAGGATTTCAAACAAACAATAGGGGCTGTACAAATGCAGGTAGATGGACAGAAATGGCATAGCACATATAGATATGAGCAAAAATATACACTGCATGTCCAAAAATGTAAGGGACATAAGTTAAAATAATTTTTTTTTTTAATGATCTGGTCATGTTTGCACAGCATGCTGCAGTGTGCATGCATGCTTTTATGAAAAAATAAAAAAAAAAGAGTGGAAAAACCACAGTTAATAGTATGTGACAGAAATATATTATAGGACCCTGTGTGGAGTAATCTACAATGGTGGAATGGTACTGTTGCTAACTAGGTAGGGCCTGGAACTGTGTAGTTTCTTGGTTGTGTGCACGGATCCCTATGCAAATGAGGTGGGGTTACTGAATAGCACAAAAGGGTGTCCGTGTCTGCATATCCCTTCCATGTAGGCACAGAACCATGTCAGTGTCCACAGAACAGGTAGCTAACATCAGGAGGGGTGTGTCTGAGGACTTGTAAGCTCATTGGGGCTCAGCTATGCCTGTTTACCTCGCACACTGCTGTGTTCAGCAGGGGTGTGTGTACAGTGATTGCTAAGCTTTATTTACCTTTGGGGTGTGTGTTTCCATGTGTTTGCATGGCGCACCGCCGTGCTGAGCATGACCTTTCAGGGGTGTGTGTACAGTGACTGCTAAGCTTTGTTTACCTTCAAGGTGCTTGTTTCCACATATTTGCATGGCACATTGCTGAGAGTATCTAAAAAGCAATGATGTAGTAATTAGTTGTGACACTTATTTAAATTAAACTAGAACCAGTAAATGATGTTAATGACATGCTAGGCAGGTGGAATGCATCATAGGTAGCCAATCACACAGTCAGCACCTACAGTAGAGCACTATAAAGTATGCATACACCCAACATTCTGATTTTTCACCCATACTCTGCACCATTAGAGTACAGACGTGGGAATTTTAACTGAAAGAATGTCAGGGGCTGCTGCAGGTCTGCTACATCTGTAAGTGCTGGAGGCCAAAATCAATGCTGCTGCCGACAATAGGCCTAGACAGAGAAGGAGAAGAGTGTTCAGGCCCAGGGTAACTTTCCAGGAGATACATGAGCTGGAGATTGTAGAGCATCACAAGGTGTACAAAGACATACTACAAGAACTTACTGAGCTCTGCTGCCCCCAACTCACACCCAGAGCCAACAGAGGGGAATCCATCCAATTGGAAACAAAGGTATGTGTAGCCCTTAGGATGATAGCCACAGGTACCTTCCAAAGACCGACTGGAGATATGATTGGGGGGGGGGGTCTCACAGGCATCAGCATCCAGGGTACTCCACCAATTTCTGTATGGCATACTAACACATGTCAGTGAGCACATTTATTTTCTCCTCACCCCCGAGGTGAGGGCAAGCAATATACAACACTTCTACCATATAGCACACTACCCTGAGGTACTGGGTGCCATGGATTGCACTCATGTACACATCAAGGCATCACCCAGTGAGGAGGGTAGAATTTACTTCAACTGCAAGGAGTACCACTCCATCAACTGCCAGGTCATGTGCAATACCCAGCATTATCATGAATGTGTGTCTTGGCAGCCCTGGCAATTATCATGACTCCCATAGCTGGCATGCATCACTGTTGTACCAGATGTTTGCTAGGGGGGACATCCCACATGGCCATTTACTGGGGGATGCTGGCTATGCCCTGGAACCGTGGATGATGACACCCATCAGAAATGCACACACACCCATGGAGGAATGCCATAATGAGGCACACACAAACTATGAACATCATAGATATGTGTGTTTGGGGTGCTGAAGTCACAGTTTCAGTGTCTCGATATATATGGTGGAGCCCTGCAGTACTCTCCAGCTACATGTGCACATATGTTCACTGTATGTGCCATGCTACACAATATGATCATGTGGAAACAGCTGCAGCATGATCAGCAAAGGAAAGGGATACACAGCCCCCATCAGTTCCTAGGTCACCACAGCCACAGTCACAGGAGGACTCGGAGGAGGAGTCCCCAATGATGTCCCTATAGACAGACATAGGCATGCCCAGTACACCCTGACATTGGCTAAGAGACAACACATAGCACATTCACTGATAATCTAGGGCCATAGGGACTGACACTTTACTCCTACTCACATGCATATAGCAAATATGTTGATGCCAGGCAACCCACACAACTTGTATCTATCCATCCATTGGTTGTGTACAGCTTGCATCACACAGAATCAGCCCTGAACTACAGGTCTGTCATATGGTGCATTTGCAAGGTAAGTCTCTACACACTAATTGTAAGGATTACTAGAATATATCATATGTATGGATCTGCTAATGTTATGCAAGGAAATATAGTGGGCTAATTGGACAGATGTAACATCCACACGGGACTGCAGATATCCAGTCCAATAGTATATGTTCCTTAATAGTCACTAGGCCTCATGGTTGGAATACTCACTACATCAGTCAAGGGAGATGTTAAACAGTGGGCTCACATGATATTTGGGCTACTGTATATCCCAACAGATCATGTGCCATTGTTCCCCCACCCCCATCACAGCAGTGTACCCATATAACTGCTTTAACACAAAATTACCTCTGGTATACCAGTGGATCAGGCAATCTCAGGGCTGTAACATAGATAATTCTCACACTGTTGTATGTCCCTCGTCACACAGGATAACAATGTACATATGTATGCTGCTGATTGTGTGATGAATGACTCTTCTCTGTTGATCTGAGTGGCTCAGTGGACTAGGGAAGCTAGCATGGGTGATGGTGTTGATGGTTCTAATCTTGAAGTACTCACATCTTTTGCATGTGAGGTAGTACTATGTTGGTGTTTTCATAGACCGTCATATCTCTTACTGCAATAAATCTGAACAAAGCCTGTAAGACTGGGGGACAAAGGCCAAAACATAGGGACAGATTTCATATATTGTCCCCATAAACCTAGAAAGTCACTGGCAGTAAAGGTGTTGCATTAGTACACATGTTCTGAAGGATACAACGTCTGAAACACAAACGTTTATCTGTAAGTAGTATATTGTATTGATGTCAATATTCAGTACTTCACCAGAAGACCACAAATGCATGAGGAACAGACCAAACATATGAGGCAAAACAGTGGACATCCTGTGGAAATCAAGATGGTTGAGAGATATGCAGACTGACGGTCTGTTGGTGGTGTAACATTATCAACTGCAGTCACAGATTAAGTACAGCACACAGCTGGGGAATGCTGTGGACTGTTTTAAGGAAGTGCAGTACTGTAGAAAGAGGGGTAGATGTTAATGTTTGTAACATACAAAAACCCGGACCAGAATACAGATAGATGTGGACTGGAGTCACCTTATTAGTACTGACAGTCCCACTGGGCATGCCCATACACTTAGGCAAAATGAGCACAATCCTGTTGCTCCTTCATCAAAATGACCTGTTATGTATAAATGTCTATACATACAGATATACGTATACATATCTGTCACTATCTCTCTCTCACATGCATAGTATATCTATCACTACGTGGTGTCAAATAGATATGTACAGATATCTATAGCCATATATATTAAAATGATGCATACACCCCCCCATATATCTACAAAACAGATATACATATCATACACACATGCAGCTATAGTTATATATGCATCCATGTTATATACATAAATATGTGTGTGGATGTCTGTATTGTCTGACTTGCCCTAATAATGGCAGATAAATCTCCATTATCACACAGTCATACTATTGCTCAAAGGATCCAAACTAAGGGTGGAACAGTACAAATCCCACTTACTCACTGCATGTCACCATGCAGACAGACATAGGTGAGCAGGTCCTGTAATGTATAATGTTGTCAACCCATGTATGGACAGGGCAGCTTGTCCCTGCCCACATTTATGCCTATATAACTGCAAGTAGCCACATGTGGCCATACTGGTAACTGTACACACATAGCTAGGATAATTACAGGTATCCCACTGCTAGGATACTAGGTGCCGATAATACTATGAAGCAATATCACACTGCAGGCCACCGATGCTGGTCAACACAGGCCTAGTTTGTGTAGTGCATAAGTACTGTGCCTGCAATCACATATACAACATACTTAATGTGTGGTGTGTGTAAGTACTGTGATCTATAGTGTATAAGACTAGATGGATAGGGGTTCTAATCTCATGCCAGCCCACTTGATATGTGACTTCATTAGAGTGTCTGTATCTATGCATCTTCCTGTAAATGAATGAACATGACCTCATGGGCTATCCACCTGCAATGGTTATGCCAATTTTGGCCGTGTAACTTGCTGCTGGCTTCCACACTGTTCTCTTCTACAAGTCCGATGATGTCAGCCACCTTAAGACTACTAACTGACAGTGTAAAATCAGATGTAAGCTGCATGCAATAAGTACCATGATCTATAGTGTAAAAGACTAGGTAGGTAGGGGTTCTAATCTCACTCCAGCCCACTTGGTGCATGTGTATATATCTATATGGTATAACCTTGGTAGCCTAGACATAGGTAGGGTTTTGCAGTGTTTTATTTGTAGTGGGTGATGTGCCCCCCCAAAGGACTGACCACAACAACCTGTGTATGTCATCAAGAATAATATGTCCTAAAATGATAGTACTAGCAGACATGAGGTGTGTTGCATGTATCACATACTGTGATCTGTAGTATGTGCCATTACATAGGTAAATGTGCGCAGCTACATACAGCCAGGCTGTAGTACATGTGTGCCTTGGTGTGTCCTGTGCACACTGATTGGAAGTGGTGCTAGCCTCAATGTAGCCATGTGTTTGTTTTAGCCTGGTAGAGCATTTTACAACATGTCATGGAACCATAGGATGTATGGATTGAACACAGATAGTACTGTAGCCTTCAACTGTCACTGGTTGGAAAGATGTGGATGTATTTACTGTTGTACAACCAATACTGAAAAGTTTGGGATGTACATCTCAGACTGGCACAGGCATACTGAATGTGGCAGTCATCACAGCTATCACAGTGTACAATGGCACATTTGCCATGTCACTAAACAGGCATATCATACAACTGTAGCAGCCACACAGGTGCCAAGGTACACCAATACACATTGTAGACAACATGTCCTATGGAGTCCATGTCAGGACTGTACATGTGCAGTCAGTCTCCAAAATTCTTTGGAGGGGATGTGCATGGCTCAATACAGGGAAGTGTCAGTTCCCACTGTGTACCTCCCATGTATCCACAACAGGACTAACATGTGTCACCCGTGCTACACACCAGCAACTTCAGTGTGGTATGCATAGTACATGCTGGTGAGACAGGTATGTAACACAGGCAGTACACCCTACATGACACATATCCTCCATGCATGTCACGCAAACATCTGCTGTGACACACATCATGTGCAGGTTACACATTGGGATGCAGAACACAACAATCATAACTGTTGCCAGGCAACTGTTGGTACTGGACACAGGATATATGTAGATGCATCATCTCCATCAGACCCCTGGTGGCACTTATGAAGGGTAGCAGACTTTCTCACAGATTAGGGATTCATGAGTATGCTGAATGCCAACATTGTCCTTGTTAGCCTGTTATACACATATGGACCTATGGAGCCATGGAGTTATAGTGCTGTACCTTGGTGATGACATGTATCCACTGTGCTGACATACCATCCTGGGCTGCTTTATTTCTGCTGTGATCCCAACAGACTCCTGTAACAGAAACAGAAACAGGCCCGTGACAAACCCGTCATTGTGTAACTATACACCAAATTCAACACTATACAACATAAGGACGACAGAAGGTACAGAAATGTATGTGGCATACACGTGACAAATGCCAGTATACAGTATCTCTTGTTAATCACTACAAGTGGCATGGTGAATCAACACTGCATTACACAGGTACACGTTAAGTAATATAGTCACCCTGTGCATCAGACACATAGCTGCATTTCCCTGCATCAATGTCAAGGATGACAGGGATGTGACACAGGTATCATCACTTGCACAGGGTGTTTTATGGGGATGCAGGAAGCCTAGGCTGGCTCAAACAGTAGACAGCATGTGTGTGAGTTGGGGGAAGCATGTCAGATGGACCATGGAGAGTTGCTATTTGTATCTGTAGGTGACCTGCATATGACAGCAGTGTGTGAGTGTGTGCATGTACACATTCAAGCACAGTGCTATCCCTATATGTGTATATGTTGGACAACTGTGGACCATACATGGTAGAGCCAACCATCTCCGGCCCCAAACAAGTGAACTGGCTCTGCCAGGAGTTGCACTGGCACCTCCATACCCAAGGTCAGAAGTGATGCTAGTACCTGACAGTGACTGCTCTCTGCTAGGACTGTGCCCCCATGGGAACACCCAGGACATGGGCCCATGGCTTGCCACATTGTGGTGTGGACAACACACTCACCTTTGTAGCACTGGATGTACTGCCACTATGGGACCGTGATTGTGTATGGCCACGTGGACTCACAGAAGATGTTGTTGCTACCCTACATCCACTGGTCTGATGCTCAACTCCAATCACATGTTCCAGCACAGACAATGTGTGGTCCAAGACAAACACTGTCTCAGCCCACCATCTGTCCACTGCAATAGTCAACCAATCCAGGGTATCCCCAGTGTGGTGGAGGCTGTTATGGATGTCAGACTGTGTGGCATCCAAAACCCTAAGCATACATCTGGTGTTCTGTTCAGAGCATACTTGTGCTTCCATGACGGCCAGAAACATGCGCCGGGTGACCCGTGATGTGACACCTGCAACAGGTGGTTGATGGACAGCAGGCATCTTACAAGCACCCCTGTCAATCTGCCTGTGTGGAGCATCACCTGCTGTCTGGCTATGATCAGTGTCTACACTCACCGGAGCCATAGTTGCCACACTTTCCTGTTCAATGTCTCCGCCCTCTGACTGTCTAATATCTGTGGCATCTGGGGATGAGGGTATGTGTGGGCATGCAGATTGTATGCAGTGACAATGGGGGAAGAAGAGTGATGTCTACTTCTGGGACAAATTCAGCCCCTGACACCCCCACCTATGCCTTACTGTGACCACCATCATCATCAGTGTCTGATGAGACACTGACATCAGGTTGTGTAGAGGACAGACTCCTACCCCCATGGTCACCTGCAATAAGAATGAAAAAAAGCAGCACATTAATACCTGCACTATTGTTTGCAAAAAACAACCAATACTCCTAACAATGAGGATCCACAACTGCATTTGTGGTCAAACAACTTCCTTCCCCACCTTTGTCCACAAAGCACTACCTTGGAACACACTTCAAATTCAACTCAACGTTTATAACCATCACTTGACGTAAATCAAGTCAAACATGACCAGTAATATTTACCTTTTACTTACTCAGTATGACACTATAATTGAAAAAGCAACACATAAAACTCAGTACAACTCTTTTCACAATTATCCGGAAATACACATTTCATTGCCTAATGTATTTGCCTTTAACCTGTTGTATTTTAAAAGCATTTTAGATTCTTGGCCTCATTTAAACTAAAAGTTTATCTGCTCTTACCTGTAACTGCCAAGGTGTATCTGTTTGTTGAACTACACTGCTGAGACTACCCCCTCTTGAAACCTTAGGTACCTCCTCTAGACTGACAATTACAAACATTGTACATTGTCTACACTCATAAGTATGTGTACATAGGGCATATTCTGGCCCTGACCTGTACTAAACTATACTTTTCCTTAACAAAACAAGTGTCATGCTTACCAGGAGGTGGACCACGGCCTTGGGCAATACCTGACAGACCTGTGGAAAGTTGAGATGAGGTAATGTCAGTACCACTGCATGTTGCAGCACAACAAGGTAATACGTCCATATATCTCACATTTACAGTAGTTAGTCTGTTACATGTTGTATTGGTCCCAATCTGTGTACAAGTGTATACCTGGGGTTACACCACCTCCAAAGAACAAAGATCTGACCCCCCATAAATGTATCTACAGTCTGACACACTGATTGCTACAGTATCACAATGCTGATCAAGGTAAGCTTACTTGCATGGTCCTCAGCTGTGGAAACTGTGGCACGCACCTCCACAATTTACGATGTGATGAATGCCTGGGAGCTGTTGCATGTGCCTAGGTACGCCAGGAATTCCTCAGTAGCCGAGAGTTGATGTTCCACTGCACGCCCTCCACTGGTGACAGCATGATCCCTGGCTATATCCGCTGCTTGTTGACATGCAGCATTAATCATATTGGTTGCCTGGTGGTGAGCCTGCTCATATGTCCTGCCCTGCTGGCCCCTGGCATTAATGTCATGGACAAGGTCTGACCACAATGCAGCATGCTGCTCCCTATTATGTCTCTCCTGGATAGCAGGATGTCATGATGATGCCTTAGTCCTTGAAAAATTATCTCATTCTCTGCATCTGAGAAGGGAAGATGTCATCTGTGGTACATTATTCCTGAAAGACAACACAAGGAGAACATATTACAGGATCAGATAGGTGGATGTCCAATATGTACAGATATAGAAAGGACACAATGGCTGGCACTATCCACTGCTTGCTCACACATGACATAACACACAGTGTAACAACATACTATGTGTGTGGATACAACCAAGATAGCACCATTACTGAGGTATTCCTTGTGTGCCATGACAGTGTGTGATGTATGATCATACACCCAACACTATCATCCACTGTGTTAACCTAAGGCCAACCATACAATAATATGTCATAGGAACAGTGCTAGACAAATAGCATTCTGCTATAACAACCACTATATGGGGAAAGTCCGACAACACCAGTGTGCCACACTGACAACAGACAATGCTACCCTGATGTATTGTACCCTCCCTGTAGGTGTACGTCAACAGGGTATCACTGACATGTCATTATCACAGGGCTATGGCCAGCTTACTGCTGTAATCCCTATGCCCCATTCCTCTATTGTCCCATCGGAATCCTGTTATACACAAAAAACAGTTACATACCTGCTAGACTGCGGTACTCGTCTGTTGAACTGTGTGTCTGGTAAACTTTCAAAAAGGTGTGCTGTGTATGAGTAAGGTCTCATACAGAATGGTTCCCTATAGCCAGCTGCCTGCCTTTTAAACATGCTCCCATTCAGCAAGTGATTACCTCTAAACCAATATGTGGTTCTGAAATTCTAATTGCAGCCAAAGCAGCTGACTTGCACTATTGTTACCCAATGACATGCAAGCACTGTTCAATATATAAGGCCTTCATGGTGACCTGGGCCCCTTTTTTAGCTGTTGAGATGGACACTACTGGGATGAGGAGACTACATCATCACAGAGAGTAAGTCTGCAGCAGAAACCTGTACATAGAACTGTGTGTATCACAGGCTGCAGCTGCTGCTGCAGTTAGTAGACACTGGCAGAGAGTGTGGACATTTTGGAGGACAACAAGCTGTAGGTGTATCTGTGTCAGCTGTGTCATCCCTGTTGTAGAGGCAGTGCCAGGGTGAATGTACCCTTTACACTCCAATTAAGGCATGTGTTAAGATACAGATGTTAGATAGCTGTGTCAGTAACATGGTAGTAGCTGACATATTGTCCTGCTATATGGATATGTGAAGTGTGTCCTTACATGCAGGTCTGTAACTTCATGCACTGAAATATGGCTATTTAATATGCAATGCTTTGTGTGGATAAAAAGTGTATTAGTGATCCATTAATTGCTGTCTTCACAATGATGTAATTGAAATGCAGCACAACACTGGATTTGAACCCAGGACTGTGTGTGGCAAAATGTATTGTCAGTTAACAGACTGAGCTATTGAGTCACTGCTATAACAGGTGTACTTGCAAGATATATGTGCACACATACCGGCTGTGACAAACATTTTCTACATCCATCAGTATGTGCATGGCTTTATATGGATGTATTTCTGAAACAGAGTCCCAGTTGAACATGTATTTTACCATGAATGCCTTAGCAGTGACTTTTTACATGTTGCTGATAAAAGGGCACATTTACCTCTGATTACAGGCCTCAGTTACATCCATTATCGTGTGTTTGGCTGTCTAGTAGTGTACTACTGCACGAGGATCCAAGGTACACTCATATTTTTTCCATTACTGTTTATTCCAGTTTGTGTGGTGTGGCGCGTCTCACAGCTCCACTGAAACATGCCTAATGACTGTAATTGGCTATTACTATGTTTTGTTTAAACCACCTGTTTTAATTAAGAGTTGCATGACATGGTGGGTTAATGCAGTGTGCTGCAGGTGTGATAGGCTTGGGTCCAAAACATGGCAGAGGTGTTTATTTTGTACATGTCATGTACAATGTTTAAAACACATACACTCATTATAGCTCTGTTTAGCTGAGCTAAGCGAAGCTGCATGATATGGCATGCCACACAGCTCTGAGCAAAAAATATATATATCTTGTCAGTCAGGTTTGGCGCAGGAGCAATGCCAGTTTTTGGAGAGATGTTCAAATAGTAGTTTGAAATTGGTAGATTCAGGAGTGTTTTGGAGGGAGTGGGGTAGAGAGTTCCATAATTTGCTATTTGATTTGAGAAATGGGCTTCACCGTGAGTGTTGTTAACTTTTTTGTTTAGTATGAGAAAGTTTCTGTCTGCAGATCTTAGACTTCTTGGGCATGAGTAGGGAACAACAAGTTCCTTGAGGGATGGGCAATTGTCAGGATGGAAGATGATATTGTGTGTGAATTTAAGTTGGTAGAGATGGAGAAGGTTAGGTAGCTCAAGCCAATTTAATTTATGTAGAGCAATACGATGGTGGGTTTGATGGGGAAGGCTGGCTGCGAAGCGGGTTATTTTGTTGTAGCAAGTTTCCAATTTGGTTAAGTCTGATTTTTCTTAGGTTTGTAAAGAGAGACAAAGCATAAAGGAGCATAAAGAGGAGGAAGGTTCTGGATATGGCTAGTCTAGTATTGTCATTAAGGAATGGCTTGCTTCTGTAAAGTGAGCCAAGTATGATGTGAACTTTCTTAATTGTGATGGGTATGTGTTGGTCAAATCTGAATTTGTTGTCAATAGTCATGCCGAGGAGTTTTGTATGCTCAACTGCTTGGATGACTGTGTTGTTTGCTGAGAGAATGGTGAAAGGAGGGGTGGTAGGTGATTGTTTGCTACTGGTAAAAAGCATTATTTGTGTCTTTTTGCAGTTGAGGATTAGTTGTGATTTACCTAGATATGTTTTGATATCATTAAAAGCTTGATTGTTTTGATATCATTAAAAGCTTGTTGGGCTACTATTTGGAGGTTTGATAAGGTATCTACTGAGCAGATTAAAGTTGAATTGTCTGCATACTGAACTACTTTAGTATGTGTTGTGGATGAGGCTAGATCATTACAGAAGATGGTGAAGAGAAGGGGCCCTAGTATGGATTTCCATTGTATTGCTTGTTGTCTGTCAGAAAGATAGCTTAGGACCTAGGAGAGGGAAGTCTTTGATAGGTTTAGCGAGGCAAGAGTATTAAGGAGTTTTTGATGGGAGACAAGTGCCGAACGCTTTTGACATGTTTAAGAAGATTGATGCTACTTGCTGGTTTGAATTTCTGAGTTGGTTGATGGTGTTAGAGAATTTAATTAGGGCTGTAGTGGTGCTGTGTTTCAGTCTGAAACCATGTTTGGAGAGGGAGAGATAAGGTTGTGAGATAGTAGGTATTGTAGTAATTGAGCGTGTATACATTTTTTCAGAATTTTGACACAGGGGGAAAGGATGGCTTGTTTAATTCTGTTGATGTTCCTCCTTTATGTACAGGGGTGATATAGGAACTTTTTTATAATTGTGGGACATATTCTGCTATAGACCTATTTACCAGACTGGAGATAGGCAGAGCTATGCCATCAGCTGAAAGTTTGAGATACTCATTGGGGAGTTGGTCAGCTGCTAAGGAAGAAGGTTTCAGTTTTTTTCAGCATTGTTCATATGGTGTTAGTTGGACAGGTTTGAGGTCAAAAGAGTTGTTGGTAGTATCCACATTAGGTGAAATAGATGATGGGGTGGAATTGTTCCCTGTAACTAAGGACAGGATTGTTTATAAAGTAGGTGTTGATTTGTAAGGCAATACTCACACTTTGGTTATTGGTTGTTGGTTCTGGGGTTGTGACTTCACCTGGGTGGAGGAGCGAGTTAATTGCCAGACAGAACTTTTTGGGATTGTTTTCCTATTTGTTTTGCATAGATGTATAATATGTTTTTTGTCTAGTTTGAGTTGGTGTTTTTTGTTTGCTTGCTGAGCTGCTGGTATGCTAATAGAGTTTTATTGTCTTTTGTTTTCTGGTATTGAAACCAGGTTTTGTCCCTTAGTTTTTGAAGTCTAATGGTTTCTTTTGATATTCAGGGCAATGTCTTATTTGTAACATGACATGTATAAGTTCGTGCTAAGCTATTTAGAATAGCTAGAAATGTGCCATTGAAGTATGTTATGGCCTGGTTGAGTTGAAGATGATGGAGTGGTGTGCAGTTACATTTACTAAACATGTATAAGAATGCTTTGCTGGAGAAGTTTTTGGTATTTCGTATGACTTTGTAAACTATGGTTCTGGGTGGGTTGAGCTGATAATGGATTAAGTAGATAGGTCTATGATCACTTCAATTATTTGGAAGGCATCCGGAGAGATAGTTGTGGGTGGTACTATTAATAAGAGACCAGTTTAAGATAGTAGTTATTAAAGCAGGCTGAGCAGTTGCAGGATACTAGTATAGTCATACTGTGCAAGCACAAGCCCAGTAAGGAAGGCACATCAATATTATCTGCTGACAAGAGTAAGGTGGAATGCTGCATAATCTCCTAACAGAGATGAACGGAATACACAGCAGTCAGATGAAGGGGTTTCATCTAGTCTTATACTATGGGCCCTGACTAGTGTACAGTGATAGTGCGGTGTCACACAAAGCAAACACACAGTGTTAATATCAGCCTGTGCTGGTCAGACCATGGTTCAGGCACAATGGTATGCATCAGAGATTCCCAGATATATCACACAGGATGGAGGGTGAAGTGAGTCACAGCTGTCATCATGTGCACAGGTGGTTAAGAACACAGAGACACATAGCTCTCTACACAAACTGGGTGGAAGAATAATGTCACAAAGGGCAGATTATGGGGGTGTTGAGGTGACAGGCATTCTGTGTGAGAGAAAATTTCTTCCTATGATGGGGTATAGGTGCCACTAAGTGGCAATCTGGGGCCACTCTGCTAGCATATTGCACTAAGATTCTGTTTCCACATGACAGAGGTGGTGTACAGCTGTGGGATAAAGTAAAGGATGTTGCCCACTTTTAAGGTGTCCTGCCAAGATGATATGTGTCATCATGATCCATGATGAAGTAGGTACACTTCCAGATGCAGATGAGGACTGTATACTCTGATGACGTTCTACATGACTAATCAGGGTACTGACCTTCGACAACACAGCCAGTGTAGGCAGTGATGCTGGCACTTACAATCTCTACAGGGAGGTGGACATAGAAGCAGTGTGTGGGTCTCCATAGATTGCATCAGACCAGTCAGTAGTATCCCAGGACAGTATGTCCTGTTGGGTGACATCATCATGAATGCCATGCAAAATGGCAGTCAGCTTCATGCTGGACTGGGCTGCACAGATTGTGCCAGTATGACAGTCTGTGATATCTGTCGATTGGTCCTGACTGCTACCTGTATGTCAGTGACCAGATATGACATATGATGATGTAGACCACCCCTGTGAGGCTGCACAATGTGGGGTACACCCACATCAGATCAGGTCAGATCAGGGTGCCCTTTTGTTGCTAAAGAGCTGAAGGGGATACACAGATTTGTGTGTAGACTCAGCTTTATCTTTGGACGATACCATGCCCTCTCCATGTGCTGTACATGTATGTCCATCCAGGATGGAGGCAGGCAGTGTCACTGTATCCTCTAATTGTGACTCTGGTATCTATGGCTCATTATCTTTGTCAGCCCCTGCATGGATACCAACATCAGCCTGTGGTCTTGTCTGAACCTGTACAGGTAACAACATAATAGTGCTATGCTCTGTGAATGTAATAGTGGCACCACATTATGAGTAGATTTAGGAGACTCCATCAGCTTCTGCTAGTCCCTGCTGGAAAGCATGTGCAGAAGACTCACCACAATGAGCATGAGTACCCTTGCTGCAACGGTGTATCTGCAGCAAGCATGCTAATGTTGTCAATGCAAGATGTGCCATGCAATCTTATTGCACAATACTGACATACGTACCACCATTCCTGGATACCTGATGTTCCTATAACTAAACAAAAACAACATATACTGGGCTTAGCTTACAATTTATATTTGCAGTGCTGCTGTATAGAAATCTGCTGTATGTGGTATTAACCTGTTGCATCATCATCATCAAGATGTGTGAAGTTGTCTTCATGATGCCATTGTTCACTCTTCTAGGCATGATCTTAACACCACTGTCCCTCAGTAGGGCAACAAAACCTACACTGGCACTGTTAGCCTGCTCTTTCAGGGTACAACCTCCTTTAGTTGACCTCTATGCTGCTATGGAATATGTCTTTCCCTTGGCATGGTTTAGCTCTTTGGCAATATGCTTATCACACTGCAGTAGTAGGTGACTGTGACCTCTCATGGCATTTATGTCATGTACCACTGTTTGCCACACCTGGTCCCATAATGCTGTCCATGTGTCCTGAGTGCTTGTAGCAGGGCATGATTTCCAGCAGGCATTCTATCATGTCATCAGGACATGCAGATGCCTGTGAACACATGACAGAAAACTAGAGCTGGTGTATTATTAGGACTGGTAGGGTGACAAATTCAGACATAGGAGTAATCTATTTATACCCTACTGTAGCTATGAAGGTATGCCATACTGTAACTGGAGAGACAGATATTGGAATAGGTATTGCAGGCACACACACACACACACACACACACACACACACACACACACACACACACACACACACACACACACACACACACACACACACACACACACACACACACACACACACACACACACACACACACACACACACACACACACACACTGCTAAATATGCACTTTCCACGAGTTCATCCAGTTTGTTAGGACTAACAGTTAAGTATAGTGCAAGGTAATTGTGAAGGCTGCCAGCCTAGCTAGATAGAAGTTTGGAGATTATTCTGTCATTTGTACATATTAATATAAGCCACAGGCTTGTTCTCCTAAATGTAAGAAAATGCTGTTAAATGTTGAACGTCAAAAATGTAACAACAGTGCACTCTGCTGGAAGAAAGCTGATAAGTCAAGCATTGTATGGCTGTTTGATCTCAAACTCTGAGCTGTGATGTCTGGACCAGCAGATTCTTTCTATTGTTTTGAGACCAGAGTTAATTGCTAGATTTTACATATATAATGTCTTTAATTGCTGTGTTTTCCTGACCAGGTTTAAGATCAAAGCTACGTTAAACTCTGAGTTTCTGTTAGCCTGGGAACAAGAGAAAAATGATGTAATCTAAAATGATTCAGCAGTGATGTATTATCAATCTAAAAGACTGTCTCAGAGAGAGAGAGACAGAGAGCATTTTGGATTTTGTCTAAAGCTGACAACAACTCACCAGTACTCTGCTTTTGCTCTATATGTAAGTTTATTTAGAACTGTGATTGCTCTTAGGAAAAGATAATGGTAAAATAGTAAGTTTAGTCTAGCTATTTTCTATATTTATGTCAGAACTATACTACATTATTATTTTAAGCATTTTCCTGTGATGTCTGATCTCTTGACTAGCACTATGTAGTAAGAATTATTGTCTTGTGTTTTTATTATTTATTATTAAATATTTTTAAACCTTTCAACTGTGGCTGTTTTGTGTAGAGATAATTTAAACTTTAGAGTACATAGCATGTATATAGTGATACTGTACAAAGCCACTCCAATAAGCCTTAAAAGCTCAGTCACATTTACCATTTGGATAATAATATTACACAGTAACAACTGGAGATGCTTTGGTATGGGCCTTTTAGCTGATATTAGTGGTTGGTGGCAGCTGGTACTACCGTATAGATTGGTAGGAAGGGGCATAACTGGAGAACCTGTGCCAGCCTTCCCCAGGAGTGTCTGTGTGTATCTAACTCAGATCTTAAAGTGTGCATGTGTCAGCTACTTGGGCAGGGACATGAAGCACTGGTTGGACAGAGAGGGTGCTGGAGATTTTAGCTTGACCACTAGGCTGAGATCTGGACCCTATAGCTGTGCCAGTGGGGAGACTTTTGGGGGATCTAGAGAGAAAGGGAGAAACCAGCCCCAGATTGACTTTGATCGTTGTGTGCTCTTAAGGGAAATTGTACTTTACTGTGTGTGTACTTGTTATCCTTCCCAATGTGGATGTCTCTCAATGGTGTTAGTGGTGAGGATTGAGGCTATTTGATTACTGGGCCAGTGCACAGGTGTCACAGTAGTCATCCCAGCTGCCAGCATTGTGGGACACTTTGGGAAATGGTGATGACATTGCCATACTGTATTACAGTGGCAGAGTGAGGTTACACATGCATAGGAAAAGGAATGTAAGCTCACCACCATAGGCCACAATATAGGCTATGCAAGCCATATACTCAGCATAAGTAGTGACAAGCACGTGTAAAGAAAGCTTGTTCTGATATTGTGGGATACCTTGTTGCCAGTACACTGTATGGGAAGATACATATGCAAGTACACATATTCATATTGCTACAGTTATGTAATCTGAATTCTTGTTCATAGATGAACATCCTTAGGCAGGCAGGCAAAACTGCTTACCACACTACTACATAGTACTGTGTATCTTCTCAGAGATTTATGGGTCTAGAAAAAGCTGCTATTCTTCCTGTTGCCTAAACATCTAATGTATCTTCTCAAATCTGCATGACAGCATATAAAATAGCAGCATGTATCTACAACAGTGCAGCTTTATACCTCATGCTCCAGACCATACCATAGCCTCCAACTTTAACTCATTCTTCATCGATTCAATAGCTAAGTTAACCACATCCTTCCCTAACAACTCTTTACCTCCATCTACAACTCCTTACTCTAACTCCTCTTCCTCTGCCATCACCTCTACCCAGCCTCCTCCCTTCTCTCTAAAACCCATCCTTATTAGCATAATACAAAAACTTCTTAGTAAATTAAAACCATGCTTTAATGCCCCTGACAACTTACCTTCCAACATTCTCAAGTCAGCTGCCAAGGGCATAGCCCTTCCCATCTGTATACTAATTAACCGTTCTATCCAAGAACCCAATATACCCCTCCTCTGGAAAAAAGCCTTCATCATTCCCTTGCATAAAGGAGGCAACAGCGCTGACATCTCCAACTTTCACCCTATAGCCATCCTGTCCCCATCTCAAAAATACTTGAAAAGTGCATTCATCTACAAATCTTACCTTATCTTTTAGACAATTATCTCCTTACCCCTACACAACATAGTTTTAGACCCAACCACCGTACCAGTACTGCCCTTCTATCATTCCTTGAGAACATCAGCCACACCTGCGACTCAAGAAACATTGTATCTTCACTCTTCCTTTGACACCATATCCCATACCCTTCTACTGTCTAAGCTCTCTCACTTCACTATTTCCTCCCCAACTCTCAATTGTTGTTTTAACTACCTCACAAATAGGCAACAGGCCGTTAAATGGAATAATTGTACCTCTCCTACCTAGACACCTCCACCTGCATCCCCAAGGCTCCATACTAGGCCCTTTACTCTTCAATATCTTCATAAATGACTTCCATCTTTGCATCCCAAATGCTAAACTTGTCCAATATGCTAATGACTCTTCTATCATTTGTTCTGCCAAATCTCTTTCCACACTCCTACAAGAAACTCAGGCCACCTTTAACAGCACTGAGAACTGGATGCTAAACAATTACCTAGCTCTCAATGCATCCAGAACCAAACTAATGCTATTCACCCCAACTAAAAACACCAAATTAGGCAAAAACTACTTCTCTATAATAAGCCGTAATAAGACTCAGATTGAAATAGTCCCCCATACCAAGCTTCTAGGAGTCCTTATTGATGAACAACTTAAGTTTGACATCTACCTTCAGACTAACATTAAGAAAATTCACCAGACACTCAGCATGCTTTACTGCCACAATCGCTATCTTACCCCCTCAACAAAACTTACCCTGTCTACTACTTACCTCCTCCCCTCTATCAAGTAAGGAGTGCCTATCTTCACCAACCTTCCAGCCACCTTTAAATCTAAACTGTCATCCTGCTACAATAAAATCTCAACGTTTGCAACAAACGGCAAATCTTCTTCTTACCACTGTATCTCTCTACACTGGCTAGAGCTTCCCAATTTCTTCTCTTACATTCAACTCTCCACTATCCATAAATTCATTTTCAAACCTTCCCAGTGCCCATCTCTCTCTTCCACCCTTACCATGCACCTTCCTGACCGATCCCTCAGGTCTAAAAACCAGAACCTACTTGAAGTGTACAAACCATTGCGTACTCCAGGCCAGTCTCTCCTATCTTTTTCCCTTGCATGGAAATGGAACTCTCTTCCCCCTCATATTCGAACTGCCCAGAACCTCTCAACCTTTAAGACCTTACTCCACTCTTATCTCTCTTCAAAATGGGAGTGCTCCTGTTCCCACCCCTCCTAACATCTATACCTTACTAGCATTATCACAGTAACATGCCATCTCCCTAGACTATCTCCCACACAGTATTCCAATTGCTTACCAGACTGTAAACCTACAACCTTGACATGCCTCCCAATCCTATTATGTCATGCCACACAGTCCTGTTATTTTCTGTCTTGTAAAATTGTTGGCAGTAACTTCTGTTGATTATTATCTTCACAGTTACTACATATTAATATTGATATGTTCTAAGATGCTATTATTTCTGTAAGTTGGAAATAACTACTGCTGATCTATGGTGCTATTTACTTCTGTATGTTTATAATAACTTCTGCTGATTGCTATTTTCATAATTACCCCATATTAACCTTGATGTGAGTAACACTGCTATTATTTGTTGTGACGTGATTAATGCTGCTATTATTTGTTGTGACGTGATTAATGCTGCTATTATTTGTTGTGATTTATGCTGCTATTATTTCCTTATATTTGTACTTGGATGATAGCAGCCAGGAAAGTCCACCACAAGGTTTTTTATTTAATTTCCAGATACAATTCCAGATAAAACTGAGCGCTTTCGTTTCCCAATCGAACCTTCATCAGAATGAAGTACAAATGCAACCTCACCTATATTTATACCCACCCAAATTCAATGACATCATATCCTGAAACAATTACATAAAATGTCTTTCCATACAAATGCCATTACAGCCCCTTAATAATTACATGTGACCAAAGACAATACATATATCGAAATGCTTATTGTACATTGAATAGATGAATAAATAGTATACTATAAAATACATGTATGTTTTCATAACATACTAAATGCATGTATTTACCAAAATAAAAATATAAATATATATCTCTGTTTAAAAACCATAAAGACAACATCAAGTACATATATATTATTGTTGCAAGTAACTAAGAACCATCAATTGTTAAATAAAAAGAAACTAAACAATAAATTCTAAATACTCCCTAATATACATGACTGAACATTGTCATAAACCTGATATATGTTATAAAATTTGATAAAATGTACAGAAATGTATGCACGTACATAATTCATAAAACATTACATAAACAATTACATAAAAAATTGTGCTTTTAACCTTAAAATTGAGCTGATTGAGATGGCGCTATTTAGCCAGCTCTTCTCTCACCCCTCTCACCCACAGTGGCTTGGTCAATCTCTTTGAATTTAATTGCTTTTTCTTATTATGTCCTCATGCTAAGTTGTCAGCCAAAGCATTTCATTTTAATTCTTGTGTGTCATGTAATATTGTGTTTAAAAAATGTCATTCCTTAATTGATTGATTTCCTATGTAAAAACTAGTACACTAGTACATAGACCAAGCTAACATACACCTTCATAACTATTACATATATATGTATATTATATTATAATATATATATATTTCCCATGTGCCTTAATATTTCATTTGATATGTTGATATCCGATACATTAAACAAAAAAAACCATAGTCCATCCAGTCCATCACCCAAACTCTGAATCTCTTATTTCTTAACCATTTTAAACTCTGATCTTTCTTGTAAATCTCTCTGGGTTCCTCTGTTCTGTTTTTAAATTACTTGTTATTTATTTTAAAATGTAATTAATCCAATTTAAAATCCTTTATATGTCATAGAACTGATTATTAACTTTTTTAATTATTTTTAATATAGCATATTTTTGCTCTTAAAACTTTATGTGTAATATTTTTGTAGTTTATCATGTATTCAATCCACCCTTAAATCCTAGTGTACAATTATATGAAAGAATGTTGACATTTGACACATTGTGAGAGTTTGACAAAAATGACAAAAAAAATAATATGACTAGAGATGAAAGAGAAAATTTAAATCTTCTGTCTAATAATTATAGAATACTCCTGAGTCATAATAGAATACTGAGGCCTGATGGTGGTATGACCTTGGTCCTTATGAACTATTTTATTATGTTAATATATGTATATACAGATTAAATAAAGATTATTAATGAGAAAAATAGCAAAAATATAAAAATATTTGTGAAAATGTTGATGTGTCAAAAATGGTATTAATGCTTGATTAAATGGAAGATGAATATGGATGATAGCTATGCTCATGAAATATTCAAAAACAACTTTTTTATTTTGGGGTCCCAAAGATACAAAATGAATCACCACACTCCACCTTTGAGACCAATTGTAAATAGAAACATTTCTATTGCCAGATTTATTATTGACAATCAAAAAAAAAATACAAAAAAAAAAATTGGGTTTTAAAAGATTCCTGGGACTGTCTTCAAAAAATTACTAGGGAAAAATACTGTGATTATTTATTATTGGTCACTATAGACATAAAAGATTTATTTTCTTACCCTTCAAACAACAACAACAATAAATTACAAGAGTTTAGTGAGCAAAAACATGCTATATTAAAATTTAATAATCAGTTTAATCCATAATTGGAACATTTTTAAAGTGAATAGTGAACATTTAAAACTTGTTGGGCCAGAACCTATGGAGATTTACAAGAAAGATCAGAGTTTAAAAAACATTATATAAATGGTTAAGATTCCTAGTACCCAGGGTGATGGTATGACTAGATGTGGGTTTTGTTTACAGTGTCGGGATATCAACATAGGCAATGAGTTAATTATACCACAATATGGGAAATATATATATTAATAACAAATATGCATGCAGCAGTAAAGCTGTGGTCTATGTAGCTTCCTGTGGTTCATGTACTAGTTTTTATATAGGGAAAACCATCAATTCTTTAAGGACGCACATTTACCAACGCAGTTATGACATCAGCAAAAAAGATATGAAAAATGCTTTGGCTGTTCACACAGTAATGCATGAAGGACATAAATTCAAGTTCACAGTAATTGACCAAGCCACTGTGGGTGAGAGGGGGGTCCCGTGAATGACCTCTTAGAGCTAAAAGAATTGAGATGGCAACTAAGAACTAATGCTTCTGAGGCATCTGGATTAAATAACGCCATCTCAATCAGCTCAATTTTAAGGTTAAAAGCACAATTTTTAGGTAATTTTTTATGTAATTGTTTATGCAATTTTTTATGAATTATGTACGTGCATACATTTCTGTACATTTTATCAAATTTTATAACATATATCAGGTTTATGACAATGTTCAGTCATGTATATTAGGGAGTATTTAGAATTTATTGTTTAGTTTCTTTTTATTTAACAATTGATGGTTCTTAGTTACTTACAACAATAATATATATGTACTTGATGTTGTCTTTATGGTTTTTAAACATAGATATATATTTATATTTTTATTTTGGTAAATAAATGCATTTAGTATGTTATGAAAACATACAGGTATTTTATAGTATACTATTTATTCATCTATTCAATGTAAAATAAGCATTTCGATATATGTATTGTCTTTGGTCACATGTAATTATTAAGGGGCTGTAATGGCATTTGTATGGAAAGACATTTTATGTAATTGGTTTAGGATATGATGTCATTGAATTTGGGTGGGTATAAATATAGATGAGGTTGCATTTGTACTTCATTCTGATGAAGGTTCCATTGGGAAATGAAAGTGCTCAATTTTATATGGAATTTTATCTGGAAATTGAATAAAAAATCTTGTGGTGGACTTTCCTGGCTGCTATCATCTTTTTTGGCAGTTTTTTGTGGTTTGGACTGTGTTTTTCCATTTGTACTTTGAGCTTTTCTCCCTGGACCTCCATTGAAAAAGGGTTCACTCTGGCCCAATGGACTTTCCCAGTTAGCAAACTGCAAATAAATAAAATAAAATAAATAAAAAAAACTTCAGTACCATAATGTTTGTACAATCCCCAGTGCAACAGTCTCGCCACATTATTATGCCTTTCAGTATACAGTCCTTCTGTATATGGAGTTATGCTCATGAAATATCCAAAAATTCCTACGATTTCTGGGGTCCCGAAGATACACAAGAATCAAAGAGGTGTGCAACTGTTTCCAATTCTGTTTTATAAAACCTACATTTATCTGTTTCTCCCACGTGTTCATAGGTTCTTAGGTAGGTACTAGGCTATTGGCCCTGGGGCCTATATAAGCCTAGCCAAAAAGGTTCCCTGGCTTTTGCCACCTAAGAAAATTATTTTCCTGTGCCCCTGTCAAGCAGTGCCAAAGAAGTGATCCTGGGGGTGAATTTTTGGGTTCCTGTCAGAAGAACGAAGATTCATTATGTCGAATGCGTTTTCATTGACCTGTAAATGTCAAAAACGCAAAATGATGAAGCGGCTTTTAAGCAAATGCTTTCCCTGGGAAAGAAGTTGCTTGGCCGCTTCCGTCACTTTGCCGTTTTCGGCACTATAGTGCGATCTCAAAGTTGGTATATTTAACTAGGGGGTAGTGTTTAGTGTTTTATTTATTTATTTATTTATTTTTTTTGGGAAACTGCTAATTTTTTCCCTGGGAAAAAAATTTGCTGTTCTGGCTGTTCGCTCTTTTTTGTTTTCGTATTTTTGTGGTTGATATAACAGCATTCGATCTTTTGATCGTTCACAGTTATAACATAGACCAAAATTTTCTATTTCCCATCCAGTCGTCAAGATTTTTCTTAAAGAGGGCCAATGAGGAGCTTTGCTTGACATGAATGGGTAGTTTATTCCAGAGTATGGGAAGTCTCTGGGACAGAAATCTATCCCTCCAGCATGTTCTGTTTATTGTGATGACAAGGTTTAGGTCCCTGGAGCATGTGGTTTGGAGAGGTTGGGATTTCTTTAAGTGTAGCATATCCAACAGCTCTGGGTTTGACATAGCTTTGTATGTTAGGCAGAGATCACCTCTGAGTAGGTGATATGCAATGGAGTAGAGCTGGAGTTTTTTGAGACGGTCTGTGTATGGCATCTGTTTGAGGCCGGTAATCCTCTTAGTGAGGTATTTCTGTGGCCTTTCCAATTGTTGTAGGTGTCTTATGAGATACATGCCAAATAGGGCATTGTACCACTCTATAATGGGTCTGATGAGGGATGAGTAGAGAGGAACAATGACCTCCTTTTTTCTAGAGGAGAACCCTTTTGTGATGAGATGTGCCATGTAGAAGGATTTCCTGACTACTGTGGCGATGTGGTTATCAAAGGAGAGAGTACTGTCCACCTGTGTCCCGAGGTCTCTTATCACACTTTCAGTGTTTAGTGAGCTACTGCCTATGTGGTAGTTCATGGGTACCGAGTTTTTCCCAAAGGGGTTCAATGGACTTTGTAAACCAATGTGTATGTAGCCCACTATCTTGCGCCACCAATATTAACCTTTCATCTACTGGTTTGAATTCACATCTCCTTAACCATTCCTGCATTTGTCCCTGATCAACATGAGGTTCTTCCAGAAGTTTTCTATACTTGCAACTATATTTATGCATTTTCCACATTTCTTGCCTTTTCATCTCGTCCTTCACCTTATATTCTTTCTTTTGTTTTTTGGCACATTCAGTTGCTGCCTGATTTTTATCCACTTGTGGTTTGATTTCCATTCCTGCTTGATGCCGATATGCTTCTGCTAGCCTAAGCAGGGAAGTCATCTTAGATTTATTCTCGTCATGTTTCAAAACTTTCACTACATTTGGGTCTTGTGAGGTCAGCAGATGTGTGTGGAGTCCCACAACTGCAGATCTGTACATGTAATCAATTTCAAGGAGGCCCATCCCTTCTTCGGAACAGGGAATATATAATTCTGGTATGCAGTGATTTTTATAAATCATTAGTTGAGCATGAAGCATCCTTGTTTTCCTGTCTAATCTATCCAACATGTTTTGGGGCCAGTCAGTCACTCCAAAAGTGTAAGTTAGGACAGGAAGAGCAAATTGGTTTACAGCTTGGATTTTATTTCTAGATGTCAATGCTCTTTTGAGGATTAATTTAAGTCTTCTAAAGTACTCCTTTCTAAGTTTTATTAGCATTTGTTCATGTTTTATTGTTGATCTTTCATCAATTTCCAAATATTTATACACACCCTCTTGCTCAAGTTCTTTTATATCACATTTTTGCCCCAAACTGATGTTTTCTTGGTGCTGAAGTTTTTCTGCTTTAAATGTTGCTTTTGCACATTTATTAAGATCAAATGACATTCTTATATCATCTAAAAATGTTTTGACAACTTACATTTGCACTTTCAGTTCCCCATCTGATGAGCTATACAGTTTCAAATCATCGACAAAGAGAAGATGAGACGTTCTTACACTTTATTTTTTTCTAGGAGCCAAATCATAGCTTTGGCCTAAGCTGTTACGTAGACAGCTTAATGGGTTAAGGGCAAGGCAGAATAGCAGCGGTGATAGAGTCACCTTGGAATATCCCCTTTTGATTTTTTATCCCTGGAATAATAATTTGTCCTTTATCATGGCTTAATTGCAATGTGGTCTGCTACTGTTTTATGGTCACTGTAATGTAGTTGATCAGTGTAGGGTGTATCTTATACATTTTAAAGCACTCTTTTATCCATGAATGTGGGATACTATAAAATACTTTTTTGTAGTCAATCCATGCCATAGTTAAGTTATTCCCCTTTTTACACTTCTCCACTATGACTTTATTTAACAGCAAATGATCCTTTGTTCCATATGACTTTCTTTTATCGCCATTTTGCTCTATTGTCATAATTGACTCTGTCGGTATCAATTCTAATGTATAGTTTATATGTCGCCCAAAGACAAGTTAATGGCCTATAATTTTTAGGGTACAAGTGTGTTAATGTATATGCAGGGGATATACACATCCACCTGCTGCAGGTCACACAGCTAATGGGACATATATATGGGACTATAATTTTCATCTGTTGTTCTGACATCTTACCTCACACTTGTCAGTTTTCTGAAGTGGCCTTTCTTTTTCAGCACAAGCAGAATGAGGCAATAATTAGCATAGGTGCATGGCACACAGATAGGAATAAGGAGGTCAAAATAGGTGAGGTCACATCCACTAAGAGGTCAGTCACTAGTGGAGTCCTGCAAGGCTCGGTACTGTGCCCGCTACTTTTTGGCATCTATTTCTCTGAAGTGGAAGCAAATGTTAAAGGTTTATGGGTGACTAAGTTTGCAGATGATTGCAAGTTAAAGGATGTCATCCATTCCTCTACAGACACAAGTGTTCTTCAAGAAAGCCTATCTCTGACTAACAAATGGTGCCAAAGCCATGATCTTAAACTCAATGCTAAGAAATGCATAATTGCACCCTTTGGGAAGACACCCATCCTGGCTAATTACCATGTTGATAATATGCCCCTAAGAGCTGACCCAGTGGTCAAGGATCTGGGTGTGCATGTAGACAGTAGCCTTCTCTTTGACCACCATGTGGCCACAGAGGTGAGGAAATCCTTTTTATGTTGCACAACTTATGTAGGGGCATGACATCTATGTCCAGAGAAGTTATTATCCAACTGTACTCCCCCCTTATCAGACCAGTCATATTGTACAATGCTCCCATCAGTATGTATCCTTTTGGTATGTACCTGATCAGGCAGATGCAGTAACTAGAGTGACCTCAGAGGTTCCTTACAAAAAGAATACAAGGCATAACAAACCTGCTTTACAAAGAGCACCTTAAACCCTTTTCCCTCTACTCAGTCTCCTATAGATTGCTGAGGGGTGAACTATGCTGGCTTGCAAGGCACCCACAAACCCTCACACTTATGAATCTTTTGCATATTCATAAGTCAAATAGTACCAGAAATATAGGTCTAAGGACCTGAATTTTGTTTGTGCCTTGAACAGAACATGCTGGAGAGACAGATATATATCCTAGAGACTGCCCATTCTATGGAACAGGCTTCCTATCCATGTGGAGCTGAGTTCATCTAGTACCCAATTTAAGTGCAACCTAGACCATCCTAATGTGTGCACACCTACCCCATCTACCGATGTTTGTTCTGCTGTTCTGTGTGTATCTGCCTGTATCTGCACAGTATTCTACCTCTTTTCACTTCTCTTCTCTTCTCTTGTCTTCTCTTCTCTTCTCCTCTCCTCTGCTCTTCTCTTCTTCTCTTCTCCTCTTCTCCTCTCTTCTCTTCTCTTCTCTTCTCTCCTCTCCTCTTCTCTTCTCCTCTCCTCTTTTTCTCTTCTCTTCTCTTCTCTTCTCCTCTCCTCTCCTCTTCTCCTCTCTTCTCTTCTCTTCTCTTCTCTTCTCTTCTCTTCTCTTCTCTTCTCTTCTCTTCTCCTCTGCTCTTCTCTTCTCTTCTATTTTTCTCTTCTCTTCTCTTATCTTCTCTTCTCTTCTCTTCTCTTCTCTTCTCTTCCCTTCTCATCTCCTCTTCTCTTCTCTCCTCTTCTCTTCTCTCCTCTCCTCTTCTCTTCTCTTCTCTTCTCTTCTCTTCTCTTCTCTTCTCTTTTCTTTACATAAGGCAAATAATAAGAGCCAATCCCTACCAAAAATGTTGCCCCGACTTTCTCCCACCATGCAAACTGTTGTATGTTGCCCTTTTTGCATGCCCCTGTGAATACTGGATTACCCTTTTTATTTATTTGTATTTGGTTGCCAAGAAAGTCAGAGTGGATCATACAAGACCCCTTTTCAGTGGAAGCTGAGTGAGAAAAGCTCCAAAAAATATTTAGTGAAAGAAAAACTTACAAAGAGATTATAGCAGAAACGTAGATGTCACCCTGTATAGTGAACCAAAATGACGTCCTTCCCTCCAGGATGCATGAACCAACAACGGTTGTTACCTACTATTCTCCATGGCCAGCTGCTGTAGACACATGAGCTGCTAATCAAACACGGTTTACCAGAAATATAGTCAGGGCTTTATGCCCTTTCACCATGAAGCCAGCTAGAATATAAACAGTATTTAACCAAATTGTTAATTGTGGTGTATAAGGCTCCCACTTTCTCTATGAGAATTGATTTGTGGAGGTACTCAAACTATGATAAAGACATAACCTCACTGATCCAAATATTTATCAGTTTCAGAACATCACAAATTTGAAATGAGACTGTTGTGTATTTCTATGAAGGATGCCTGTGTTGAGAATGAGAGAATGATGCATTATTAAAAGCGGTATAACATCCTCCCAGATACTTGGTTTGGGCAAGGTGGAAGTTAATGAAGTTCCCAGCAACCTCACTTTGTTATCATTTGATAACAAAGAAGGCAAACTTATCTATTATACAATTCTTCCTCTAAAACGTGCACGCTGATTGGCCAGCCCAACCAGCGTGCCGTTAAATCCTCAATATACTAACGGAAAAGGTCCGGTTGCCCGGACTTTTTCCATTAGTATAAAACACTGTCTCGCTATGTTAAAAGAGTTTAACATAGCGACACAGGTTTAAAAAAAGCAACGCAGATCTCCGTTGCTTTTTTTAAAGCTGTCTCGCTATGTTAAACTCCTTTAACATAGTGACACAGTAAAAGCAATGGAGATCTTGCGATCTCCGTTGCCTTTTTTTTTAAACCTGTCTCGCTATATTATGGGTTTAACATAGCGAGACAGCTTTAAAATAAGTAACGGAGATCTCCGTTGCTTATTTTAAAGCTGTCTCGCTATGTTAAACCCATTTAACATAGTGAAACAGTAAAAAGCAACGGAGATCTTGTGTTCTCCGTTGCTTTTGCCAACTCTGATGTACTGCGTAGGCATGCGCAGTACATCAGAACTGTCGCGGAATACCAGACAGCTGCAGAAGGGCAGCAAAGAGGCATTATACAATGCCATTATTTAAGAAAAGTAATTATTTCTTTTCTTAAATAATGTCATTGTATAATAGCAATAACCCACTTCTGGGTGTGGGTAATGCGGGATTTAACCACAGTTGTCTTTGTTTGGTCCCGAGGGCGACCACACCAACCATGGTTAAATCCCGCATTACCCGCACCCAGGCGTGGGTTATTGCTATATTGAGATAGGTGAAAAGAATTTATAAGAGACTGATTTGTCCCTTTTTTATATAAAAACTACAATAGTTATTAAGCTGAATTTTGTTCTAAATACTTCTGTATCATGCTTGGTATAACTGATAAACTTGTCATCACATTAATAGTTAAAAGTAGACTATGCAAATTTGAGAAGAGGAATGAAAATTCAAAACAGGCTATATATAGGAAGACAATATTAAGATGTAAGAAAGAATAAAGTATTACATTGCAGGATAATTCATTTATTAAAGATGAGGGATTTGTTTTAAAATATTGAATGCCAATGGCATGACTAATTAAAGCCTTCACATTAAGGGTTTAATATGGGCATGATTATACACTGAACAGAGGATATTTCTTATTCCTTATGGGAAGTATTGGCCTCATTTGTTGTGTAAATAAGACAATAGATGGAATTATTGATTTGAAGAGTCTGTCCCTTACAATTTTTTCTTTATTCAAATTATATAATGATTCAAACTGTATACTTGCCTTCAGGCACAGATCAAGTACAATTTTATAGATAAGTGAGGGAATTTGCAGCCTATTAAGAGGCTATTACTGGACAAATGGGAGGATAGAGTGTAAAAATAATATGTCAGAAGACCTAGGAATATAAATTAAGGGAATATATACTTTTTCACAGTTTTGGATATTGAATTAGAAACTCCTGTACTCAAGGAAAACTTAATAGTGACTTACCAAGGAGTTCATTACTTAGTTTGGTCTTTTTGTAGCATCATTTTAAGTGCCACTGCAAATTATATGGAAGGAAAAATCCACCTTCATGCAGATCATAAAAATGTTTAGTTAATTATTATTATTTTTTTAACCTGGTAGGTGGGGTGGCCCAAGGACTCTTTTCAGCAATGACCTGGGTCAATGACAGAAATAGTTTATACATAAAATTAGAATGTAGTAGTAGTAGTTCACAAAGGAACAAGCAAACAATACACAAAAGTTATAGAACAAAAGTTATAGAACAGAACTGGACACAGCATGCATATAACTGGAAAATAGACATTAAGCAGGTACAATATAAACAAATGATTCTGAGTCCCAAAAATGATTTCATGTTAGATGGGACCTCAGCTGGTCAATTACTTTAATCTCTGACAAATTCTATTAATTTTTTATAGTCAGAGGCAAAATCTGTGACTGGGATGACACATGAAATGGGGTGGAACACATGAGACTGCACCTGGCAAAGCTATGGGTATAGTCAAAATATGGCATTTAAGAATCAAGGCAAATAAATGTGAAGCACTCTGTCTGGGAATTAAAACCCCATATTGCTTGTACATTATTAGTTGGGAAATCACAATAGTGGAAATGGATCAGTTGAGCTGTAGGCAAAAACTTTAAATTTGTACTGGATCAATACGTGGTATGCATCCCTACACACTGTCATCATTTGCTATCAAATCTCCACTTCACTACCACATTTAGGAAACTTCCATTCTCTGATCACTTCTGCACAAATAATTTAGCTTGAAGTTGTACAAAAGCAGAACATAGTAGAATAGTATGAGCTAAGCAGATATAAATAATTACTCTTCCTCACGGCTGCTGCACAATGTGGAAAAATACAACAATAACATCACATATGGTTTAGCAGTTATTGAAACATAGACACTACTTGGACTTTTTTACATTACACCGGGGAGTATACCCCAGTTCCATAAAACATAAGACTAGAACTGGGACCATATAGTGCTTCTTTGTCTCTTCCTGAAACTGAAAACAACATTTTCTAGCTGTAAAACAATGCACCTTTGTTAGAAAAAAAAATGAGGAAAATAACTGCAGTATTTGTTCTGTGTTTGAAGCTCTTTGTTTTGTATTAATAAAGTAAAGGCACTGATAATAATATTATCATCACATCAAATTTAACTTCAATAAAAAGAATAAGTCTTTAGGCATTGCAAACTTTTTATTAAAATGTACATGTTATTTCACAGCACAAATTCAGTAGAGGCAAAACATAGCAGAACATCTGATGCATCATGTAAAAGCTTTTTCAAATGATTCAGTGTACAGCTTAATTTGTGATATTACTTCTGATAAAGTTATGCACTTAACATTGAAAAATTCTACAGAAACATTGCTTATTCTGAAAAGCCAGCATGTGAAATGTCACAATTACCCACACCAGCTGTGCGGAATATCTCCTATCCTTTTATAATTTTTATTTTCGTTTATTCTTTGTTAAACCAAATAAAAATGCATTAGAGTACATTAAAACATAAGCACATTAAAGCAAGTTAATGTAATTATAATACACAAGTAAATTATACAACAAAGTCTTGCAGAAGTTGAAGAAAATGCCTTCAGAGTTTGTTTAAACTTGTAAAGAGAATCACACTCCATGAGCCTCTTTTTAAAGGGGAGTACAGTAAATGGCAATTTTAGTCATGGTACAATGATTTGATCTTTTATTGTGTTATGAATTCAAGACCCCAAAGGCACTGCATAATAACAAAGCAATGTCCTGAAGTTAGACTAATATATCACTCTTTGAAGTTTGCAGACACAGATAGGCAGTAATTACTGGGACAAAACTTTATTGTAACAGGCTTCAAAACAAATCTGCTATCAAGAAGAAAATTTAATACAGCATTTAAAGTACAAAAATAATAGACGTACTTGTGGACTGCATGGCAAACTCCTGCCTGGATGAGAGTACCATGAATTAATATACAAGGTATAGGATGTTGACTGCTTAGACCTAAAATACATCTCTGTGTTCTTCAAGTGAAACTGCAAAGAAGATTTAATAAGACAAACTGCAAATCTGAGAGCAGAAGTAAAAAGGCCTTCATAATAGAAATGTAGTGCATTGAGCATGCTGATTACGCTACGATATTCAGAAAAAGACAAATCATTTAAGCACTAAAGTGGCATGAGACCCAACCTTTAACAAAATGTTAAACACCCCTGATTATGTTGTTTTATTCATTTTATTTGACATTTGTTAACTGGGAAATTCTGATTAGGATAATATCCCATTTTCAGCAGAGGCCCCGGGACAAAAGCTCCACAATGGCACAATATGGTTGCAGTTAAATAAAGTTATTATAAAGCCTGATACAGAAAAATGACATACTAAGTGAAAATTCAGCTTCAGCTCATATAGTGTGAACTTATACATAATGCAAATATATGGAGAGCTATAATATGCTGAAAAAAGAATATTGTCATAGAAAGAGTAGATATACATTGCAATTCATAGAGATGACATTAAACACACTGAGTACACTCTTTGGAACAGAAATGGCCATATAATTTAGCCTAGGCAAAAACATATTTTATCTTCGTTTAAGAAATAGATTTAACTAATTCCTTCTCTCTGAACATTGTCAAAGTATTCTGGTGGTGGAAAGAGGGAGGGACTAGTTTAGCCTGGGGTAGTGCAAGAGCAGAGCCAGGTCTTATTTAGGTGGTCCTTAATAGTAGCTTGAAGTTGTAGAGCTTAGAGGTAGATCTAATTTGCAGAGGAATAGAATTCCATTTTCAGCAACAGAGTATGAGAGGTTAGCCAGAGGATTTGTGGGGTTTATACAGTGCTTTTTTTGTAAACAAACAGGTGGTGGTACACATATGTTGCATTTGGGTCAACCCCCCAGCCCCTCCAAGCAGCCATTCCAGTTTCCCATTATTTAGCTATTTCTCCCCAGTTGCCATTGTACAATGATTGCAGATATTTGGATTTAATTTAAAACTTTTATTTCAAATTTTTCAGCACAAGCATTGATAGACGTTTGCTAAACCAAGCAATACAGTCTCACACTGAAAACAGACTTAGCATTAAATCTTCTGTGACTTTGAAACTCACTTTCATTGAAACAGCATTGAAACCCACATTCAAAGGAAACACATCTGGCCAGTGGCAGATTAAGTTTACCTTTGGGCTGTTTTCAAATCATAGACCCCTTGCAAACATTTTTATGACCATGCAAAATTTCTTTGATTCACCTTCCTGATTGTATTAAATTATAATATATAATAATTAAATTATATCCCTTGTATAATACAATGCCGTTTGTTAAAGCATGTTTTAAATGTATAGCCAGTAAGCAAAGAAACAAAACAAATGAACCAATAGTGCCAAAACTGCCCAATTCAGAACATTTCAACCATAAAACGCCACTCAAACTTCTGTCATTACAACTCACCAATATCAGTCAATATGCACGGTTTCTGCAGAAGTAAAAGTCATCTGAATAATTCCACATTAAAGAGATCTAACTGTAACTAATGAAAAGGTTGCTGCTAGCAAAAAACTTTATATTTAAGTATTTTATCTACAAATTCACTGTCTGCTGACCTTGAAGAATAAATTGCCTATGTTACATTAAAAATGATAAACTGGTAATATTGCAATAGGGAATGGATGGCAACCTAAAACAAGTTCATGGTTACTAGGCATCTTATCCAAAGGAGGACATACTCAGAACTGCAGCACCCCATACTCTTAAAATCCAACGCAATATCAGCAATCCATCTACATGCTGTGGGAATAGAACCCACAGCCTTCTGCATCAAAACAAAAGTATGCTACCTGCTGTGCTACTAACACTACTTTAAAACTCTAAACACTCAACATTGATACCATTTGCTAAGCAAAACAGTTGCATATTCTGCGTAGTGGATTCAGGCTCTTGTTTCCTGTAGCTAAGGTACAGGAATTGAGCCTAAGCAAATTACTAACTACCTACTAACCCTAACAAGGGTATTTCACTGTCTCACACATACACCTCAACCTTTTAATGCAAGAAACCTGGACAAAGTCTAAAAATAAATAGGAACAGATTATAAATATTTCTCTCATGAACTTAGAACATTGCTAGAATAACAGGATTTGTGTTAGTATGCATTTTTCTAAAGGATGTGAAGTCTAAACCTCAAATATCTGTCATTATTTAGCAACGTCAATCTTTTTATGAGGAAAAAACAAAAATATGGGGCAAAAATCTGGACATTCTGCAAAAACCTAGGCAGTTGAGGGGTATGCTACCTATCTCTTACACACACACACACACACACACACACACCATACCTCTCAACCTCTTAGCACAAGAAGTCTGGGCAAAGCCTGTCATAATGGGATGACAAAGGCCCAAAACTAGGGACACAGTTTAAATATTGCTCTTATAAATTCAGAAAGTTGCTAGAATAACAGGATTTGTATTAGAATGTGTTTTCTAAAAGATATGAAGTCTAAAACTAAACCCAAATGCATGCCATTAGTTAGTAACCTTAATCTTTAGATCATCCCGGTGATTTCTCAAAAAAAAAGACAATATTTATGAGGAACAGACCAAAACTATAAGGCATAAATTTGGACATTCTGGGAAAATCTGTACAGCTGAGAGGTATTACACACATACACCCCTACCTCCCTCTTAGACCCTCCCCCATGCCTCTCAACCTTTTAGTGCAAGAAATCTGGACAAAGACACACATAATGGGGGTGACAAATGTCCAAAAATAGAGACACCTTTTAAATATTGCTCTTACAAACTTAGAAAGTTGATAGAATAACATGTTTTGCATTAGTATGAACTTTCTGAAGGATATGAAGTCTAAAGCTCAAATGTTTGCCATTATTTGCTGTCTTAATCCCCAATGATTTGACAGGGGATTGCCCAAAAAAACACAGTTTTATGAGAAACAAACCAAGGATGTGAGACTAAAATCTTGTCATTCTGCGAAAATCTGGACATTTCACTCACTCACACACACACAGACCTACCTACTTCTTATACACAAACACACACAGACCTACCTCCTTCTTATACACACACACACACACACACACACACACACACACACACACACACACACACACACACACACACACACACGCTGCCTTCCTATTTCTTGCACACACGCACACACACAGTCCTCTTAAAAACTTAAACACACACACACACCTACCACTTACTTGTCTGGTTGCAGTCCACAGTCCAAACATCTTCAGGAATTCAAATTCCATGCACGTGGACCAGGAAGATGTAAACGATTGGTCGCACATTGCACAGATGCAGAAGGTCTTCTGTGTCTGTGCGACCCGACGCAAAAGGCATTCTTAAAGAAGAATGCCCTTAAAAAGAAAGTTTTTTTTTTTTTAAAGAAACAGGGTAGCAGAGGTGCCGGTATGCCGTACCGGTGCATACCAGCCCCCAAAAAGCCCTGGGTTTATATATACTGAGAAGATGTTCATTAGATTGAAGTAGTCTATTAGGGTGATAGGAATGGATGATAGGAGTAAAAGCAGGGCAGTCACTGGCTTTGTGAATAATGTTGTGTGTTGTGATAAGCTGTATGTAATCTGTGTGTTGAGGTACTTCAAGCCAGTTCAAAGCCTTAAGGACAATACATTGGTGGTTGTGGTATTGTTTGCTGGTGGCAAATTCTGCAAGCTTATTATAGCATGCCTTCAGCTTACTTATAACAGTAGCCTGAAGGTTGGTTAGGATGGGTGCACAGTATAAGAGAGATGGAAGAATGTAAGTAGTGGTAGGAATCGTGGTGGTGTTGCTGAGGAAATTTTTATGTCTGTAGAGCATTCTTAATTTTTGGTAAGTCTTTTGTTATGGTATTTTGAATATGCAGGTAAAATTAAAGTTATCATCTATAATCATGCCAAGAAGTTTTGTATGAGAGTCCACTTCAATTTCAATTTTGTTTAGTGAAAAGATTTTGAAATTTGCTTTATCAGGTGTGTGTGACTGGGGGAAAATTTCTCAACTGAGGAAAAAGCTTATTTTATTGCCTGATATGGAGGAGTTGAGGCAAGTTATTAGATGCACATATAAGTGTAGACTAATCAACTTATTGTATAAGAGAAGCTGGATCTATGGAGGTATAGAGGTCATCAATAAAGATAGTGAAGTGGTGGAGATCAGGAATAGAGCCTTGGGGTACACCAGTGAAGATTTGCAAGTATGGTGAGAGAGTGTGCTGCCATTTTACAAACTGATGTCTATCAGTTAAATAGCTATTGAACCACAGTAATGAAGAAGTGGATAGTCCAAGTTGAGACAGTTTATACAAGTGTTTAGGATGGGAAATTGTATCAGAAGCTTTTGGCAGGTCAAGAAATAAGGACAAAACAAGTTTGCTCAAGTCCCTGTATTTGTTTGTGGTATAAGTGAGTGATAGGAGGGGAATAGTTATATTGTGTGTTAGGTGGAAGCCGTGTTGGGTGGATGTTAAAAGCCATTCTTGTTGAAGATGGTGGAAAAGTTGTTTATGAATACATCTTTCAAGCATTTTTGAGAGAGGTGATAATATTGCAATAGGCCGAAAGTTAGAGACATCAGCAAAAATGTCACCTTTGTGAAGAGGAATAATATAGGATTTTTTCCATAGTGATGGTAGATAGGATTCAGATATTGATCTATTGATAAGGACAGAGACTGGGTATGCTATGGCCTCGGCAGCTATCTTTAGGTATTCAGGTGGGAGGTTGTCAGCTGCAGTGGAGCAAGTTCTGATTTTAAGTAGAAGTTTTTTTTTTTTATCATTGATGTGGAGACATGCTGCGGTAGCGTTGTCGCCTCACAGTAAGATGTTGTCCTGTTCGATTCTCAGCTAGAGCTTCTTCTGTGTGTAGACATGCGTGAATGGGCGTACCTTCATTGAAGGTTGTGCATCAGAGCAGTGCATCAGACCCCAGTTAGGGGTCGCCACAGCGGAACTCCGGTCCGCTAATGATTGGCAGTGGATTTTTATGTGCCGAGTTGCCAGCCCTGACGCACATTGAATAAGGTTGCAATTTTTAGTGGAGAGCTATTATGAGAAGGGATAGGTTCCTTGTTTGAGCCTGGATGTAACAGGTTACATACTGATGTTTAGAATTTGCGGGGGTCATTTTTGTGTTGAAGTTGAATATGGCTTTAATATTGTTTTTTTATCTCATTTAACTTGTTTTTTACTCATATTAAGTATATATCAAGTCTCTGTAAAAATGCAGATTATAGGGAGTTTTAAGTTTAAACCACTCTTTCCAAGCTTTGTCTCTGTTAGACATTGTAGCTTTTGACTAGGCAGTGAGCCATGGTGTGCATTTAACTTTCATTCTTTTTTTTTGTGAAGCGGGCAGTGGCTGTTTAAAGTATTTAAGAATAAGACATTAAAAGTATTGACTGCCTTGTTGAGTGGAAGAGTTTTTAGGACAGACCAATTACTGTCTTTCAAAGTATTAATGAAGAGTCTATATGTATATTGTATTTAGAAAGGTTTCAGTTTTTTAAGTTGGTGAGTGTTATGTTGGTGGGTGGAATTTTTATGGCTATAAGTTGGAAGGTGGTAGCTAACTGAGTGTGGATAGGTTCCTGAGGTTGTAACTTTACTAGAGTCAAGGACCAGTATCCAGTCCAAAACTGAACCTTTACTGTTATGTTACTAAATCTAGTGCAGTGATGGCAAATCTATGACATGCATGTCAAAGGTGACACGCCACAACATTTTGGGTGACACACCAGCGTTCACCAACATCCGAGGTACCAAAGAAGCTGCTTTTGCATTTGTTGCTTGTGTGAAGTGCATTGAATTATTTTGTGCCAGGAGCCAGTTCAACAACACTACTGCAGAGGTAAGGAAGTTATTAACCTCAACGACTTATTTGGTATACTGTCTTGATAGAGTCTGCAAAGGGCAGTGCTGACATTGTTTTCTCTTTGTGGTTACACCAGCAAAGGGCAAGTAGTCTGCATTCCTAGGGGTGTGCTGTTTTTCATTCCTCTCAACTGTCCCTCTTAATCCCTCCTAAAACTGGCAACTTTTTAAACTTAATAATGACAATAATGACAATAATTATTTTATAGATAAATTTTACATCAGAAAATGTATATTAATTCACATTCATTTTTTTCTATTAGTGTCTCAAATTAATAGTACTAGTAGTTTAGAACTGTCCATGTCTCTTATTTCTAGATTTGTCCCCGATTCTGTTGAGATTTATCCCTGGAGTATTGAGAGCCATGCTGTTTTATTTATTTTTTATTTATTTATTTATTATTTTTTTTGTTTGGAGAGTGACACACAAGCAGAGACAAGTTAGGCATTTTCCGAATTTTTGACACGTCGAACCCAAAAGGTTCGCCATCACTGATCTTGTGTGTGGGTTGTTAAGTTGTGTGAATCCATAACGGTTTATAGTAGCTGAGGGAAAGTCTGATGTTTTGTCAGTCAATATTTACATCCCCTTGTAAATTTTTTTTCATAAGGTATATAATTAGTTGTCCAGGAGGGGATTTCTTCTAAAGTCGTTATATTACGTATTTCCAGGTGGAATGTAAACTGCAACAAAACATAGCTGTTTTTTAATTTTTAAGCTTTAACAATGATACTAGTATTTAAGTATTTTAGAATTTTGGGATGTTGTGTGAATAGGGAGAGAGATTGTATAAACTTGAATAAATTAAGGCTACCTCTCCTGCTTTCTTGTGTGGCCTATCAGCTCTGATAATACTGTAACATGGAGGGAGTAGTTCAGAGTCTTTAATGTTAGGCTTAAGCCAGGCTTCTGTTATGGTAAGAATATCAATATTATACTGTGATATCCATGTATGTAGCTCTGTAATTTTTGTTGCAAAAGCTACATAGGTTGACTGTGACTATATTCAATTTTTTTGGAAGACAAGTGGAAAAATGATGGGGTGGGGGAGTTTGATGTGTTTAAGTTTTATTATTATGAATAGGTGGTTGTTTAATTATAGGACAGTACAGCTAGGAAGATGTATAGTTTGAGGTGGTAGGTGAAGAGGGATTATTTACTTCACAACTTTTTAGAGGTGGTTCTTTGTTTTTTTGGATTTTTGGGGGGTCATCACCACACTGTGAGATTTTTGAGAGGCAGTGTATTGATTTAGAGGGGATCTGTATGAGTTTTATTTTTTGAGTGGTATTGAAGTATTTTGTGCTTAAAATTAAGACAAGGCGGGAGATTAAAAAGGCAGGAAGGTATATTAGTGTAGTTATTTGTGATTTCATAGTGTGCTGAGTAAACTGCAAACTTTAGTAGGAGAGGTGTACAGAGGTGAAAGTGTACAATGATAGTTTATTAGCTAGGATGCTAGTAGCAGCAGAAAGAGACATGATGCTTGAAGAAACACTGGAAAAGTTGGTGGCTATAGAGAAGAGGAAAAGTGAAGTGTAGTATGTAGTATTAAGTGGAGGGAGGCAGAAGTGGAGTTAAAGAAGAGAAGTAGGTGGAGGAGATGTGTCTTATTAGTTAATGCTAATTATGTAACAATGAGAAAGGAAATGGAGGAGTAACAATGATAGTGGAAGACAGTCAGAGGCATAAAGAGCAGAATATAACAAAAGACGGTTTACCTTCATAACGCCGATCACAATATGGTCGACCCCACTTCCGCAAATACCGAAGTGCGACCGTCCAAAACGTCGAACACCACATATCCGAACGGCAAAATCTCGCCTCCTTTTTGACCCATGGTAGCACTGGTGTGGAGGTGTGACAAAGCTGGAAATGTCAAAATTCGACATTTATTCGACATTTTAAAAGTTTCATTGTTCTGGTTTCACGGAAACGGTTCGACGATGTGACCGGTCAATCATATATGATCAACAATATGAAGATAAACCCAAAGGACACTAATAATGAAATTTAGGTGCATATAATAGTATGAAGAGCAGACAAGGCAGATGTAATTTTTGTGTCTGGGAGGAGTGAGGTTATGTTGCTGCAGGTGGTAGGAGTTAGGGGTCTTGTGATATGTTGGAATTTGGATCAGGAGGGATAGACCAAGTATAAAGGAAGTGATGTCAGGGGTTAGTGGGAATGGGGGTAGAGTGGGCAGTGAAGAATAGCTGAGTGTAGTGAGATGAAGCGGAGCAGGATAAAACAGTCAGTTTGGATTATCAAAATGTAAGAAAAAATGTCTTAATACACTAGGACACAGCATTACCAGTGGCAGTGTTAAAAACTAACACCAAAATGTTGGAAGTATTAACATGAATAACAGGGAAGATTGTATCAGCAGTAGACAGAAAAGGACAGTGAATTAAACAGTAGTATGAGGATTCTAAAGGAGATAGAACTGGGCCAGTCTAGATGAGGGAAAGTAGACAGAGAGTTAGGAGTGAGATATATGAAGCAGCCAGGTGACAGGCAGCACCCAAAACTCAATAATAATTCACAGTGCCTGACAACTGGGAGACAAATGGGAGTGTGTATAGGGTACAGTAGTAGAGTAAAAAATAAATGGGCACCAATAAGAAGGGAAACCAGTTACAATATAGGGAAGGTTCTTACTTAAGGCACTTCTTTGTGGCTTTTCACTCTAATGCCCTCTGGAGCCAAAATAACTGGGTGCCCTGACCCTGCTTCAGAGCCTTGCCTGATGTTACCATTGATTTCAGTCTGGAAGGGGAGGGGGCATGAGCCTAGCATTGCTGTACCTTAACATCTGCAGAACTAATATAGTGGCATAGACATGTGTTGTTAATGTTGAGTCTCATACTAGACATTAAAATCTGCTAGTACTGACCAGCAAAAGACAGCTGTTCTTAATTTAGAAATTGACTAGCATAACAGGATGTGTGTTTGCCTGATTTTTCTGAAGAATACAAAGTCTGAAACCTAAATGTATGCCATTATTTAGTGTACTCAATCCTCAGTAATTTGCCTAAAAAACACAGACTTTGTGAGGAATATATCAGACATATGAGGAAAAAATCTGTACTACAGTCTGCAAAAATCTGGACAGTTGAGAGGCATGAAAGGTAAGTGCGAACATACAAGACTGTGTTATACTACCTTTTTGAAAATGCTCTCTAAGTGTTTTAAGGCTTTGAAAGCTAGTAAAACACAGCATTTTTTTTCTTTTTTACTTTAACTGCTAGTACATGGAGCAGATAAAGCTCCATGTACTAAAAGAATTATGTGCATTTCACCAATGCTAATGTAATATTATGTGTTCTCAACACTGATGCCAAGATTCACTTCTTGACCTTGGCACTTGAAGTGAAATTTTAACTTTCACATTAACATCATCGATAGAGACTGAGTCAATAAATGTTAAGGTTTTTGACTTGTATCTTTCTACAAGATCGGGCCACCCCAGGGGCAGATATAATAACTAAGAGGAGGTAAAAGGAACTATGAACATGGCAGTATGAGCCCCATAGAGAATGAGTTAACTTATTACACAAAGTAATGCAAAGGACACACACTGGTGTTAGCAATAAAACAGGTTATAAAACTACATAAAGGTTTTGATCTCAATTTAGTTATAAGGAAAGTAAAGAAGACTTTGAACCTACAGTCAAAGATAGTAAAACATTTTCAGCAGGACACTATTTGGTCTGTCTTGATAAGATAAGACACTCCCAGTCAACAAATGTAAATAAATAAATAAATAAATAAATAAATAAATAAATACAATGTCTCTTTTTATTTAAATGCCATTGCTGAGTTGACTTGTTTTGCCTGTCATTTGCCTGGAGCATCATTAGACTTAATGTGATGGAGTCCCTTCCATTAACCATTCATTCAACTCAGTGTAACTACAGCTTCAGCAGTTAACTTCTAAATGTATGGCAGAGGAGAAGATATATCTGCATAATAGTTTGCCATCCTTTTTTTACATGACAGGTACAAGCAGAAATGTTTGGAGCCCTTCATTATAGGGGACTAAATGTGATGCATATATATTTGATTGGTCTTCCATGGTTAATCAATGAGATTGTTTAAAAAAATATATACCTGTATCACAGCAAATGGAAAGTGCATAATACAAAGGTGTCCTTGGGTCTCAGGTTACCAACCAACTAACATTCCAGATGTATAAATTATTTCAAAGCAGAGCAAGAAATGCCACTAAAACAAACAAGCAAGCAAACAAACAAAAAATTACCTTCTTTATACAGGGATTTGGGGATGGAACATCCTTTCATAGTGAGGTCACAGGAATGTAACTTACACAATTAACAGAGGAGAAAAACAGAAAGAAAGGTGCTAGAATTTGGCATCCAATGGCCATTCAATGTCTGTTTCATTTAATGAAAGAGCTCTGACAGATCTAGAATGCCAATACATTATTCAGAAGAAGACATTCAAAGTGCCCCCCCCCCAAAAAATCTGTATAGCTATGAGTATTACTTTCATTCTTTTCTAATTCCCTAAAACAAACATGGTGGTCATGGCACCTACACTTGAAATCATCCAATTAAATCCCTTAATTGGTTATAAAATGCTTTGAATCCTTCAGCTACTACCACCAATTATCATGCTGTTGAAGGACGACTGGAAGTGGTTTTTTGATATGCAGTATACTTATCAGTATATCAAGATGAGAAAACAGTACAGGAGAGTCCTCAAATTCAAAGTAGATACTCATCATTTCAGCTGAGCCCTACTGTATGAAATTTATTTGATTCCAGGGTTGAGTTTTGTTAACAGAAGATATATATATATATATATATATATATATATATATATATATATATATATATATATTTTATTTTTTTTTTGCAGTAGCTCTTTTACAAAAATGCTTGCAGAGATACAGCTGTCATCTTTGCCCTTTTCAGGCCTTGTACAAAGGTAAATTTGGTAAGTGTGGAACTCATTATGGTAAGACTGGATGTCATGGAAGGCACAACTTTTAAGAGAAATATACAGGTCTTTTGTGCCCATGACAACTGCATCAGAACTCCTAAACTCACCCTTCAGTTTATTCTGACATGCCCCATAATCTGTACTATGCAGTTGTAGGAAGAGCGAGTGTCTCATCATGACTTAAACACATGATGCATGCAGTCGAAGGTGCAGTCCTAATACTGCCATAATTCTCAGTTAAGTACTGCAGGGTAATACAGACAGGAACTACATTGATTACAGTCATTACCCTCTTCATTGCCATTGCTCGGACCCATGTACATTCTAGTTTGACTTTCAGTACAAATTCAACTGAATGACTAACTCAAAGCAGATAACTCCTAACTTGTGCAAGGAAGACATTTAAATACACTAATGTGGATTTCAAACAGGCAGCACAACAAACATGGTTCTATACTGCTCCTCAGAGCAAACTACCTCTGTAAAATACTTATAAAGCTTAGGTTGTCTAATATCGACACTTTATCAGAATTATTAGCACTTGGGATATTAATGCCATTTCTGTCTCTTTCTTACTTGTTATAGATATGGACAAGTAAAATGGTTTTCCTGTCTCTCTCTCTCTATATATATATATATATGTATATATATATATATATATATATATATATATATATATATATATATATATAATATTAATAATATTATAGGTTTATAGGCTAATAAACACAAGGGCCTTTTTAAGCCTAGCTATGCATCCCAACTCTCTGACAAATTCTGGTACCATTGCAGAGACTTCAGCGATGAAACATTTACAACAGGGGCCTGAGAGATGAACCATTTACAGACTGCTTTTGTCTATTTGAGATGTAGGTGTAAAACTAGGGATGAATTTCCTGTTCCCCATCCAGTTGTCCAAGTTGCACTTGAATTGGGTTGGGGAGGAACTGTGCTTCACATGGATGGGGAGCCTGTGCCAGAGAAGAGGTATTCTCTGGGATTCACACCTGTCTCTCCAGCAAGTACTGTTTATATCGCATGCAAGGTTTAAGTCTTTAGAATGGGTAATTCTGGTGTTGTTTGTTTTGTGGATATGCAGGAGGTTCATCAGAGTGGGGTCTGACAATGCCCTGTATGCCAGGCACAGATCTCTACTCAACAGCCTATAGGAGACAGAATACAGGGATAGGGCCTTGAGGTGGTCTGCATAGGATATGTTACTTATGCCCTGTATTCTATTAGTGAGGAACCTCTGTGGATGTTCCAGTTGTTGGATATGCTAGGTTAGGTGCACACCAAGGGAGGTATTGTACTCAATGATAGGTCTGATGAGTGCCGAATACAGTGGAACAATGACTTCCTTGGACCTAGGTACTATACCTTTGTTTCTAAGTTGCACAAAATAGAATGTTTCCTCACTACTGTGCACATGTGATGGTCAAAGGCTAGATTATCTTCTATGTGTGTCCCCAAGTCCCTGACTACTGGGTTAACTCTAAGGGGTATGTTGTCAATATGATAGTTACCAGGGGTGAATGATTTCCCTTGGGATACTATTATGCATTTCTTGGCATTTAGTTTAAGTCCATGGCTTTGACACTAGTTGTTTATCTGTGTCAGCCCTCCCTAGAGAACATTTGTGTCAGTGTGGGATTCAATGATGGCCCCTAATTTACAATCACTTGAAAATTTAGTCAACCAGAGGCCATTGACTTTAGCCTTGATTTCAGAGAAGTAAATGCCAAAAAGGAGTGGTCCCAGGACTGATCCCTGAGGGACTCCACTTGAGACTGGCCTCTTTGTAGAGGTGGACTCACAGGTTATAACTCCCTGGGTCCTGCTTGTGAGACAGTTGGCTATCCACTGGGTGACATTTGTACCTAATCTCTTGAGTTTGTCAATAATGCGCTAGTGGGGTATAGTGTCAAATGCCTTGGCCAGGTCAAGGTAGGCAGTGTGACCCATTTCACCCTCATCCATTGCTTTGGTGACCTTCTCAAAGAAGTCCACTGGGTTGAGTAGGCATGACCTGTCCTTGATGAAACTAAACTGGGTTGAGTCCAGTGTCTGGAGGTTTACTACATCATTACTGATCATTTCCATGATAATTTTTTCCATGGCTTTGCATATAGGACTAGTGAGACTTACAGGTCTGTAGTTTTTAGGCTCTGTAGATGGCCCACCTTTGTGCAGAGGAATGACTGCTGCTGTTCTTCATTCATGAGGCACAAAGCCTCTTTGAAGGCTACAATAAAATATAAATTCCAGATGACCTGATAGGTCATGTTTCATGCTATTTAGAAGGCATTCTGAGATATTGTTTGGGCCCATTGATGTGGTGCTCCTGTCCTTAGAGAGAGCATTATGAACTTGTTCCCCGGTGATAGCTGGGAGAGATATATTTGACAGTATTTCCTGAGCGAAGTTTGAGGGGGAGAGAAGGGTAAAGCTGGAGGTGCGCTTGTTGGCCAGTAGGATTGCTGCATCTTCTTGCTCAGTATAGATGACTCCATTTACAATGTGTTCTGCATACAATTGTGTATTGCCTTTGAGGCTGTGGACATAGCTAAAGAATGATTTGTATTTGTCCTTGGCCTGGGAGGCCAAGATTACCTCATATTTGGCTTGGTAGACTTTATTTGTTCTCTGAGTTGTTTGATTAGTTTGATGAAAGTGCTTTTATCCTGCTAGGTGCTGCTCCTCCTAATTTTTGTCATGATTTTCTTCCTTCTGTTATACAGCCTATTGATTTTGTGATTCCACCAGGGTGGCTTGTTTTTTGAGTACGTTCTGTACTTCCTGGTGGGTATAGCTGCCTCTATGCAGCTATTAACATGCTTGTATAGGGTTTCTGGGAACAGTTCTGCATAGGCAGCAGTGTTCTCAAGGTTTATGGGGGCTTGAAATTTTGCCAGGTTATCACTTAATAACAGGAAGTTAGCCTTAGAGTAGTTCCTGAATATTCCAGAGTTAGCTGGGAGTCCAAGTTTTATTTTTGCTTCAAAGGACACCATTTTGTGGTCTGACCTTACCAGTGAAGACATTATACTAGGGGGTGTGCAGCACTCTCCTATATTAGTGAGGACGAGATCCAGTATAGTTGCACCCCTGGTTGGTGTATTGCCGATCTGGTTCAAGGAGTTTGTGTTTACAAAATCCAGGAATCTCTGTGGCTGTATGTTTGGTGTCATATAGGATTCCCAGTTATTAGTTGGGTAATTAAATTCTCCCATGAATATGGTATTTGGTTGGATGGTGAGTGTTTCCAAAAAGTTTAAATACATGGTATGGGTTTCCTGGGTCATACAGGGTGATCTATAGCATACAAGGAAGTGGTATTGGATTTTGCCTATGGTGATTTGAACATGGAGAAATGCATTGTCCTCTTTGACCAGCCTTGAGGTGTATTTATTTTTGATGTAAATTGAGACACCTCCACCTTTAGTCCTTGTCTGTCTAGTAGCTGGTCTAAATGTGTGGAAGGCATTACAACCTTGCACTGTCGGTATGCTCTCCACAGCTTTAAACTATGTCTCAGAGACCACTCAGATGTCAGCATTCTCTTGGGTGAAGAGAGCTTCTAGGGGGTGGAGTTTTTTGTTTATACTCCTAGCATTGTGGAGTAATACCTTTAGATTTTTCTTGGTTTTGATTTGCTATGTCAGAAGTAGTTTCAGTTTGGTATTGCCTAAAAAAGACACTATGGGGGAAGACAGTGTTTTAGCTAATATTTGAATGCCTAGAGGGGAGAGGTGCAGACCATCTCTAGCAAAGCAGTGTTGTCTGTTGACCATCTCCTTGCATGCTGACAAATATTGCACCCCCTTAGAATGACACCAGAAACTAAACCAATTATTAAAGTCAGTCTTTTGCTCGTATTGTGGCATCACCCTTGGAGAAGGTAAAATGTTGCTCAATGCTAGGCTCATACCAACCTGGGACACATATTCCGAGAGCTCCACGATGTCTCTCTTTATATAGTCTAGAAAGGTATGTCTCAGGTCATTTACACCCACATGGAGTATGACTTAGTCATACTGGTTCTTGTGGTCCAATGACCTGAGTGCGTGAGTAATGTGACAGATCTTAGCCCCTGATAAGCAACTGATCATGACTTTCTCTTTACTCAGCCTGGTGAGGGGGACATCAGTGTGTCTCACAATGGAGTCTGCAATGTTAAGAATGTTGGATTGTGTGGTGGCTTCCCTTAAGGGCTTAGAAGTAGAAGCTCGTTGAGATGTGGCTGTATGTGTTGATGTGGGTGTTGTTTTGAAAGAGTACATTCGGGGCTGCTGAGGGCATTTGTTATGTGTACTTTGTCTAGGAGGTTTTGGGGATTTAGGAAGGTTGCATTTAAGTGCCTCAGCATATGTGGGTCTATATGTCTGCTTTGAATTTTGTATGATGGGTGCAACATGTGTACTGCTGGCAACCTTATAGCATTAAGAGTACTTTTATGTGAGATTTTTACCTCCAGTGATATTGTGTAAATACATCTCTCACATACCATATCAGTTTGAGAATTAACTGGTTGTCCGTAACCATGAGGCAATTTCTACATTGCCTCAGGATGCCTATACCCACCAAGCTGGTAACAGAGATTATAATATATATATATATATATATATATATATATATATATATATATATATATATATATATATACATAAAATTGTATTACTAAAGATGGAATACATGCAAAGCACAACTACAATGTCAACACATAGCTATGCATGTGCAGAGAAACAGCCTCAGTGCATGCAAAATTTAAAGTAAAAAAAAAAAGCAAATAAAAGCAGTATTTTTTACAAGGGGCAAGCCTCCTTGCTCCTCATTTTCACTTATCAGTGTGCTTTCCTCCCTAAACCTTAGTATCTCCTCTATAACCTGGTTCCAAAGCTATCTATCTGGGTGTCAGCAGGCCGTACAGTGGTGACACCACCTCTCCACTCTTATCCCAAGTTGCCTTAGGGGGTCCCATAAGGCTCCACCCTTGGGCCTCTACTTTTCCCCTTATTCACCAATTTACTCCACACCTCCACTTTCATGCCTCTGTTATACAATATGCAGATGACTCAACTCTAATATGCACAGCCTCCACCCTATAAGACCTCCACACCACAACTCAAGATTCAATTCTATCTGTAGAAACATGGCTCACCAATTCCCAACTCATTCTAAACCCAATAAAAATAAAGCTCCTTCTCTTCTATCCCACAAGATCTCCCTCTTCTGACCTAACTTTCAATATAGAGTCCAAAAACAAAAGTATTATCATCCCAATAACACACACTAAACTACTAGGCATTGAAATTGACAATTATCTGAAGCTCGACATCTATATTGCTTAAACCATTAAGAAGGTCCACAAAAAGCTAGGTCTTCTTTACAGGAACAATTTTTAACTAGAACCACAAAAGCTACCATTGCCTGCACACACCTCCTGTCAACTTTGCTATTTGCCTCCCCAATACTAACCAACCTCTATAAAACTTAGCTTATTAAGCTGGAATCCTGTTATAATAAAATTGCCAAGTTTGCTACTGATGCTACACACAGGTCACATCATTGCACTGCTCTTAAACAACTAAAATGGCTAGAACTTCCTCAACTGCTACTCTATAAACAATTAGCCTTTGCCCACAAAATCCTGCATCAACTGGATAAAATCCCTGCTATTCAAAATCATATACAACCATCCACCACTTCTAGAGCCCTCCATTCTAGTAACAAACTCCTTCTATAAACCACCAAAGCTAACAGCTTAGCTGGGGAATCACTCTTCACAAACTTCATTCCTAAAATATGGAATAAACTGCCAACCCCTATTACCTCTAACTGCTCCACAGTACAATTTAAAAAGCTCCTAACTACTCATTTTGTAGACACCTGGCTCTGTTCTTGCAATTCTCCTGGATAACCCTTAACCTCAATATATTTAACCATATCTTGCTCATTGGGCACTGTCTTACTCCAATCTATGCACTCATTTCTATTGTAACTTCCTTTTCCTCATTTTTTAAATATATATCAATTTGTGTCACATGTTATGTTAAGACAAGATCTAAAGAACTGTATTTCTCAAGACTGTACTATTACTGATTGTGAATGCTACTGGAACTTCCTGTATTATTATTGTAACTATTACAATGTTTGTATGTCTTTTTGCTGGAGCTTTTCTCCCCAGGCCTCTACTGAAAAAGGATCCATGTCCAGTTGGACTTAACACAAATAAATAAATAAATAAATGTTATTGACCAGGTTAGCCTCATTAGGAGTGTTGCTTCTTTTCAAGGAAGACTCAAGGTGGCATTTATACTGAATAGGAGAAATGTTGCCAGGGCACCTGGGAACTTCACCTACTCTTTTCATTATGTGCTATGCTATCTTTGCTTATTGAGTAGAGTAATACCCCCCCCCCCAGAGATGTACAGTAGCAAAGCCTGCCCAAAGCCCAGCTAATTGGTCCTACATGGGTGCTGGCAATGTCGATGAAACAAACCCACAATGCCTATCAATTCAAATACATTATTAGACTAGTAAAATACTAATGGACATTTAAGTAGAATGGCTCCATATTCTTGGAGAAGGTGGATGTTTGCCTCATTTTCTGTTCTGCTCCTCATAAGATTTGTGGTTTTCTGGCATATCATTAAGGTTTGAAATCAGTAACTAATAATAGCCATTTGAGTTTGACTCCACATTCTTCAGAAAATCCATGCTAATGCAAAACGATTTATTCTAGCACTTTTCTAAATTTATAAGAGCAATATTTTAAAAGTGTCCATATTTTTAGGCCTTTGTCCAGAATTCTTACTCAAAGATGTTCAGAGGTATGAATGGCAGTAAAACTATTAATCTGTTAATTTTAAAAAAAGTAACATGATACTCTTAATGTCCTGGCACAATCTACACCTCTACACCTGACAGTACTTAAAAAAAATATGAAGGCAACTTCACTTCTTAATGTGCTGATAATTTCATTATTACCTGCAAGAACAATATGGAAGATGCCACATCAAGGAACCCCTTGCAGCCATCTCTTATACTTTATAAAATGAATAAGTATGATGAGGGTTCTGCCTATAATTAACAGTACAGTATACAAGACGTCATATTCTAAATAGTAGTCAGAGGAAGACTCAAAACTATTATGTGTAAATATATATATATATATATATATATATATATATATATATATATATATATACACACACACACACACACACACACACACACACACACATATATGTATATATATATATATATATATATATATATATATATATATATATATATATATATATAGGGTTTATATTAGATCACTGAATGTTTAAAAAAGCAAATTGTGATTAATCGACCCTATGTAAGCGAAAGCTTTTTTTTTAAACATCACATTAAGTGGGGGGCTTTGCCTCCCACACCCCCTACTTAAATATACCAACGCCAAGACCGCACTACAGCGCCGAAAATGGCAAAGTAACGAAGCGGCCAAGTGAATTCTTTCTCAGGGAAAGAATTTGCTTAAAAGCCGCTTTGATATTTTGCCTTTTCAGTCTTTTAAGTTCGACCAAGATGCTTTCGAATGAATGAGTCTTCAGTCTTCTAATAGGAACCCTATATATATATATATATATATATATATATATATACACACACATACACACACACACACACATATATATATATATATATATATATATATATATATATATATATATATACATAAAATAGTGTTTCTATGGCACAAGTCAAGAGAGGAACTATTGTATAAATGGCGTTGAGAGTTTGCCCATCAATGGCATGGCATGATTGCAGTCTGTCCTTCAATGATACCATGCTCCCATAACTTGTCCCTCACCACAGGGGCATCCAAACCTGTTCAGTCTTTATTGGGAGCTATTATACTACACAATGACCAGATCTTTTACATCCACTTGAGCTACCATCAACTCAGGCAGACAGGACCTTGGTTTAATGTCTCATCCAAAGATTAACTTAGATGTTCTAGCAATCACAGAAATCAGATTAAAATATGCAGATATGGCCGTCAACACATATTATTGGACAATAAAGAAGATAAATGATACTAGGTGGAACAATTTTCAGTCCTGCATTATCAAAATAAATACCTGACTTATTGAAGACAGCTACAGTCTGACTTGCCACCCAACTACTGTGTGTGTGTGTGTGTGTGTGTGTGTGTGTGTGTGTGTGTGTGTGTGTGTGTGTGTAGGGGGTCACAACAAACTAAATTTATGAGTGGCCTACATATGCCAGTACTCAGTAACACTTGTAATACAGGGAGACTTCATCCAGATTTGGTGTAGAAACAATATAAAAGTCTGGAAAGATGCATCTCACAAGCTAATCTTAATTAATGAAAGACTACACTAGACTGAATATGTGTACAGAAGAGTTGGTATTTGCTAACAGGCCTCACAAATGCACCAAAATTGAGGTCTTGCTGACTTCATTAAGTTGCCATTTCTCAGTTATAACCCAGTGGTCATTTAAATTCCAAATGGCACCCCCATTTGTCTTAGTAAAGATGTCCTTCCATTTCTGTTGAAGCATTCTTAACATGAGGGATCCCCTGCCAAGGGCAGTCTGACATCCGGCCAGTATACTAAACCCTTTAGGTTGTTAATGATACAGCGTATGTCACACTTATGTGCCCTGTGCAAAGTGTAGGTCATAAAGGTGATGTCAGGAAGTATCATCCTCAAGAACCCTCAAAATCTTATTTGCTGCCATTCTGAATGGCATCTTTTGGTGATTGGTTTGATCGCCCAAGCTGTTACTGGCCATTCAGAGAAGTGCCCCATTGGGTTTTTTTGGCTTATCCTTTATTGCTTACAGCATTTGTGTTGTTGTGGACTTTCATGTCTTCCAGAAAGGGTAAATGCCAGTGTGGGAGACAGATTCCCCATAAAGACCTTGAAGAGCTTTTGCACTCTCCCTCATGTTAAGAATACTGCAAGAGTGAAATGAAAGGATATAGTATAGTTGTGTAAAATCTTGCCCTAACAATAGAAGTCCTTCTCTTCACTGTTGCAGTATTTGCTCCCTCCCTCCTCCCCTTGGTCTTTTGTCCCTCTGGATGTGTATGTTACTCTGTGGTATCCTAGAGATGGTGTTCTCAGTTCTGAGGACGATACATCCAGATGTCACCTTTATGTCCTACGCCTCACATGGAGAGCATATGTGTGATGTCTGGTATATTGTTAACAACCTAAAGGCTTTGGTATACTCCTATGGTGGGAACCAAAAATATAAATAGGCACTATAATAAAAGAAAAAAACTCATTGTACAGAAAAATAAATCTAACTATCAAAATGCCAAATAATACTTGCAAAACTAAACAAGGAACCCTGGACTCAGATCAAATCAACCAAAGGCAGATATGAAGTAAAAATAGCCTTATTAATTATGTTAGAAATCTCAGAAACAATGCCTGGCAGTGATAATGGATGATATAACACACTTAGACACAGAGGATATAGCCAATCTACTAGCAGACAAATTTAGCTGAAACTTCACCCGCTTTCCACTCCAATGTGTTCAGATCACTGACCCATATATACACCCCCCAAATACACCAAGAACATATTCTCAAGGAACTATTTAAGGCCAAGAAAATTCTTCTGTGGGGACAGATAACATACCAGGGTGCCTATCAAGCTGACCGATAGGCAGTCTGGTATGGATCCAAAAAACATACCAGGCTGCCTACTGCTCATCCTGAAATACGACTTGTCTGACTCCCTGCAGAAGCTATTTAATATCAGCCTCAAAACAGGCTTCATGTCAGATTAATGAAAGACAGCAACGGTCACTTCCTTGCACAGAGGTGGGGCTTCAATGAACCCAGAATAATAGACTTATAAGTCTGATCAGTCTCACCAGTAAGGCTGTGGAAAGGATCATTATGGAATGAATAAACAAGGTTATTCATAACCTACAGACTCTTTACTCAACCCATTTTAGATTTGTGAGGGGTGGTCCTGCCTAGTTAACCTGGTTGATTTCTTCCAAACCATTATGAAATAATGGACTAGGGCAAAGCAATACACACAATATATCTAGACCTCACAAAGGCATTTGACACCATCCCACATTCTGGTATCATAGATAAACTCTCCTAGCTAAATGTCAATGCCTCCAACTCACTGGATAGCACATTGACTTAGAAATAGAACTCTGGAAGTTAGAGTAGAGACATTTACCTTCTCCAGAAGACCCACCACTAGTGGTGTACACTATGGTTCAGTCCCTGGGCCACTCTTTTTTGGTATTACTTCTCAGAGGTTAAAGCTAATGTTAAGGGTTTGTGGCTGTCCAACTTTGCAGATGACTGTAGACTTCATGCCATCATAAACTCCCGAGAGGACACCAAGATCCTGAAACAGCACCTGTCTTGAACAAAGACCTGGGGTCAAAGCCATGGACTAAAAGTAAATGCCAAGAAGTATATAATTATATCTTTGTTAGGCATTACTCCTCTTATAACTACCACATTGACAAAACACCCCTGAAAATTGCTGCCATAGTTGGGGATCTGGGAACCTAGGTCAACAATGAACTGTCCTATGATCATCCCATACCTTATATTTAAAGGTATTGGTCTATCACTGAATATAATGCCCCCTTCAGTATGCACCTGTTTAAATACATGTCACAACTGGAATGACCACAATACTTTCTCACTAAAAAAATGAATGGCCTAAATCATAAAGACTTTCAGACTGTCTCAAAGCCTAATCTCTCTTCTCGGTATCATACAGCTTACTGAGAGGAGACATCTCCCTCATTTAAAGAGTTTCAGAAAACCCTGTTCTGTAGAACTATTACACATTTGCAAGTCCAGTGGTATCATAATATCAATCTCTTTTGCAAAAGAAACGGAACATGTTGGAGGGATAGGTAAGTATCTCTTAAATAGAACCATCTTCCACTTCACAGATAGCAAAGTACTTCTTTTACTGTATTCAAATATAATTTGGACAAATGAATGGGTAATAGCAAATTCTTCCCCGGTTTAGCACCCCTATCCCTTATGGATAGAGGACAGAGGAGACGTAAATATCCCAACATATCCTTATTCAGCTTGTCTCTGGGTTATTTGCATGCAAAATATAAAGACTAAAGACTACCATAGGAATGCAAGGCTAGGATTAAGATCCTCGTAGATCAATAGTCTAGTAAGTACCAATGAACTTGCTTTTGGCCTAATTGTTGGCAAAAATTATTTAGTTAAGTAGCTCCTGCTTCATGTAACCAGCTACAGCGAGGCATCAGAAATCTGTGAAATCTCTACCTGTTTAAAACTATGCTGCAGATTATTTAACAAACTCTGACAAATATTGATGCTACAAATGGAAAGGCCAATGTTATTTTACAGATTTTCCATAATAAAATTATTCAGACAAATATTGATGCTACAAATGGAAAGGCCAATGTTATTTTACAGATTTTCCATAATAAAACCAACTGCTTGGTTACAATAGTTTTACCTTGTGTTTTTTTTTTTTTTGCATCAGTCATCTACTGAGTAGTAATCTTTGGGTGGAAGTGATTTTTGAGGTGCAAGTAATTACACAGTTAATATGATGTGCTATTGTAGGTCCTACAGTTATAATGAGGTAAGCTTTACTTGAATTTGTTAATCTGCTGTCCTTGATGTTGTGGGCTATAAAAGTGTTGTGTAAGCCATCTCTGAATGCATACACTTCTTATATGCCCACCAGAATTAATACAACCAGATCTCTTTTATGATCTGTCATCTAACTGTCTGATCCTTATTATCTGATATATTTTGTCTGTAAATGTTTGAAACTGGTCCAAGTCATGGCTGAAAAGAGTCTTTAGATCAGCTCACTCACCCACTTAACATACAAACAAACAAGTAAGTAAATATTTCAAGTGGTAGAATACATACAAATGCTCCAGCAGTGAGATCTTTTAAGCCTTCCTCCTCTCTGAAGTATGTCTCATGTCCCTATGGGGTAGGGAACTCTCATGCAGCACACTGGTACACAGGGTGTGTGGCAACATCAAAGAGTACATTTATGGCAATGGCTTGTCTACATTCAAGAGCAAGTAAGTGGGAATGATTACAAGCTACATTTAATTGTTTCAGTACTTTCTGTACCTGAGCTTCTGTATGAGGATGTCTAGATATTTTTTTGTTTATTTGCTTGTGTCAGTGGTGTGCCAACAGGTTCCAGAATAATTAGGTCTTTAGCTTTTGTTTAATTTTTTGTTGAGTAGTAGTGTGCATTGTTAGCTTGTTGTCAGACAGCCTTTCCAGATTGACCCAAAGTCCTGCTGTAGATTTTCACAGAAAGTTTGCTGTGACTTAGGAGATCTAGTCAGCATTATGTCATCAGCATAAAGTGCACAATTGAGATCTGAGCTGTAGCTGGCTATTTTGGTCCCCTGTGCCATCCTCTGATCTGGTGCCCCCTCAACTTGAAGTTGAGGAACAAAAAAAAAACAGCTTTGTCTACTTTTACAAATGTAACAAACAGCTTGCTACAACTTATAGCCCACAGAAAGTGCTGAAGTGCTTCAGTCCTTACCACAAAACCATTAATTTCCATACTAGCATTCAGAAATGCCAGTACAGAAATGAATACGAGTACTGAACTACCAACTGATTGGCATCTGCCCATCATGCTCCCTAATATCTTGCAATAGGGGGCAGCTGCCCCCTTTGATTCAGCCTAACTATGCCTCTGATTGAGGTAAGGTAGGTTCCAAGGGTGGTCATTTATAAACGGAAAAAATAAAACAGGTCCAGGTTGTACCTTGTAGAACACCTTTTGGTAGTCCATGGTTCAGAGAAATAGTTATTGCCTCTACCTCTGAATATTCAGTTAGATAGACAGCACTGGAAATACTGGGTGACATCATGGGAGAAACTGAAATTGTTTAGTTTATGTAACACTATATTGTAGTTTGCTGTATCAAAGGCCTTTTTTAAACTAAAGAAAAATTGCACCTATGAATTTATAATGTTTGCATATTTTTCATCTGTTAAAGTATATAAAGCAGTTCTAATGCTATAATTAGATCTAAAGCCATGTTACTTGTCAATAAGAATGTCATAAGTTTGTATGTAAGCAAGCATTTGATTATGAATAATTCTTTCAAGAATTTTTATAAAGGGGCAATTGTTTGCAAGTAGCTAGATGTCATTATTTATTTATTTTTTTTATTTATTTTACATTTGTTAACCGGGAGACTCCAACTGGATATATGTCCATTTTCAGTCGAGGCCCAGGACGAAAAGCTTCAGAGCAGTAAAATCATGAACAAGAGAAAGACATGTTAAACAAAAGGTTCATTAGACAATATATAGATTGCACAATTTTGACATGTTAAACAAAAGGTTCATTAGACAATACATAGAGTGCAAAATTTTGATACTTCTTATAGAAGTATAGTACATATAAGATAGTGAGTTAACCAGAGCGTGTATTTGCCAACATTCACTAGCTACATTAATATATACATGTTACAGAGGTGTTTAACAGCAAGTATGACAGGAAGATAGAGTAGATAACTTCCATAACTCATTTCTACACATGAGATACATGTTATGTCCTTTAAGTTTCTTTACAGTGTTCAGTGATACTATTACTCAATGCAGACATTACAAAAGCAGTAGATAAGCTGTTGCTGGAGACAGAGACATATGAGTTACTATCCAGGGGTAGTACAGGTACATAATCTGTGATTCAGGAAGTGTGTTTTGAGTAGTTTTTTGAATTGGGTGGTGGAGTTGTTATTTATTATGTGGGCTGGAAGGGAGTTCCAAATTTTAGAGATGAAGTGGCTATAAACGGATCTACCTGTCTCATTTTTAAAGTTTCTTACTTTAAGGAGGTGTTGGGTACTTGATCTCAGGGATCTGGTAGTGGTGTAAGGCTGGAGTAGTTGCTGCAGGGCTGGTGTGTTGCCTGGATGATGTAGTACTTTGTGAGCAAGTGCTAGATGGTTGACTTGCAGGGTCAAGGAGAGTTCTAGCCAGTTGAGTTTTTTGAGGTTTTCACAATGGTGAGTTCTAGAAGGTGATCCCGTGGCGAATCTGGCTATTTTATTGTAGCAGCTATCTAGTTTGTTGAACTGTTTTTCGGAGATTGGTAAGCACGGGGGAGGCGTAAAGTAGGGTTGATAGGAGGTATGTCCTGGCTGTGGTAACCTTAAAGTGACTGGTGAGAAACTGTTGCGATAGAGTAGACCCTTTTTTCTGTGGACTGTTTTTATGGTCAGGGAAATATGAATGTCAAATCTAAGGCTGTTGTCAATTTCGAGGCCTAGCAGTTTGGCGTGACTGCTGGGTGTGATGGTGGTGTTGTTATGAGAGGAGATTGAAAAATTAGATGAGGAGGGTGGAGATCTATGAGGGCTGAAGAGGAGTAATTTAGTTTTATCTGGGTTTAGAATGAGGTGTTTGTTAGTGATCCATGTTTCTCCCAGGGAAAAGCATTCTTGTGTTAGGGAGAGGAGGTGATTAAGGGAGTTGGCTGCACAGATTTTGGTGGTATCATCTGTGTATTGGACTATTGAGGATTTGGGTAGGGTGGATGGTATTTGATTAGTAAATAGGATGAAGAGTAGAGGACCCAGGATGAAGCCTTGGGGTACCCCTAGGGAGACAGGCAGTAAGGAAGAGAGCTGATTTTGCCATTTTACAGCTTGTTGCCTACCATCTAGGTAGCTCTTAAACCAAGAAATAGTAGAGAAGCTGAGATTTAGGGTGGTTAGTGTATGAAGCAGTTTTTCATGGTTGACCATGTCAAAGGCTTTAGATAAGTCAAGGAGAGTTGCAGATACTAGCAGTCCATTATTTCTGTGGTTATTGACGGTATTCGTGAATGATGTAAGTGCTGTGGTGGTGCTATGGAAGGGTCTGAAACCATGTTGCTGAGTGGATAGTAATTTGTTTTCTAAGAGGTACTTTATCAGTTGCTTGTGGACAACCTTCTCTAGAAGTTTTGATGGGGGGGTAGTATAGCTATGGGCTGATAGTTACTAAGTTCTAGACAGATACCCCGTTTATGCAGTGGTGTAATATTTGATATTTTCCAAAGATGGGGTGCTTTGCACTCCAAGATAGATCTGTTTATTAATATGGAGACAAGGTAGGCTATTGCTTGATATTCAGAAGGTACATTATCTGTGGCTTTAGAGGCTGGCCTAATTTTTTGGAGTAATTTTTGTATGATTTTGGTTGGCACTGGGTTGAAGGTGAAGATGGGGTAACTGAAATTTGTTTTAGGTGAAGAGGGTGTTTTAGTTGGGGATGGGTTGTTGGGGCTTAGTTGGTTGTTGGCTAGGTTTTGGATAGTTTCTGTGAAGAATTTGTTGAGCTGAGTGGGGATGTTGTCATTGTTGTTCTCTATTTTGGGGGTGGGGGTGGTTGTTTTTCTTGGTTGCAGTACAGTGTTGACAGCAGCCCAGAACTTTTTTGGGTTGTTAATATATTTATTCTGCATATTTTGGTAGTAGGAGATTTTGTCTATTTTAAGAAGTTGTTTGATTTTGTTAAGTAACTGACGGTATGTTTGTTTATCTGTTTGGGATTTGCTTTTATGATAGTTTGTCCATGCTTTGTTCCTCTCTCGGAGTAATGTTTTAGTATTTAAAGTTAGCCAAGGTGCATGTTTAGTTCTGATTCTTGTAGTCCTAGGAGGGCATGGTGGTTGAGTATGTTAATGAAGGTGGTGTTGAAGTATAGTACTGCTTCACCAAGGTCCAAAGTTTTTAGGGGGGTGGGTCCAATTACATAGTTTTAGGTCATTATTGAAGTTGAGTTGGTTAAAGTGTTTTCTATTCCTACATTCTTTGACAGTTTCTTGAGTCAGTTGGGGAATTTTGCTTCTTATTAGAAATGCAGCTAGGTGGTCACTGAGGGCATCTGGCAGGCAGCCAGCGTGAGATATATGGGAAGGATGAGATACTAGTATCCAGTCTAGTATAGATTGATGTTTGGTTCTTTTGTGTGTTCTGGTGGGGGAAGTTATTAGTTGGGTTAGTCCATGTAGATTGATATGGGAGAAAGGGTTTAGACTGGAGCAGTTGTCCCAGTCAATGTTAAGGTCACCTAATAGGATATTTTCTTGGGGAAGGGTGTTGCTTATCCATTCTAGTAGTTTTTCTGTGATGGTAATATTGTTCCCTGGGGGGATGTAAGATCCTATAATGTTGATGTGTTTATGTGGGTTAAGTTTCAGCTTAGTGAGGATAAGTTCAGTGTTATCTAAGTCTGGGATTGTTATGTCTATTTTTTCTAAGATAAGGTGGGTTTTATATAGTATTGCTACTCCTCCACCACTTTTTCCTACTCTGTCATTTCTGATTATATTGTAGCCTGGTGCTGTGATTTCATTACCTTGGATTAGGGGCTTAAGCCAGGTCTCTGTCAGAATGAGAATATCTGGATGGTAGAAGGATATTAAGGCATGGAGGTCATGGACCTTATTTAGGATGCTTCTAATATTTAGATTTATGATGAGGAGTGAGTTTGTGGGCCTTTGGAGTAAAGTTGTATTTAGTTCCGGGATTGGTCTATCTGGACTGAGTGGGCCTGGGTTGGGGTGTATGTCACTGCAGCAAATTATTGCTGTTTTCAGGTACACATAAAGTTTGACTAGTTTGTTAATAAGTTTTGTGTACTTAAGAGTGGTGTGGGATTGGCTATTTGATGGGCATAGCTTGTGTTTGAGGTGGTGGATTATGGTGGTGTGATAGTTGTATGGAGTTAGTTGTAAATATGGTATGGGGTTTGGAGTATTGGGGGATGTTCCTTTGTAAGGGAGGAATAGTGTGAAGGTAAGTGGTGTTTGGTAACTGGTAATGGTGGTTAGCAGAGTGAGGGAAGTGATGCAAATGGTATATAGTAGGAGTTGAGTGTGTGAGGGTTGGGATGGTGATATCATGGTGTAGGTGTGTTGGTTAGTAGGAGGTGTTGGACGAGGCTAGTGTGGGGTGTGATAAACAGTTGTTGCTAGAAGGTGTGTGTGGTTTAATTGGATGGTACGTTTGATTGGTTGGGGAAGGGTGTTGTGGGTGGGAGGGGATATGAGTGGGTGTGTTGATTAGCTATAAAGGAAATTGAATTGGGGGTGGGTTGGAATGGGGGTAGGGTAGGGGAGCAGAGTGAGCCTGAGCGTAGCGAGGGCAAACGGAGTGGGGACAAACGCTTCCTGTTTTTGTTAGAAAAACAATCAATCACAGTGGAATAGCTTGTGGTTCCCCCTGGGTAGGTCAGACTCTTACTGAAATCCTCTGAATTTAACTGTTATAATTGCCAGATTGCCTAAATATGGCTGCTGAGGTTAAAACAGTAATGTAGTGTGTGCAGGTTTGCACTATGTGTAGCTAGGAATGAGTAGGAACAGTTTAGAAGGGATAGCTGGAAGTAAGGTTCTCTATTTGGGGCTCGGGAATTAGTAGGTTAGGTATTTAAGGGTTTGCTGCCATCTAATGATTAAAGTAGGGAGAAAAATATATCTAAATACAAAGGCAGTTCGTTTTGTCCATGTGGTTGTGGAAGCCAGTAAGCATAAAACACTTCTACAAACATTCATTAAGTAATTGTAACCTACACTTGCAATTCCCCTTTAGTTTCTTGATAGACAGACATTCTTTAATATGAGCAGGTCAGGAGGCTTCACAAGGAATGGGTTTCTTCCAGTAGGAGAGCACCCTTTTATTTCGGTGCCTGTTTTAAGCTGCAAGAGAGGAGAGTTACGTTAGGAGAAGGGTTCTCCACTTAAAAGTGATATAAATTAATAACATGCACTTTAATGAGACTGGCCTGCACCACTATCTTGACCCACTACACCACTATGGGTGTGAGCTTTTTTGTGCCTTTATACTAATCAGAACAAGCGTAGGAGATATGTGACCGGTGTTTCTGCGGTACATATATCCTGCTAGTATGTACTCTTTTCTATAGACATTCAAACACCGTACATTTAATGCTGTGTTAGATCAGATGTGGGGCAAACAGACATGTTAGCTTATGAGTGCAGGACAGTACTATATGATAGCTAATATTCAATTTCAGTCCTTTCCCTTACAGTCTGCTCTGGTGTTATATAGCATCTAAGAGCAGTCGTATTGCATTTAAACATAAGTGCTACACAAGCACGAAGCAAGATAAACTTACACTGACCAGTTACAGATAACAGCATATATACTGTAAGCAGCTACAAAAAGAAAACACTATTGTTCTCTTCTTATCAGTAGCTTAACAAAAGTTAGTTTTGCCTTAGTTAGAAGTAGAGATAACAGAATACTGTAAGCAGCCACAAAAACAAACCAATAATGTTTCCACCTTTTAACAGTTGTTAAACAGAATGTATGATTATATATTTACTTCTATTGCTTTTATACTAGCGCCAACAGCGTATTCCACTCCTTAATAGAGTAGGTAATAGTAATAGCAGAGTAAAACTGACATTGTAGAGGTTGTAACTAATTAGAGAAGCAACTACATATTTCGGAGGAGAGCTCAACCATTGTTAAGTGTTGTATAATAAACACGTACAGTGCTAATAATTCCATCAAGCTCAGTTAATAGTTATAACCATTCAGTAAAGAATAAGTAGTAACTGTTGCTTACCGGCTTACACGGACCCCAGGGACACCAAACCGAACAGTATGAGGACTAGATTTAAAAATGGCGCCACAAATGTGGGCTGATAGATATAGATTCCTTGGCAATGGGGGAGGGAAAAACACGTGTGATTGGGGGAGGTGATCCAGGTGTAGGCTAGGATGAGGCAGGCCTGTATTTGCTAGAAAAACAATCAATCACAGCAGAATAGCTTGTGGTTCTCCCCAGGTAGGCCAGACTCTTACTGAAATCCTCTGAATTTAACTGTTATTGCCAGATTGCCTAAATATGGCTGTTGAGGTTAAAACAGTAGTGTAGTGTGTGCAGGTCTGCACTATGTGTAGCTAGGAATGAGTAGGAATTCTCTGAATTTAACTTACAATTGCCAGATTGCCTAAATATGGCTGCTGAGGTTAAAACAGTAGTGTAGTGTTCGCAGGTTTGCACTATGTGTAGCTAGGAATGAGTAGGAACAGTTTAGGAGGGATAGCTGGAAGTAAGGTTCTCTATTTGGGGCTCAGGAATTAGTAGGTTAGGTATTTAAGGGTTTGCTGCCGTCTAGTGGTTAAAGTGGGGAGAAAAATATATCTAAATACAAAGGTTTTTTTTTTTTATTTGCCGGCAGTTCATTTTGTCCGTGCGGTTGTGGAAGCCAGTAAGCATAAAACACTTCTACAAACATTCATGAAGTAATTTCAACCTACCCTTGCAATTCCCCTTTAGGTTTCTTGATAGACAGAGGGAGGGTAATTCTTTAATATGAGCAGTAGTTGGTTTGAGGATTTTAGCCAGAGGTATTATTAGATCATGTCTGACACAAATAGGAATAGTGTTTGAGTCAAAGTGTTAAACTGTAATAAATGTTAGCAGTTTGCATAAAATATGATTTACTATCTCTAATATTTTGGGGTAAATGGGAGGTATGTCAGGATTAGAAGAAGTATCTGTTTTTCAGGCAAATCCCTTCCCAGTGTTTTTGCTTTATTTGTAAAGTAAAATGCAGGGTAATCTATGATTTTATTAAATAGAGTGGTTGGTGTAAAGTGGAGAGGAGTTGAGAATAGCTTTGTGTTTGAGTACTGCGGAGCAGAGATATTTTGCTTACTCTTTGTTAACATTTTATTTAGAAACTGAGTCTTTGCCATTTAAGTCCAGTCTAACTCTATATTTGAAGTACTAGCACTGTTAAAGGTTTGAAAGTTTATTTTTATATATTTTATCTTTACAAACCATGCTTTGTCTCTCATGCATACTCATTCTTGATTTTGTTAGAGGAAATACTATATCTTTGATGGGGTTAATTGAGTTATACACACATAAAAGTACTGTGGTTGGACTGGAATAGTTATAAATGGGTGTTCAGTTTATGTATTCCAGCTCTGTTAGTAGAGAAGATTAATCAGAATCATGAATGGATCTAGACCAAATTATATTAATTGTTGTTTTGGTAGAGTTTAATGACCATGTCTCTATTGTAGTTTAGTGGTCACTGACATCTTTGGTAGAATTTAGGTAGCCTTTAACTTGCTTAGGAAATTAGTATAACATCTAGAGTCAGATTGTTTATTTGTTCTGTGGCTTTGTCTTATTCCATTTTTAACTATTTAGGTGAGGTCATGCAGTGTTGCTAATATGTGGAGATCCCACTGTTTTTGAGTATTCCAGTCTAAGCTGATATTTCCAGTGAGTATTAGCTTATAAATGATTGCTGTATTTTACCTTTTTTTATCTAGTGTTGAAGTTTAAAGATGAGTGTGGTGGGAATGTATAGTATTCCTTTTAGGATTTTAGTGTGTCCACTTAGCATTATCTGAAGTAATAGCCAGTTTGTGTTAGGATTAGGTGTAGAGTTGCTTTTTGCTAATAGTATGAGAAACAGATTTGTGCCTTTTCCATTTAAAGAAAGCATACCACTTTCTTGTCTTTTACCAAGTCTGCTGTCTGTAGATGAGGAGAATGTGTTAATTACTTCTAGAAAATCATTGGGGATCCTAGGAGAATGTTAAAATATGTACATATAACTATTTTTCCAAGTCCACAATACAGCTGTTACCAGATTAGTAAACTGTTATCAGCCTTCACACATCTGTGCAAGACTAAATATCTGAGCCACTGGATCTTGGAGGATCATATGAAGATGCTGGAGAATGCACTTATAAGTTTTCTCCAAGTCCACAAAACAGCTGTGCACTAGGAAGGAATTAACATTGTTTTTTGCTGAGGTATTCAAAGTTTTATGTTTGGAGTTGGTGTAGTATAACACTGTTTTCCCTGAATCTGAGGATTTACTACTGACGGACATATCCTCCATAACATTTTGGCATAGACATTTCTAAGGAGACTGAGAAATGTGATCCCCCTGTAGCTGGAACACACTCTCTACTTTTCTTTTTTAATGAAAAAGGCCCATCATACTAGTTTATTTGCCCCTCCATTAATGCAAGACTGAAGAGGGATATTAACAACACTATTCTCACCCTTTCTTGTGCCCTCAGCATCTCCAACTGAGACTCATGCACACCTACAGGCTTGCTACACTGGAGGTCTTAGGCCACTGTAGTAATCTCAGTTATAGTGATGGACCCCAACTAACCAAACATTTCAGGCACTGCCTCATTTATATATCTGCATGTCCACCAAGTTAATAGTTCCTCAGAACATTTGTTCCACCTGCAGGAGATCTTTCCTGACATAATGAAAATTCTTAAAAAGCATATTTGTTCAAGCTGATATGCTTTAACTTGTGGGAAGTGATTTGCCCATTTGCCTTTTTCTGCTTCCATTTGCAAATGTCACCTCATCTCAAACACCACTTTGATGCTGTATTGCCAGATGTATTGATGGGAGTACATTTTTTTAAACAAGAAACATCTTTATTAAATTATCATGTATGATATAGGCAATCATACATTTATATAAATGAAAACAAACCATATTGACATAATTTTAATTGCAAACATTATACATCACAAACCATATTAATATAATTGTAGTTGCAAACATTATAAACCACTTATAATCTATCCAGTCATTGTCAGTCAAACACTACATAGCTCATTCAAATCCTGCCTTCTTTTAAACCTCGTTCCTCCTCTGCATGTATTGTCCCCACAATTCCCATGTTTTCCTGTGTACATAATTTGCTCCTGTGCTTTTCTGAAGATCCCAATTCCAGTTGATTTATGTCTGTTACTATATTCACGACTTGCAGTAAAGTTGGTTTAGACTTTGATTTCCATTTTCTAGTAACGGCTTTTTTGGCAGCCACTATAATTAGACTCAGCAAGGCTTTACTATGTTTAGGCAATTACAACTCTGTATCATAGCTCAGAAAAAATCATTTCCCTAGCCACACCAACCCACCCACCCAACATCTCAGACAGAGCAGTCTGCAGGGAATCTTTAAAGTCTGCCAACTCATTACACTCCCAGAAAATATGTTACCAGTTACCTCTTTCTTCACCATTCACCTCCAATATATGCTGTCTACCTAAGGAAAAAATATTTGGAGTCTACTGGGGGTATAAAAATACCTGTGTGAACACTTCCAAGCAAAATCCTAAATCTTCTAGATTTTGTTGCATATTTGGGAGAGATACATATATCCCCATCATTGTTTCTTTGTGAATTGCTTATCCAGTCTCTCTTCCCAATCCTTTCTAACCTCCTCTGATTAATTCTTGTAGTTATCATGCATTATTTTATATGCTCTACTAATTATTCATTTTTTTAACAGTAGCTTCTGTTCTAGATTCTATTAAAAGCTCTACCAGTGCTGGTCTTTTGCTTAGGATCACCCTATTTCTTTCTCTTTGCCTGTACTCTGATAATAATCCTTGCTAGGGATGGCAATCTCTATCTTGCAGTCCAAATACATTCTTGGCCTCTTCCTATTCTATTACCTTTCCTCCTTTAATTATTTGCTCCCAGTACCTTGGTTCTTTTACTAGTTTTCTCCAAAAAAATCCACCCCCCTTGCCTATTTTCTGCATCCATAATTGCAGTCATTTCTATCAGCAGAATCTCCTTTCTCCAGTCCCATGTTGACTTAGTTCTTAGAGTACACAAAAGAAGAACAAATAGAGTAACCAGTATATGAAACAACAAATAAGTATAAAAAACTGGTAGGCAGAGGTACGTAATACCACTTTAATGAACAAGCACAGAAGCATGAAAAAAACAAAACAAAAACAAGGTGAGCGCTTTCATACCACAACTGGGTACTTCATCAGATCTAATTCAAGATACAATACAGCTGTTTTTAAGTACACTAGTGTTTCAAATCATGTGACTTTAGTAAGGGTTTGATAGGGATATGATCATTTAGCATTTTGCCTTTCGTGGCTTGAAGGATAGTAATCCACTTTATTTCAACACACTCAGTGTGGGACTTAATGTCACCCCCTCATAGATTAAGTTCACATATTTCTAAGACCATGAATTTAAACCAATGGTTATTTCCAGCATGATTAATGTACTTAAAAAGAGCATTTTTCTCTTCACATTTGTTTATGCTATAGAGATGTTCCTTAATGCAGTCCCTGAGACAACGATTAGTCTTACCAATGCAGAAAGCTTTACAGATCTCACAAGAAGCACAATACACTAGGTTACAGGTACCACAATTCGCATAAACATTAATGTTAAAAACACGATTGGTATCTGGATGTACAAACTGATCATCTGTCCTAACATACCAACATACACTTCAATGGTGGCAAGAAAAAGTGCCTATCCTACATCTTTCATTACTATTAGTCATTTGTAAAAAAGGTTTATAACATAACATCTTTTTTAAAGATGGACAATTTTTGAAACAAAAAGAAGGGGTGTTTCCTAACAGCTCTCTACATTTTTTATCTGACACAAGTACTCTCCAATGTCTCTTAACTATATCACAAATAGAGCTAGTGTCATTAGAGGAGGTGATGCTCATCCATACTGGACAAGATGGATGACGGTCATTAGTTATGGCATAAGTATCATAAACTCCAAAACAATTGTCTAGTACGAGTATCCCTGAGTGAGATCGTATCATTCTGTGCCATAGTGATATCAGTGTCACTACAGCCTCTAAGAAGTTGGTAGTTAACTTATCAAACAAACAATACATGTCACTGTCTCTCATGTGGAGACATGCAGTTCTAAAGAATTGTCCCTTCAGGACATTCCTTTTCATATGTTTAGGATCCATGCTGCAAGCATGCATAACATTATTCATTTTACAAGGTTTATTAAACATCTTTGCTCCAAACCAACTAAAGTTTTCACCACAGTGACATCTAAGAAGGAAATTTGTTCACAAGAGTATTCATAAGTGAAATTGAGAAAATCTGTAGTGCCATTAAGATATTGTACAAACTCATGCAGTGTTTCTAGCGTGTTACCCCACATGAAAAATATGTCATCCACATAGCGGCCTTAGTACAGAATAAATCTAGAGAAAATATCATTGTTACAGAATACATATTGGGATTCCCAGTAAGCCAAAACCATGTTGGCATAACTATTCGCACATACTGTGCCCATGGCTACCCCAGTGCAATGCAGAAAAAACTTGTCAGTGAATACAAAAGCATTATGTTCCAAGACTATTTCCAGAAAACTATGAATCAAATAGATCTTATCATTAGTGTACTCAGAGTATTGACTCAGGAACATTCTGACATATTCAACACCTGCACCATTGGGAATACAGGTAAAAAGTGAGCTGGCATCCATCGTAACCAAAAAAACATCATTTGTAAACTTGTTACTGGACCATCCACATAACCTATGAAGAAAGTCCTTTGTATCTCTCAGAATATAATCAACCATATCAAGGACAGGGCGAAGTTGTCTCTCAGCAAAAATGGACATAGGCTCTGTAGCCCATCCTTTGCCAGATACTATCAGCCGCATTGGTGGATCAGTCAAACTTTTGTAAACTTTAGGCAAACCATATATCTGGGGTATAACCGCATTCTCTACTAGAAAATATTCATACAGAGATCTAACACACCTTTCATTAATAAAACCTCTATAACTGTATGTATTTTTTCTACCAACTTCTACAATTCAAGCCTAGTTACCGTAGAATAAGTATTAACATCATTAAGCATCAAAACATAGCATTCAAGTAGTGTGTAGAGTCCATGACAACTATTCCACCCCCTTTGTCAGACGGGCGAAAGCACACATCATTATGTTTAACTAATTCTAAAAATGCAGAGAACTCTTCACGACTTATATTTTTGAAACTCTTGCCATGTTTGTTACTAAAATAACTGTAAATATTATCTTCACATAACTTATAAAAAGCCTCAACCAAAGGTGTATTAATAGGTGTATAAAAGCTAGGGTTCTTAAAAACAGAACCAGTATAAATACTATTGCCATAATTAATTTTCAAAGAGATATTACGTACAAAAAGTTTTAAATCAGTAAGAACATCTGTCAAAGATGAACATTAAGCAGGTATAAAATTAAATCCATAGTTCAGTACCTTAATTTGTTCTGGACTAAAAGCAGCAGTAGAGATGTTAAAAATCATGTTTTCTGTATTTTGCTGTGAACCACAGGTCCTGCTTCTTGTTGTTCTTGTGTAAAATGTCTCTTTTTCATGTTCCTGTCGCGACTCTATGATCTCCCTCTTTGCTTCATTTTCAACAGTTCTGGTGCTTGAAGGTGTAAAAAAGGTTGTTTCGCTGAAGATATATCACTGCTATTAGACTGTATTTCACAAGAGGCACGTTCATAAGATGTAGGATGTGCTGAGTTGCTAGGAGTAAAGGTAAAATCTGCCATGTTATGAACTAAAGCTTCAACTGTTAAAGTTTGCACATGCTCAGTATGTGTAGATTCAGAGGATACTGCCTCTAAGACAGAAGTGCCATTATTATTTGAGGAACTGATGTAATTCTGGCTCTTTGATTGGTCGGAGTCATGAGGAAGGAGTTCTCATCTGACCATGTAAAAATATGACCAGTTTTAAAATCCCTCATGTTTCTTGAAAGTTTTTTTTCTTTTTAGCATCTAAAAGGTGCTTCTCATATTGATTTATGTCTGCAAATAAATCACCCAACTTATGTCGATATGGTGAAAATTCTACAGAGTTATTGAGAGTAGAAACATGCTCTAAGATCTCACTTTTTAGTTTGTTTTCTATAGGAGCAAAATATTTCAACAGTAAGAGAATGTATCCAGCACTCACTTCTAAGTTATACATCTGCCATTCTTTCAATAAGTCATGTAACAAATTACCATAGGTAGGCATTTTGCAGACATGTAGACCTCTAGGGATCATTCTGTGTTTCAGGCAGGCTTCAAAATGTAGCCTTTGCCACTGAAGCCTTTTATAATGATAGAAGGTGTTCTCTGTTTGGCGAAAAAGTTGTATAAATTGTTCATAATCACCAATGTCCATCTCATGTATGCAAGAATTAACTGAAAAGTCCATATCCATGGAAATAAGTGGATTCTTATTGAAACCAAGCAAATGGTCAAGCTGTCCAGAAAGAGAGGCAGCCTGATTAGCTTTCGATGTAGCATCCAACTCATAATGAATGCCCTCTGAGATGCTATTAAAAGTAAAACACAAAAGAAGAATGAATAGAGCAACCAGTATAAAAAACTGGTAGGCAGAAGTACTTAAAACCACTTTAATGAACAAGCACAGAAGCAGGAAAAAAACAAGATGAGCACTTTCATACCACAACTGGGTACTTCATCAGATCTAATTCAAGATACAATACAGCTGTCTTTAAGTACACTAGTGTTTCACTTCACATGACTTTAGTAAGGGTTTGGTAGGGCTATGATCATTAACCCTTTGCCTTTGATGGCTTGAAGGATAGTAATCCACTTTATTTCAACACACTCATTGTGGGTCTTAATGCCACCCCCTCATAGATTAAGTTCACATATTTCTAAGACCATGAATTTAAACCAATGTTTATTTCCAGCATGATAAATGTGCTTAAAAATAGCATTTTTTTCATCACATTTGTTTATGCTATAGAGATGTTCCCCGATGCGGTCACAGACTGATTCATCTTACCAATGTAGAAAGCTTTACAGATCTCACAAGAAGCACAATACACTAGGTTACAGGTACCACAATTCACATAAATATTAATGTTAAAACACGATTAGTATCTGGATGTACAAACCGATCATCTGTCCTAACATAGCGACATGCACTACAATGGTGGCAAGGAAAAGTGCCTATCCTATATCTTTCATTACTATTAGTCATTTGTAATAAAGGTTTATAACATAACATCTTTTTTAAAGATGGGTGATTTTTGAAGCAAAAAGAGGGGGTGTTTCCCAACAGCTCTCTACATTTTTATCTGACATAAGTACTCTCCAGTATCTCTATAGCATAAGCAAATTTGATGAGAAAAATGCTCTTTTTAAACACATTACTCATGCTGAAAATAACCATTGGTTTAAATTCATTGTCTTAGAAATATTTCCAAAATGACAGACATGCTCTCTGACTTGGGTTAATCTAAAAGGAAGGTTATCCATGCTAAGATTCATGGTACAGCCTGGGCTTCTACTAAGTGCTGTCTGGTTTTGTCATCTTTATTGCTCTCCCAGAATGAGAAAATACTTAAATGCTGTCAGAAAACATTCTCTCCTAGCCATTGAAAGTATGCCATTAAAAGAAAGAAGTATTATGCTTTTATTGCTCTTTATTAGATTGTTTCCATGGTAAAATTAGAAACAGAGAGTTGGCATCTACAAGTATTTATTTATTTGCTAGAGGACAGCTTTATTATATTCAATTTTTTGTATTTATTTGCTTTCTCTTAAAACTTCTTACTAGATAAAGTCAAGAGCCTTAATCCAGTCATTTCCCTATGCAAGAATGAGAAAAAGCACATCATTTTTTCTTGTATCATACTCTTTTGAACAGACTTTTCTTTTTCTTCTCTTTTATGTTGCAGTGCCTGTTCTTCTTTCGGCTTTTCCCAGTTAGGGGTCGCCACAGTGGAACTCCGGTCCACTAATGATTGGCAGTAGATCTTTTTACGGGGTGCCGAGGTGCCAGCTCGATGCCCAACCTTCAGCGAAAGCACGCCCATTCTACCCATGTCTTTTGATCACCACTCAACCGCAGGGAGGACATGCAGACTCCACACAGAAGGCTCTCCAGCTGAGAATTGAACAGGAGAACCTCTTGCTGTGAGGCAACAACTCTACCGCTGCACCACTGTGGATTTTATGTTGCAGTGCCTACATTTCTTAAAACTGAACAAGACAAAAGAGAAAAGAAGGAAAAAGGGGGCACCTGTTTAATTTAGCATCACTATTACACTTGGAAATAACTGAGAAATCTTTACGTTATAGCATGCACATATCATGCACTATACAAATATTACTGTTAAGAGCAAAACTTTGTTTTACTTACATTTAACTCTTTCCTTCCTCTTCAACTCTCCTAAATGTTCCCTAAATATTAATAACACGAAGTAGGACACATGCTTTAGAGTCCCATACAAGTTTAACAAAGTCAAAAAAGTCTAATATTTCCAGGTTTTGTTGTTCTGTCTTGTTTCACAAATATAATTAATAATGCTTTATAATCCTACATTTATTTGTCAATTTCCAAGTTGCCGGTTTTATCCCTATCTCCATTTCCCAAATCCAGTGTCTTCTTCCTTTCCAACTTACTTTTGATTCTTCTAGTCAACTCTTGGGCTTTCTTCGGTCTCTCAAACATTTTCTGTTGAAACACTGGAAAAGGTTTCACTGTCACAGTCTCTCTTTATTACCAGAAGAACAAGACTTAAAATCTCCTTCTGTTTCACAGCTCACTTTTTGTTGGACAAACTTTTTTATTTCCTCCTTAGCTTGTTCTGCATCAAAAATGATTTTGTCCTCCGGGAAAGAATATTCTGAAGATAGCTGGATATAGCAGTTTGAATCTCATGCCTGCTTCTTGACATTCCCTGATTAGTGGAATAAATGCACTCCTTTTTTTGCCTGGCATACAGTGAATAATCATTTTCCACAAACACTCTTCTGTCTCCCACTTTTATTACTTTGTCTTTCTGCTACTGTTTTGTTAGAATTAACTCCTGCTGGTAGGATTGCATTTTTACTATTAAAGGTCTAGGTTGTTTTCTCATAGTCAAATTTGGAGCATACACATGCTGTACCCTTTCAATTAACAACTCCTGCTGTGGAATACCAGTGCAGTTGCTTATTTGTGCTTTCATAAAATTAATACAGTCTGTTCCTTCCAGCTCCCCTGGTACAGCAGAAAAGGATGGGAGTACATTTTGTTGAAATTTCTAAATTTCCTTTAGATTGAATGAGTGCTGTTCTAGTAAAAGTTAAACGCACCAAACATTTTCTCTTAAGGGTGATTTGACTTAAACCTGCAGCCAAGAACCTTTTTCCCTCCTTGAAACTTGACTTTACTACTGAAAATGTATTATTGTCTCAGTGTGCACCTTTTGTAGTTTGAGAACTAATGTGATTATTTTAGAATATTTTTCCCCTAGTAGCAGTCACTTCAGCCAACCCTGTCACCAGAGGAACCTTTCATTGTTTTTCATAATGTGCTTATTTTAGAATATTTTTTATTTAGTAGCAGTCACTTCAGTCAAATCTGTCATCAGAAGAACATTTCATTGTTTTTCATAAATAAAAGAAAGAACTAGTTTTTGACCCTAACCAGTGGATCCATTTGTCTGCACAATATTTCATCTAAGAAAATCAATATGGCAGTTTGTTTCATTGTTACATATGATATAATGTACCTGCTAATATGGAAAGGACTACAGCAGTTTATAAAGACCCAATAATTTGTTGTCTCATTAGTTATAAAATAGAAGAATGCAGCATACCTAGAGTTTAACTAAATAGATCAAAAAGTATTTATATTTTACCCAATGAAACAGATGGAAACCTCCCATTGTGTCATGCTGATGACTCCATTTCTAGCTGTGAATGAGACACAGAATAAATAGCTATGGGAAAGATAAACAGCAACTGACCAGATTTCCTATTGTGGTAGTTGACTGAGCTTTTGCTTCGCTTCACAATCCTCTGTTGAAGGCAAGGGGTTCTGTTGCATTCATGCATGCATTCTAGTGAGGTATGATCAACATACCTCTGCAGCAGTTCTGCACTAATGGGTTCATTTGCTCTTTTCACACAGTGATGTAATTGTACTGCTGGGACTGAGGAAAGGGAGACTGGAGGGTAGAGCATAACATAGCAAAGCCTCAGCCTTGACATGCAATGGTCTTGGGGTCTGCAATTCAGGATTTGCCCTTTAAAGAAATGACTAGAATAATCAGTATTGGGTATGTCCCCTGGGTTATGATGTCAGCAGGGAGGTGTCAATCATCTTTCTTAAAAATACACTATTTACATTCATCAGAACTATGGTAGGCCTTTTACAGCTACCAGTAAATAATCACTGTACTGGAGTTCTAACTACTTAAGAGGCCTTTCCTAGAAAATATCTATACAGCTGCAACTTGAACTGTTCATTTCATACTTTTACCAAGCTTTACAAATGTTTTATTACACCCTAAGCCAGAAGTTATTTGGCAAGACTCTGTAAAATGTATATTTGTTATTCTGAAAAATGCCCATAGGTTCATATTTAGTTCCTAGGCATGCAGTCCAGTAAACCATTTTAGAGCCTGAATTGCCCAATTGCCACAAAGCATTGTCTTGTTAAATTACTTACTCAAAGTCACATAGTAGGCAAATCAACGCTGAGGGAATCAAACCCTTGACCATACAAAGCAGCTCGTTAACAGTTCCAAGCTTTAATCCTGTGCACTAACTGCCAGGTAACATATTTTATGTTATACACACTAGGCTTAAAGTAATGACCAATACACTTCTCAATTTCTCAAGGCTTTATCAGACCTAGATGAGAGGAAGACTTAAACCCACAGCCTTAGTAAAACCGTTCCTGAGGTTTAGACTATGAACTTTCCAAGTGATCAGAGAAATAAGAGGTATCCAGCATGGTCTGGGCAAGAAGACAAGCTCTACTAAGACATTTAGAGAACTAAAACAATGAAACTGAAGGCTTCAGTTTTGTTCACATTAAGCCTCATTTTTTTCCTTGTCTACATTGTGACCTGATCTAAAGGACACTTGTGGACTATATCAAGATATGATCAAGAAGGGTACACTTCATTTTGGATCAAAAGAATGCAATGATTTTAGTTATGGCTATAGGATAAACAAATCCTTGGGACCATTATATTAAACCTGAAGTTTAAATGCATTAGTCTCCTCTATTTGTATCTGTTAGGTTGCAACTATAATTATTGAAAACATTAATATACCAGTCCCAGGGATTTTTATGAATTATGTAAGCTAGCTGACAAAGATATTGGGAAACTTGCTCAGAGAAGTCAAAACAAATTGTTTGTACTTCTTAAGATGACATTGTCCTAATCCTACTGATATATGTTTGCCATTAAGGAGATAAATTTTAAGCATAATGACACTATAAATGTGCAACAACACAGATGTTTACTTCCTCAGATACATATGTAGAAAGTGTCACGTGGAAGCAGTTAATGGAGTTGAAAACACAGTGTATAAAATTGTAACCCAAACATTACTATCAAGCCAATAAAGAGAACATATGAGCAATACCTATGTTAAGTACATATTGGTTAATGGTTAAGCACAATTTACTTGTCTGCTCTGTGCAAGATAGGTATAATTCTGTCATTAGTTTTAAGTTTTCATTTAGAAATTATATTGCATCTTTCTGATTCTGTCCACAGAGCCATTCCTTGTATATGACATCATTCCATTTAGCCTACTTTTCAGACTTACCCATTTACATTTTATTTCACTGACTAGATATGCAACTTCTTCATAATGGAGCTTTACGGTATTGCTTTGTTGCCTTTTCACTGAATGTTCCAAATATGCATGCAGTATTCGGTGTAGGATATGAGGCACATCTCGATCTTTTGTAGTGTGCGTGTGTCTGTGTGTGCATGCACACATGTACATGTCTGCATATATGTGTTAACAGTACTCAAAGGATTCTGAATAACTGAATATGTTGTGTAACTTACTTATCTCCATTTGCCAAGGAACAAGAGGCACTCACCATTTTTTCCTCTTTTAATTATATTATACAAGATACATTTTTACTATATTTCATTATTGCTGTTTGCATTATCGTAGGTTCATAGGTGAATACTGGTGATGGACAGATTGACAGATGAGATCAGACAGGAGTCCCTGTGGACTATGATGTTTGCAGATGACATTGTAATATGTAGTGAGAGTAGGGAACAGGTTGAGGAGACCCTGGAGAGGTGGAGATATGTTCTAGAGAGGAGAGAAATGAAGGTCAGCCGGACTAAGATGTAATATATGTGTGTGAATGAAAGGGAGGATAGAGGAATGGTGAGGATGCAGGGAGTAGAGTTGGCGAAGGTGTATGAGTTTAAATACTTGGGATCAACAGTTCAGAGTAATGGCGAGTGTGGAAGAGAGGTGATGAAGAGAGTACAGGCAGGGTAGAGTGGGTGGATTTGTGACAGACGAGTACCAGTAAGAGTGAAAGGGAAGGTCTACAAAAGGGTAGCGAGACCAGCTATGTTATATGGGTTGGAGACAGTGGCATTGACAAAAAGGCAGGAGTCAGAGCTGGATGTGGCAGAATTAAAGATGTTAAGATTTGCACTGGCTGTGACAAGGATGGACAGGATTAGGAATAAGTATATTAGAGGGTCAGCCCAGGTTGGACAGTTTGGAGACAAAGCCAGAGAAGCAAGATTGCATTGGTTTGGACATGTGCTTAGTAGGGATGCTGAGTATATTGGGAAAAGGATGCTAAGGATGAAGCTGCCAGGAAAGAGGAAAAGAGGAAGGCCTAAGATAAGGTTTATGGATGTGGTTAGAGAGGACATGCAGGTGGTTGGTGTGACAGAGCAAGATGCACAGGACAGGAAGAAATGGAAACAGGTAATCTGCTGTGGCGACCCCTAACCGGGAAAAGCCGAAAGAAGAAGTAGAAGATAGGTGAATACTAAGCTAACTGCCATGAAGGGCCATTTTAAGCCTAACCAATAACATGTGATCAGAATCAGTCAAGCCTTGCACCTTGTGTCTATGAGGTAAAGATCTTTAACATTATGCCAAACACACCCATATGTAGATACTGGGTAATCAGTCGGCAGACTGTTACATGCCTAGCAAATATACAGAAAGTGAATAAAGGTGAGAATCAAACCCTGTACCTTGTGTCTGTGAGAAAAATACCTAAACCATTATGCAAGCTTCCAACCTTATAGGATCATAGGAAGTTACTAGGCTATCGACCCTGAGGCCCTTATAAGCCTAGCCAAGAGTTTAGCCCATGTTTAGACAAGTCCGCACCCGATGACCCTGTCCAGTAGGGACATGGATGGAATTCCAGGGTTGTATTTTCTGTTTCCCATCCAGTTATCCAGGTTGCACTTAAAAAGGGTAAAGAGGTACTCTGCTTGACATGGATAGGGAGTCTGTTCCACAGATGGGAGAGTCTCTGGGACACAAATGTGTCCCACCAACAAGTCCTTTTGATGTCACAGACCAGGTTGAGGCTGCACATGCGGGTTACTTGAGTGGAGCTTGACTTGCGGATATGCAGCAGTCCCAACAAGGCAGGGTCTGAGATTGTCTTGTATGCCAGATAGAAGTCACCTCTGAGGAGTCTGTATGAAACTGAGTAGAGGGTTAGGGCTTTTAACCTGTCTGTGCATGGTAGATTTTTGAGGCCCTGGATTCTCCTGGTGAGGAACCTCTGTGGTCTCTCCAGCTGCTGCATGTGCTTTGTGAGGTACATGCCAAATGGGGAGTTGTACTCAATAATGGGCCTTATAACAGAACAATACAGGGATGTTATGATCTCCTTGTCCCTGGATAAGATACCCTTACTTATGAGGTGGGGAATGTAGAAAGCTTTCTTTCCAATGGGAGCAACATGGTGGTCAAATGTTAGGTTGCTATCAGCCTGAGTGCCCAAATCCCCCACAGCTGATTGTGTGCTTAAGACATTGCTATTAATGTGATAATTTGTGGGGATGTCATTCTCCCCAAAGGGGATGATGATGCATTTTTTGGTATTTAGCTTGAGGCCATGTTTCTGGCACCAGTCATTTGTTTGGGTGAGACCCTCTTGGAGGATGTGCACATCACTAGGAGAATTTATGACAGTGCCCAGCTTGCAGTCATCTGCAAACTTGGTCAGCCATAGCCCACTGGTTTTGGCCTGCACTTCAGAAAAATATATCCCAAATAACAAGAGACCCCAAGACCAAACCCTGGGGTGCGCCACTCATTACAGGTCTACTGCTTGAGGTGGCTTCTCCTATTTTGACTAGGTGGGTTCTGTTAGTGAGCCAGTTAGCTGCCAGTCTGGTAACATATGGATTGATGACTAGTTGAGAGAGTTTATCTATTATGCTAGAGTGGGGAATAGTGTTGAAGGCTTTGTCCAGGTCAAGGTAGGCACTGTGCCCCGTCTTCCCCTCGTCCATGGCTTTGGTGACTGTCTCAAAGAAGTCGACCAGATTTAACAGACATGACCTCCCCTTGATGAAGCTAAACTGTGTGGAATTGAGTGTTTGGAGGTTGCCAATGTCCTCGTTAATGAGGTTCATGATAATCTGTTCCATGGCCTTGCAGATCCTCCACTCAGCTTGGAGAAAGCTGGTACTCAGGCTTTGGTTGAATAGGGCACCTAATGGTGCTGCAAGTTCCTGCCTGAGTACATGTAGAATGCAGCCTGGGATGTTATCGGGTCCCATGGAGGCTGTATTTTTTTGCCTTTGAGTGAGCAGTGATGACCTGTTCCCTAGATGTAAAGGGAAGGGGCAGGTACTAGGGATGTCCTACTGATGGGGGTACAGAGGGGTGAAGTTTTTGCTGAATCTGTCAGCCAGCACGTTTGGTATATCTACGGCATTTGTATATGTGGTGTCCTAGATCATCAGTTCTGAACAGATATGGGTGCTTCCCTTGAGACTGTGGACATATGTGAAGAAGGCCTTATGACTGTCTCTAGTAGATGTCGCCAATTTGGACTTGAAGTTTGCTTGTACTGAAATTGCACAGCTATTACTCTCAGAATTTCCACACATGGAACACTGGGATCAAATTTTTGAATTAATGTGGGGCAGTCGTTAATCTTATCCCACAGTTACAGTGACCTGTGGAAGTGAAAATAATATCTTGGTGTATAAAGTAGTTACTCTTCCTAATGGGGTATGAGAGGAGTGGAGCAAAGTCCCTACAGAAAATGTTTAGCTTCATTCTCAGATATTTTTTTTCAGATTTCTGAGATTCAGAACATTTGCCATGAAGACTGCATGTGCTATTACAAACATAAACCATTCAATACCATAGATTTGCATTAGGCAGTGAGAAAAGCTGGCTTTGTTTATTTAAGTCTAGCTCCCTACCATCATCCTTAGAAACAAATATTTCCAGAACTATATTCATGTTGCAGATACTGGAGGACCATTCCTGATAAATACAAAAAATACAAAATTAAATTTTCTTAGCATATTTCCTTTGTAATGGCTGTTTCATCTTGGCAGCATTCGTTAGGAATAAAATAATAATTTTTGACATCTGCATTAATCTTTGACGGCACAGTCATAGAACTATGGTGCTGATAAGTTAACAAAACTATTTTGTCCAGGATGAATCCGAGGTACCTAGATTTTCAAAGACCACAAATTAATATTTATTACAGTCTTAGTCATTGTACAGATAATGATTAGCATTATGTGACTGTTGCATGAGCCTTATAATGAGACTGAAAGAATGAAAGCGCTGAAGAGTGATCACTGCACATCATTTTCTGGTAGGTAATTATGACTGCCAAAAGGTTTGCTAAGCAGCATACAGCACATTCCAATTAACCTGACAATCATTGTTTTTCTTCTTTGGAAATATACAGTATACTATTTAATTTAATGATTATAATTAGTGTATCACTGACTAGCTCTGAGCTGAGGTCCCCTTATTAAGAAAAGCTGTTGAAAATTAGTTGCGTTTGGCTGACATGACTAATTAAAATAATGTTTTGAAAGGTGTAATTTTTCACACACGGCATCAAATTAAACTGCTTTGGCTTTTTAAAGTGCTTACATTTCTCAGCCTATTAGATTTATTAAAGCATATGGTATCATTCACAAATGAAAAGTGCTTATTTATTCAGGCTGTGTGACTGTCATCCCAGTTTTATTGGTTAAACAGCTGCATAAAGCATAGAAGGAAGAGCAGGTCTTATCAGAATAGTAAGTGGATATGTTTTCAGGTTGTGAGTGTCTTATTATCGTACATGGAACTTCACTGTCATGGGGAGAGGTTTCATTTCATTTCCAAGGAAACAGGGGAGGTACAACATAAACAGCTATGAAAATTTGTCTCTTCTCCATAAAACAAAAACTTGTTAGTTTCTTTCACATTTTTCTAAGTGGTACTGAAAAGCTATATACTGAAGTTACATCTATCGCATGTGGATAAAAGAACAAATGAAAGAGCTGAAGGCAGATATTTATATTCTCTAGAAAATGAGAGGTAGCTCTTTTGCAATATAATGAAGACACACATGTTTTAGCATTATATTTTAATGTCTTCGTGTATAGGGTGAGTAAATTATTTAGTGATACTCATTCAGTTCTGTGATGATGAATCAGATACTTAAAACAGAAGCACTGAAAATCATAAAAGTAACTGAAAAAAGAAAAATATAGGTTGTAGAAATCTATAGCAAGGATGTGATTCACACTTTCATTTCAAAATGCAAAATGCTGTTTCATATATTAAATTTGTTTTTGGTTGAACAAAGACTATTACTTTCATTCGTTCAGAGATATATGCAAATAAAGCTACAGCCAATATGTTTAAGGCTGAAAACATACTTTATTATTAACCCAATTATCCTTGAAAGAGATTTAAATAAAAGGTTATAACAATGAAATCGAAGGCTGAGTACAAATTATTTGCCACATATCCCAATATTAAATTCCTCACTAACCAGAATTGTCCTATGTGCAGGATCAGTGGTGTAACATGTTCTGTTGCATAGTATTGTACACTAGATGTAATGTTTGTAAATTAATGAGATTAAACTGCCATTTCTCATAATTATATAACAAGAAGAAACATACTACCACTACAATTAACAATATTTCAGTTTGATTTCTCCATTACATCTGTTTTCTGTACCAGCTTTCATCTTATTCAAGGCAATGAAGGTTTGAAACAATCCCAATAAACCACAGGCAAGAGGTAGTTACCAACCCTAGAAAGGTTGTTAGTTCATTACAGGTCTCCCCCCCCCCACCCCTTCTCTGACATACACACAAACATGTGAGGCAGGCAATCTATTGACAGTGGCTTCATTGACTGCTGATAGATAAAAGAAATTGTGCTTAAATACCTTTCAATGATAGTGGAGGTATATATAAGTTCAAGGATGTACTCCCTGCAAAAAACTTGTTTCGTATGATCACCAAAATGTGTTTCGGCACAATTTATTCAATCTATCAGCAGTCAAAGAAATGGCTATTAACAGAGCATCATGATTCCCACAAAGACACCCCAGACACACACACACACACACACACACACACACACACACACACACACACACACACACACACACACACACCAGCTGGGGAAAATTTAGCATTATCAGTCAATCTGCCTGCTTGTCTTAGGAATGTGAATAAAGTTTAGAGACCCTTGGGAAATACATTCAAACATTGTGAGAAACTAAACACTCCTTTCTGTTAGCACAGAGCCAAGATTTTCATGAAGTTTCATATTGTCTCAGGGTAGTAGCTATGCAGTCTTTCCCAAAAACATGAGTTGTTACCACAGAAATATTCGAAATAATAATGCCTTCTGTCTTACATTTATGACTACATTACTGAATATTCTTAAAATGAACAGCGTTCTTTTTTGTATACACAAACTAAAGTAATTATTTTCCATTGGGTAGAATAACACTCCTCACAGCCATATACTTGTGACATTTATTCCAGACAATGCTTTTTTGTGAAAGTAGATCACTTTTAAGTAAACTAAAGCAAAGCACTTGCTGAGAGTCATAAAATAAAGGAAATACTTCAGGAGTCTGGCAGTTAAAGTAATGGCCTAGTCCAATAATCAACAGTACAGGGTTTGATTCCTTCTACTAACATTTTTCTACTGTGTGATTTGAGCAAGTTACTTGACCACATAATGCTTCTGGGTTGCCCCCGAAAAGGGATCAGTGTCCAGTGGGCTTAATTATTTAAATAAATGTATTAAAAATGTGCATTGAAAAAGATTTGATGATTATGTTATTAGTTGAGACATGCTACCAGTACTAATCCATCTAAAACTCAATAAAACTAGAAAATCCAACCAAGAAAAAATGTGTGAAGCCCAAAGCCACAGGACCCGGATGACAAAAGGAAGTCCAAACTAGTACAAATATTCCGGACACTTTAATATAGTCAAATCACAGTAAAAACAAATAGAACAATAGTCTTAAGCGCTTTAGCTCAGTCAATACCGAGCTTCTTCAGAAGGGAAAATTGCAGTTGTACTTACAATCGTTAAATAGTTCTAATTGCATCACGACCCTTCTACCCCCACCCTCTTTTAAAATTAACTCCTGTCATGTGTAATACAAATGTCGACAAGAGTAAATAATTTAGAGTGAGGCAAAGAGTGAAAGATCAAAGTGACACCTCTATATTTGTGTACAACCTTAAATCTAACATACTGATGACCTAAAAGACAAATATACAAAAGTCCAGTATTGAAAGAGTGTCTTTGCCAAAAGTCTTAAAACCCATCCAGAACTGTCCCCTCAAGTTGATCTAGTGTAAAACACTAAAATGTGGTCTTAAAAATATATACATTAGATCAACTTGAGGGGACATTTGTATTACAAAGCGAAAGTGCTTAAGACTATTGTTCTATTTGTTTTTACTGTGATTTGACTATATTAAAGTGTCCGGAATTTTTGTACTAGTTTGGACTTCCTTTTGTCATCTGGGTCCTGTGGCTTTGGGCTTCACTAATCCATCTAACATTAAGGAATACTGTTAACCTAAATTAACTGCAAAAAATCAAAATAAAGAAATACTTTAAGCTGACATGTTACTTCTGAATTCTATTATTCATCTATTTTTTTCTACAAAACAGTAGCAGGATTTATTTATTTATTTATATTTGTTGACCGGGAGTGTCCGACTGGACGTAGGTCCATTTTCAGCGGATGCCCGGGGAGAAAAGCTCCACAGTTAAAATAAACAGGCAGTAGTTACATTGGAATGCATAGCAATTAACAATTTACATAGCAATTACTTACAACATATTTACAGATGAAGAACATAGTACATCAGTAGACAACTAGAATCTTTATCTGTGAAGTGCATAACAGACATTAACAAACGTTACAAGAAGAAGTTCCTGCTGTATAATAAGTACTGGCTTATGAGCATCTGAACTTGCTATAATCAAGGTAGTTAGTGGAGTGGAAAGAAAGGCAGTGGTTGGATGGGGAAGGTGATATTAGAGTGGGAGTTGCAAGGGCATAGCCAGCATGTTTTTAGGTGCGCTTTTAGTAAAGTTTTGAAGTGGGTGCATGATGGTATGGAGGTAATTGTAGGTGGGAGGGAGTTCCATAATTTGGCTATGGTGCAAGAGAATAGTGCTTCACCAGCAGAGTTATTGGCTTTAGTGATCTGCAAGTGATTTTTGTTGCTGGATCTTAGTGTTCTGGTGGTGCGATAGGGTAGGAGTAGATTCTGGGGGGATGGGACATTTAGTGGATGGTTTACTAGTTTGTAGGTGAGTGAGAGTTGATACCATTGAAGGAGGTGAGGGAGTTCAAGCCAGCCCAGTTTAGCAAGTGAGAGACAGTGGTGACTACGGTAGGATGTCCCTGTGGCGAATTTGGTGATTTTGTTGTAGCAGGTCTCTAGCTTGTTTAGATTGCATTACCTTAGGTTGATATATATTGGAGAGGCATAAAGTAGGGTGGAGATAAGGTGGGAATTTGCTATTGAAATCTTTGCTGCTTTGGTGAGAAGTTGCTTATTTCTGTATAGCGCTCCTAGTTTTTGTGGACTTTTATGGTCATGGATATGTGAATGTCAAATTTTAGTTTATTGTCTATTTCCACTCCTAGCAATTTGGTGTGTTCAGTTGGGTATATAGTGGTGTTGTCTTTTGCTGTGATGTTAAAGTGAGAGTTGTTTTGAGTATGTTTGGTGGGTTGGAAGATGAGTAGTTTAGTTTTGTTTGGGTTGAGTATTAATTGGATGCTTATATTACCTTGTCACAGACTTACTCTTGACAGAAAAATTTTAAAGTTCAACAAAAGAAGGTTGGCCAGGCATTACTAAACAGAGGTGCTGGTATAAAATTCTTGATGTGCGGTCACTTTGGTGGTAGCTATAGGTTAAGTGACTGTTCTAGTATAAATGCAAATGTATGATGCAGATCAGTAAAAAAAGTCTGTAAAAAGCTGTTATCCATTATACAGCAGCAGTGAATAAAAATAAAATAGCATAAACATCTAGCAGAATAAAATGCTTCTGTTTTGGGATACCGTCCCCACTAATCAGATTAAGAAAGTCTCATTTTTGTAAATTTTAGTTCTAAAAGGGGAGGGAGTTATAGAGGACCCCCTTACAAATGGAAGTGTAACATGAACTTATCCATTTCAAGGAGGAGTTGGTATAGTGAAACAACATCCCCAAGTTTACTTCAGTGTTTACTACATCATCCTAAAATACCTTTCAACCTCTTAGAACAATACATCTGGAAGAAGCCATAAAAATGAGGGACAAAGGCCTAAAATAGGGACAGTTTTTAAACACTGTTCTTACAAACTTAGAAAGTTAATAGAATAAAAGGTTTTACATTAGCACATATTTTCTGACAGGTATGAAGTTTGAAACTCAAATGTCTGTCATTATTTTCTGAATTAAATCCTCAATACTTAGCCAGTGATTTGCCAGAAAACCAACATTTTATGAGGAACAGATAAAAATGTAAGACACAAATCTGGACATTCTGTGAAAATCTGGACAGTTGAGAGGTATACATAATTATGTTAAAAATACTATCTGTAAGGACAGATTTTGCATAAATACAGTTTTGTTAGAGCAGATTTAAATAAAAATAGTTTTGTTAGAACAGATTGTATATAAATGCAGTATTCTGTTTACACAGACTTGGAAATGCAGCCATTTTGAAGCAGGCCTATAGCTTCATTTTGCATTTCACATTTTACATGCAGCTTTAGTATATTCAGTTTCAGTAGAAAGATACAGTTGAACTAAAACCTTTTAGGCCAAAACAGTAGTAAGGACAAGGCATGCAGAAGTCACAGATTCTCAAGAGAACATTTTTGTCAGTGACTTTACATAGATAGAGGCAAACTGTTGGGAGACTTTCATAGATTGGGAACCTGAAATAATAAATCTTATTTGGATATTATAAGCCTGAAAACCGGGGGTAAAAAGCCATGTGAAACTGACAGATGGATTTTAAAGAAAAGTATGGTATAAGTCATGTATATTTTCAAGACAGAAGTTCAGTTCTTGTTTCAGCTTGATTCAGTTCATCATCTCTGTAAATTGAGACAGCTCAGTGATATATGGCTTTATCTGTGCTGCTATATTACTTCCATTGTAATTAAGAATTTACTAGCCAACATTCTTATTTTGTTGTTCATTGTATTAATTGTATTAATAAATGCTGTTAATCAAACTACAGAGTTTCAATGTGACTTTTATGCTGAAAGTGCATTACAGATATCAGCAGTGAGATCTGTTACTTTTATAGACATCCAGAGAAATGTGACAATGTCCAGCAGCACCACTGTTGTGGGGAGCATACCATGTTAATTAAGTTCCTCTTAGGTCTGCCAACTGTCTATGTGAATAACACAAGTTTTAAGAATGTGTCCCTACATTTGGAGCCATTTCCAAATCTTTGACTGAAAGTTTAGATCTGTAGCTTACTATCCACACATATATGCCATGACAATATTTGCTGTATGGCCTCATAGATATACAGTTATGAAAGTAGTTTATTAAAGTAAAAAATAAAAATCCTCAGTAGAAGCAGTTGTAGGGATAACCTAAAGGACACCCTTAAGATCCACACCAACCCCAGTCCAGAGTCAGAGAAACTCCAGGGGAAAAAGGAGGAGCATGTAGATCTGGTGATGGACAGGGATACTGGGACAACCAGAAGTATGAAGAAAAAAAGAAAAAAAAATAGACTAAATTCTGGCAGTTACAGGCAAGGATTAAGACTATGATGTGCTAATATGCTAATTCTATTAGTATAAGGTTTGATTCCATTAGACTTCCTTTGCCTTCTGTGTGACCTTGAGCATGTCACTTAACCAGACAATGCTCTGTGGCAACTGAGAATTTGACATATGCTCCTTAATGGTCTCCTGGACTGCATATGAACCTATGAATAGGTGCTTACATTTCAGACAGAACAGATCGAACATAGATAATATTGCAATGATGCAACCATCACATGCTGCAATGTCAAGTGAAGTGTACTAAAAATATATGCACAGTTTGCCACTATCATGCGTTGCAAATGGCAAAAGTGCCATAAAACTTATCAAATGCTGCACTGAAGTATGGGGAAAGAGATGTGTGCTTTTTAGTTTCTACGTGGAATTGAAAAGCCTTACAATTGTACATATGCTTTGGGTAAGCATTCTGGGGTATGTGGTAATTTTAGGAAGTTTTCCTTTTTCATGTTGGATAATGTTGTAAGTAATGGCATGGGTAGGGACATTAATAATTACTGGAAATCAAATTGTTAAGGCAGCAGGTTAAACTTAATGCTGGAAAGCCACCACGTTTAAACGGACATCTTAACATCAAACGTATTTTGAAATATAATGAAATATAAATTAAAATATTAAAGTGTAGAATATGTTTTATGATAATTGTTTTGACGGGTCTATATTAGATAATTGAACTTTCAAAAGTTCGACTGTCATATAGTCAATCCCATATGACTGAACTTTTAAAAGTTCGAAAATCTAATAAAAAAAATAAATTACACAAATAACCTACCTGAATGTTTTAAGCAGGGGGGCAAGCCCCCATGCACTCCCCACACCCCCTGCTCTTTAAATATACCAACTCTGAGATTGCACTACAGTGCAGAAAAGGGAAAGTTTCCCATTCCGTGCTGTATGGAGATCTCTGTTAAAACATTCAAACTTTCAAAAATTTGATCATATGGTGTCGACCATATAACAGTCGAACTTTTGAAAGTCACACCAACTTGAGTATAAACGGAGTACACTTGTTCCTTTTTCTCTGAATTGATGATAACCTTGGAGGTATTATATTAGGAGATTTGGTGATGCAGTAGATTCACAATTTCAAATTACAGCTGCTGGTCAGTTTTTCTGATGACAAAAGTTTACCTCTGAAAGACACTTCCTCCTTGCTTATGAATCCTGATGCAGTGCACCCAGTGTTGTACATGTGTGAGTGCATTTATATGTGATTACAGTCATTAATCCTGAATACACAACTTCTTGAATATCAAAAACTCAAAGCCTCAAAAAAAATGCAGAAACCTCCTTTGCCTAACAAACTCCCTGAAATTCACAAAGCTAAAATCTAGAGAAACCACCCATATCCCACATTGGACTGATCACAAAAGATTCTTTTTGTGATAAGTCACATAGACAGAGACAGAAACACACACACACACACACACACACACACACACACACACACACACACACACACACACACACACACGCATAAAAAAACCCTAAAAACCTAACCCTACTGATAGAGTTAGGGAAAGGGGGTTTTGTATAAAGGAATACAGTGAGTGTCACTGCTGAACATGCCAGAGAAGTTTTTCCAGAGGCTTGGGAATTGTTGGGTTACAAATGTGTCCCTCCTTCATGTTTTATCTGTTGGTGAAAGATTTAGGTCCCTGGTTCTAGTTTTGGTGGTGATGTGGAACCTCAGAACCACAAACTGCAGGAAAACAAAAAATCTGGCAGGCACACGTGGACCACAAAACCAGTTGTAAACTAATCCAAGACGCAAGGAGAAGTTGTAGTCACTTTTATTCACATAAAAACACAATAAAATAACCGCTTTCGTCATCAACTATTGGAGACTTCATCAGATCCTGAGACCTTCAGAGACTGATGAAGTCTCCAATAGTTGATGACGAAAGCACTTATTTTATTTTGTTTTTCTGTGAATAAAAGTGACTACAACTTCTCCTTGTTCCTGGGATTTGTTTGCAACTGTTTTTGTGGTCCATGTGTGCCTGCCAGATTTTTTTTTTCCTGTGATATGGAACTTGCTGAGATATAAGAGGTCCGGAACAACTGGATATCTAAAAGCTCAGTAAGTAAGATGGAGATTTCCCCTCAAAAATATATGACACTGAATAAAGGGGTGGATATTCTAACCTCTCTTGTTAGCTTATGGACTTTAGTCCTGTGGTCTTTTTTATTAAAAACTTTGGTGGTCTTTCTAATTGTGTGTAATCTGAACGTATGCCATTTAAAAACTGTATACTGATTTCTGGAAAGAAACAAAAGAATTGGCAATAAGGAGCTTCAGTGAGTCACAAAATAAAATGCAAAAAAGTATGAATCAGGAGTAACAGGGAAGTAAAATATTTTAATAAATGAGTGCAGATACAAATAAAAATGACAAACACTAAGCACTTTCATCTCAAAACAGTGAGACTTCTTCAGAATGGTAAAGCACTCCATGACACTTGTTTAAATAGTAAAAAACAATCATGTGATAAAACCACATAATGAAATAATCTGATAAGATCATGTAACATCAATCAAAACATAAAAATTTCTTAATGCTGTCAGTGCACCTTCTCAGTCTTGGTGAAGCTTGGGGCCATAGTGACCCTCATTGATCTGCTAGTCATCTGTGTAAAAACCTTCCCTTAAATACAAAATAGGTGTTGTGAAGTGTAATGCTGAAGCAGTTATGTAACAAATGAATATATTTCTTTAGATATACCACACAACATACTCTCTAAACCATAATGCACTAAGTTCATGTGGATGACAGTTTACAAAGTAATAACATATCCTGTAACTAAAGTATCTAAATTCAGTGTGAAATTTATATTTAATCAGTATAGTAAAGGTTTTGATTGTACACCTCCACTACACAATAGATATAAAAGTGGGGTTAACAGCTGATTTATTTATTTATTTGTAATCTTTTTATTAACAATTTTTAATAATGTAATACAAAATGGTAACAGACAATGCACAACCAAAACAATGAAAGTAATATAGACTTATAAACAACAAATAACTATTTACAGATACGCCTTATGTCCAACAAAATAGATAAGTTAACAGAGATTAAGCTAGAAGAATATCAAATAAAGTATCCCAATATTCAGTAAAGTGTGTACTAAGTCTTTGGGTTTATTTCAGATATTTGTGGGCAAGTAAGTGTTTGGTAGGAAGTTGTTTAAATCCTTCCCAAGTGAATAGAGATCTATCCTTCCAGTTAAGGGTGATATAAAGTTTGACAAGGGAAAAGAGTGTTATTAAAATACAAGTCTGAAGTTTTGATAATCCTGTAAAGGGGATATGTAATATTGTGAATTTCCAGGACAAAGTCATTTTTTCATATCCCTTTTATTCCAGGTGTACCCTAAGGGAGCATCAGAGTCTGTAAGAGCATTTGCAGCTCCAAAAATATGGAGCAGATCTGCACTGTGATTGGTACGATGGGGACAAAGGGGAGAGGAGGATGGATAGATTTTTAGAAAGTATGGCAGGGTTGAGGTATGCGTTGTTTAAGATCATAAGTTGGGTATAGTTAAGTTTTTTAAGGGGATTACGTTTCAAGGAGATTTGAATAGCTTGGGAGATTTGATTAAAGGTAATGAAGGGATCTTGGTCTTTCCAGTAGTTCGAAAACATTTGATCATTTTGGGTTCAGATAGAACGAATACGTTTGTATGAATTAGAAATCATTTTCTTCTTAAGTAAGAGGAGGTTCCATATGGATCTGCAGGCTTTAATATCATTTAGATTTAGAGAGGTATCTTCCAAGGTATTATGACAGAGTTCAAAGAAGTGTCTCAAGATGATTGTATAACATTTGGGTAGAAATATGTGTAGTCTTATTTTGGATAATGAATTATTTCTGAGAGGAAAGAGATCTGCAATAGTTAACTCTCTGATAAGGGGGTATTTACCTACGTTGATCATTTTGTTGTTCAATATAAAATTGGGATTGAGGTGGAATGGTTGCAGGGTATTAAAAGCAATGGACAGTTTTAGAGATTTGAAAATCTTCTGAAGAATAGTTATTTTATGCTTAATTGCTGATAATAATTTGAAGTTTTTAAGGTTTTCTGTATTCAGAAAGGGGAGAGCTTTAGGGTTAAAGCTGAATGTTTTGATATAGTTATAGTATAATTTTACCCATGTAGGAGACCAGGTAGATGAATTGGGAGCATAATCAGATATTGTTACTATCTTGTTACCATTGACAGTATCGTAATAAAGTTTGAAGTCAGGTAGGCTTAAACCACCCTTGTCTTTTGGGAGAGTTAGTCTATTATAGCTAATTCTAATTAATTTGGAGGACCATAGGAATCTGGAGAAAGACGTGTGGAGAGTTTCAAATTTTTTTTGTGAATTATTATGTTAGATGCATTGAAAACATAAAGTAGATGATGTAGAATGTTCATTTTGATTATAGTAGCTTTGGCGAGAAGTGGGAGGTGTGATTTTGCCCATCCGTTCAAATCTTGTTGGATGTTAGATTGTAGTTTGAAGATATTATTTGAATAGCTTTGGTTGGGGTCTTAGTGAAAGGAAATATCGAGATACTGTAGAGAATCATTAATTTTGATTTGAAGGGGGCAGCTAGGTAGTCGTCAAAAAGGGTTCAGGGGACAAATGGTTGACTTCTCTAAGTTTAGTTTATAGCTGGAGAATTTTGAGCATTTATCTATTGAGTCTAGTATTTTTGGAAGGTCAGCATTGGGGAGGGAGTAATAGAGGTTAAGGTCATCAGCAAAGGCTGAGAATGGAATTTTAGTATTGAAGAGGGTGAGAATACAATGAAAGTTTTTTGGGTGATTAACAGAAAAAAGATGTTCAATATAGAGGTTAAATAGGTAGGGTGGCATTCGACACCCTTGTCTAGCTCCATTTTTAATGTCAATTTGTGAAGAAAGGTTGTTGATTTGTAAGATAGTGTGGGCATTGGAGTAAAGAGTTTTAATGAATTGTATGAAAGCTGGAGGAAAGTTGAAACTAGTGAGAGTAGATTGGAGGAATTCTACATTCAATCTGTCAAAGACTTTAGAGGCATTGATAGCCAGAGTATATATATAGGGTTGTGATTAGTGGTAGAAATGGTTAAGTGGGCATCAAGGAGAAGAGTGTGGTCAAAGGTTTATCTATTCTGAGTGAATGCTGATTGTTCAGTGGAGATAATGGTAGAGACAATAGGTTTAATTCTGTTAGCTAGGACAAAAGCGTAGATCTTCATGTTAAATTTAATAAGAGCGATGGGCCTATAACTCCAAGGGTTTTAAGATTCGAGTTGGATTTAGGGATGAAAATAATTTTTGAGGCATTTAAGTGTAAATCTTTTATTCCATTATGAGTAATGTAGGTAAATAGGTGGAGAAGGAAAATAGATATTTTTTGACTAAAAGCTTTGTAGAATTCTGCAGTAAAGCCATCTGGGTCTGGGGCTTTAATGGACTTAAGCTTGTTGATAGCCATGACAATTTCTTATTGGGTAATGGTAGGGTGGTTTGTTATTCAGGGCTAAGCTTAGGGAAAGCTAGTTGGTTCGAGAAAGTTTCTATATCTGGTTTATTTAAATGAGGGTAAGGGAAACTATATGAACCTCTATAGATTTGTTCAAAAATGTCAGTTATATCTTGGTTTTTATGGTAGCTCTTACCTTGGTAGATTATTTCTGTAATACTTGGTGAGAGTTTGTTTTGGTTGATTAATCTAGCAAGGAATTTTGAGGGCAGGTGGGACCACTCCGAGTAGTTTGTTACAGTCCTTATTTTGCGGGAAGATACATTTTTATTGTTGAGGTCCAAAAACCTTTTCTGTAGATGGATTAATTGTTCTTCAGATATAGGACTGAAAGTTGATTGAAATTGGGTCTCAAGCTTATTAATTTTATATTTGATAGATGATTCTTAGGAGAAGTACATTTTTATAATAAGATGCTTTATTGTTGAGAGTGCCTCTGATCATGGATTTATTAAAGGCCCAATACATTTCAAAGGGTAGTTGGTTGTGTTCGACAGAGGTCAAGGATTGGTTGTGGGTACCTTCAGCTTTCTGTAGAATCTCTTTGTTGTTTAATAGGTTAGGGTTAAGTGCCCAGTTGTGGCCTCTATTTTTAATAGCTGGGTCTTTGGACCAGTCAATATTTAGAGTAATCTTAGAGTGATCCAAGAAGAACCTGGGTTCAGTATGAAATAGAATGTTATAATTTAGGAGGATATTAGAGACAAGGAAAAAAATCCAGCCTGGACCACATCTTATGGCAGTGTGAGTAAAAAGTGAATTTATTATTGGGAGTGTTACTGGACTGAGAGGTACAGGGATCAAATAAATATAAGTCATTCTTGAGTTCCATTATGGCTAAAGAAGCATGGTTGTTATGCTTGGTTTTAGTGTCTGTTCTGTCAGTTACTGGATCTTGAATAGCATTCCAGTGTCCACCTAGAATATAGTAGTACTACAAAACCACAATAAATGGACTATATTGCTCAAAACCAAAAACTACCATACAATAAAATCAGAGCACTTGAAAAAGCCCACAAAACTCCTCCGTGTATACTTCAAAGTTTATTAAACACTCCACATGCTAAAATCCAGCAACTGCAGGCTGTTACAAGCATAAAACATTAACGCTTCTTAAAATTAACAAAAGAGCGTTTTCGTCTGCAACCAGATTTCCTCAGATGAGATGCATACTTCCATCAAATCTCCTATTAAATACTTTAATTTCTAATGGATTAAAAGAGTTCAATGGCAGAACACTAATGAGCTCTTCCCCTTCAAATAAATACATATACCCAAATAGCAAAATAAATAACTAACATTATGTGTAACTCATTATTAAAATACATTAAATATTGCATTCTTAATAAATATTTCATTAATAAATATTAATATTTTCCCTGGGATATAATTTGTCTTTTGTCATGACTTAAATGCAGATTGGTTTGCCACTGTTTCATGGTCACTGTAATGTAGGGTTGCCACCCATTTGTTTTTCTCCGGACTATCCAGAAATCAAATTGATTCTCTAGTAGTCTGGAAAACACTGTACAAACTCCAGTATTCTGTTTCACAAAAGGAAACAGACTATTGGAGTTTATTAAATCGGCTGATTTCCTATGCTTTTTACAGAAAAGCATAGTAAATCAGCTAAAAACAGGCATCAGGAATGGAAAAAGAGGGAGTTCCCATATGCTGATGTCATAGTGATGTCACAAAATGGGGCATGGCATGGGTGGGTGAGGGGTGGCGTTACTGGTGATGCAAGGAGTGTGGCCTTACTCTGGTTTTAGCCTCAATGAAAGGTGGCAACCCTACTGTAATGTAGTTGATCAATGTAGGATGTATCTTATACATGTGCAAGCACTCCGTTATCCATAATGTGATATGCTGTTAAATGCTTTTTGTAATCTATCCATGCCATACTTAGTTTCTTCCCTTTCTTACAATTCTCCATTATAGCTTTATTTAGCAGCAAATAATACTTTCTTCCATATGAGTTTCTTTTGTTACCCTTTTGTTCTATTGCCATAACTGTGTTTTCTTCTAAATGACTGCAAGCTGTGTCGGCATCAGATCTAGTATATAGTATGTACATCACTGGAAGGCAAGTTATTGGTCTCTAGTTTTTAGGATGGCTTACAGGTTCAGTCTTAAAGAGGAGTATCATTTTTCCTGATGTTAACCAGGTTGGTGTTTGTTTGGGATACGCATATAAGTAGTTCTTACCCAGGGCTAAATCTTTATGTAAGTATGTTAATAATTTTAGCGAGAAGTTAGGTACTGCATCTAGGTCTGATATTTTCCATTTAGGAGCTTTTCTTACTTTTGTTCAGTTACTCTGGCCATTACTTCATCCCATTTCATATCCTGTATATTTGAACTCCTTACTGTTTCTTTTAATTTTTCAATCTATTCGGTATCTTTGTGATGTTCTACAGGGTCTTCATAAATATTTCTACAAAATGTGACTATTTCTTCTTTTTTTGTGGTGTTTCTATTCCTTTTGTTTTGTTTCCCAGTTCTCTATAAAAGCTTTTTGGGTCATTAATGAATTGCTTATTATGTATTTTTCCTTTATATTTATCTGCATATCTTCTAAGTTTTTCTGCATGTGCTCATAACTTTATTGTTTGCAATAGTGAATGATAGATCAAGGTCTGTTCTGATACTGCACATTGCTTTTATCACATATATCTTTCTAAGTATTTTTTGTTGATCTGTTCCTTCTTCTATATTCTTCTTACAGTGACACATGTTGTCTTAACTGCTTGGGTCTATATTATAAGCCCGAAAAGACTAAACTGCGAATGTTCACATG